>NC_054372.1:70962839-71284505 GCF_017654675.1 Xenopus laevis | reverse complement strand
CGGAGAGCGTCCGTGAAGTACTACCCTTAAACGGGCTTATATTTGGTGACCCACATTGTGGGGCAAATTAGACTCAGTGATAAAGTGATATTGTGTTACAGATAAACCCCATGAACTGATGTTGCTCTTGCTGTATGGGAATTTCCATCTACCCTGTTTGATATAGTATCATATCTATTATTGAGAATGACTGGTACCTGAGGTTTTCAGATTAAGGGGTCTTTCTGTATTTTATAGTAACATATAGTTTTAAAGCTACTGAGATTAATCGGCAACACAGTGATTTTGTTCTCATGGGGTGGCTATTTGACAAGGATCATTAAAGTAGCAATTAAAGGAAAACTATACCCCCCAAACAATGTAGGTCTCTATAAAAAGATATTGCATAAAACAGCTCATATGTAAAATTCTGCTTCATGTAAATAAACCATTTTCATAATAAAATACTTTTCTAGTAGTATGTGCCATTGGGTAATCATAAATAGAAAATTGCCATTTAAAAAAATAAGGGCCGCCCCCTGGGATCGTAGGATTCACTGTACTCACAAACATACCAACAAACCATACATGTTAGGTCACATGAGCCAATTAACAGACAGTGGTGTGTCTTTTGCTCCCACACTTCTTCCTGTTACAGTTAGAGTTGTAGTATTTCTGGTCAGGTGATCTCTGAGACAGCACAGAGACCATCACGAAATGGTGGCTCAAGGCAAGAGATGTAAAAGGGCAATAGTTACTTTAATATATATTCCAGTTTGGTAAGATTCTTTAATATGCCACTTAATATGATATAAACTATCTGTTGCTTAAGGGTTCATTTTGGGGGTATAGTTTTCCTTTAATATCTGCCTATATATATCAATACCATAAGATATTAAAATATTTATTTCGGCACCAAAAAAAAAGCATCTTAATCCACAGCAAGGGGATGTTCTAAAACAGTCTACATCTGATTGGTTTGTTATGTGAACACAGGAACATTTTTTTGCCACAGAAATGACACTCTCAGTACAAGAGAGGAACTTACATCTGAATTAACCCAATCAGGTTTCAATTCAGGGCAGTGAGTCTGTGGAATGCTCTGACTGATGATGCTGTGATGGCAGATATCCTGGATGCCTTTAAGAAGGACTTGAACAACCTCTTGAATAAGTTAATTATCCAAGGCTACAGTTTGTTTTATGTACATTCTCGACCACCTTTTGTTTGCATTAAAAGTTATTCAAGGATAATAAGAAGCACAAATAGTCTGTATACAAAGGGCATCACCAGATAAAACATTTATTTGCTCACGGCTGTAAACACTTATTGTGTCAATACAATAGAGATTGGTTGACGCAAAGACGAGGTGATTAGTTGCCAGGTGACTAAATCTCCCCGAATTGCCCAGTGTGACCTTACCCTTAGCAAGTAATGAAGACAGATTTTGCAGAGTTGGAATACTAACTTATAGATAGCTGGGTTTGATTTTATTATTCCTCAGCTCCAAATCTTATGGCCCACAATGTCCTGTTGCATCTTCCCAGAGTCTGGCCTAAAACAGTGGTTACCAAATTGTGGGGCTATTCCCCTTCCTTGTGGAGCCCAGAGCAGTGGCTTGGGGGCCAAAGCTGAGGACTAATTCAGGTAAGATTTCAGAATTCCAAACCAAACTTTGGTTATGTGTTGATGGTTTCCAAGTAATAGTCACTGTGTTGTCCTTTTTACAGTACTGCTGTAGCATCTACAGGATCACATTATAATCCTTTACAAACAGAGCACTGATAGACAACCTTGAACTAAGATTATTTACGGTTTGTTGCATGTCGCGATTAGGTCAGTCTACGGTGCCTACTATCCACACAGACCAGGAAACCTATGCACACACATCTTTGCTAAACTTACTTGAAATCTGCTGTTTACTCAACACTCAACTGCTGTTTTTTCAAGAAAAATATTTGAATAGGGCTTGTAGAAGTATAATTACTAAACAGAAAAAAATGGAGGTGTAATTTTATACTGTAAAAACATGCAGGAGGTCAATGACCTGATTGTTTCCTTTGGGCAATTTGCAGTGTACAAATGCTATAGATATGGTGAACCTATGTACAGTATGTTCATGACCTACTGATGTGTTAAATGCAGTTCTGTAAGTCTGATTGGTACACAGAATATATATATTATTAGGGAACCCTCTCCTCAAAATTTAGAGATAATGCTTGCAGTTCATAATAGAGTGAGGTGTCTGTAGGGGCACCCCAAGGCATTTTCGCCCCCTTCCTCCCTCTCACATTAAACACAGGGTTTAGGGTTTAAAACACTGCAGCCAACTGCACATACACAGAGAAGTCAGGATGCAAATAATCCTGTTTGGGTCTCCAATCTGAAAATGTTCTAAACATTATTTTCATTAGGTTTTATGGGGCAAATTCACTAACCTGCGGAGTTTCGCTAGCACAGCCTTCGGCGCACTTCGCCAGGGCGCCGCTAATTCACTAAAATCTGAAGTTGCGCTCAGGGAGGCGAAAGGTAGCGAAGTTGCGCTAGCGTTAATTCATCAAGGAAAGCGAAGTTACACTAGCAATGCCTAATTTGCATACGCCACCAAGTTAAAGTTTCACTCCAGTAGCGAATTTACGCCAGCGCCCGTTAGTAAATAGGCGAAGTAACCAAATGATGTCACGCTGGCGAATTTGCGCTAACGTTAGCCGATTCACGCTTTAGTAAATTTGCCCCTATGCGTCCTATGTTATGGACTAATTCTGAATGGTTTTGTAATAGCTTGGGAACATATTCCTTAAAATCAGTACATGCTTGTTTGGTAGACACTAACCACTGTATATAATAAATATAATATATAATAAATGCACTAAGTTTACCCAGTAACCCATAGCAACCGATAAGAGCTATCTACAAATGCACAGTCCCCCCAATTAGGGGGTTCATGGACATTATTAATACAAAAACACATTTCATATCACTGTACCATAGTTCAGGAGAGGCATTGGTAACGCAGGGGCATGGGTATTTGGGGCTCTGAAAGTAAGTAGCAGCAGGGCCCAGGCACCATTGCGTGGGTGTAAAAACACAGCCCTACAGTTTTGAAATAGTGTTGCTGGGCGTTTCATGAGGATCATTTTTTTAGGACTGCAACAACCAAGGTTTCTGATATCCTTCAGATTTTAAGATATGCTTACCCTCTCTGCGGTGTTGGCTGTGTGTTTAATAGGTAGGTGATTACAACTGAATGTAAGATCTGAAAGCCCGAGTCACAAAGCACATATGCTCTTAATTTGTTGATTAAGTAGATCAATTGGCACATAAAGCAGGAATACAAATCACCCTCTATAATTGAAAAGTAATTCAGTTCATCCTATCAGGTATGCAAAAATTACAGTATACAACTGTGCCAGGGAGTCTAAACCTTTTAAGGAGTCACTACAGAGACAGTTGAAAGTCTGCAGGCTGGATCAAAGTTAAACAATTGTGTGAATTACTTCTGAATAGCAAAGGGCTTTGTTTTCCTTTCCCACGAATCAGGTGAAGTTTTCTCCCTAGAGGTGTTGCTAGCATGTTGGACTGTGCCCAGCATAGACTCCACACTGCTGTATTCCTCCTGTAAGATTAAATTGCACTCGGTAAAGTAGGTCAGTGAAAATCTGTAAAGGTTTACATGAAGTATCGCTCCCTCTTGTGGTATAGTTTCTCAGCTCTAGTTAAAAGTAACTATTACAAATAACCATGACATTATACTGTATATTGCTCTAGTCAGTGTAAAGAAAAATACTGTATATTCATGTATGGCAGTGCTGTCCAACTTCTGTGGAATCAAGGGCAGATAATGGAAGCCAGTGTTGATCGCCCCCCATTTTAAACCACACCCATGTTATCTCCAGAATTTTTTAGACCATGTCCACATTAATGTTGGTAACGCAAAAAACCCCAAAACAAATGCTTGGTGATCAATGCAGGGATATCACATGAAAAAATTAAGTCATACCCTTAAATCTACCATAAACATTACCATAAATCCATATGCCTCCTCCCCCTTGGATAACACAGCACCCCCCCCCTGCATATGATTAAACACCTTAGGGGCCCCTAACAACAATTTCCAAATGCTAACAAACCCCCAGAACAAAGGGAAGGCAAGCGTATGGGACACACAGGGAGAATAGGGCAGGCAGAATAAAGCAGGAGACAGGGAAACCTATCAGCATCACTCTAAGGTTGACAGTTCATACTGTGCTACATACAGTCAGGTGTGAACATGTGAACAACATGGGCACTCTCAGTTTGGGTCTGAGGTGTCAACAGTACAGGGCTTTCCAGGTGTGAACAATGCAGGGGGGATTACAGGTGTGAACAATGCAGGAGTTTACTGTCTGAATTTGAGTTGTAAACAATGCAGGGGCAGGTTAATCTCAGCATTGATACCTTTAAAAAATTACAATAAGTATGAAATGACAGCAGAAAGACTTTCAAGTGGGGGGCCACACAAGGGGGAATCACAGGCCGCCAATTGGACATCACTAATGTATGGGATCTGTTATCCAGAATGCGTGGACTTTATCATCTACGATTCTAAATCTTTATAAATCTTTATAACTTGAATGTAATTGTATATGGTTATTTATGTTCTTTTATTGGACTGTTCCCAGTCTGTTTTGTTAATATATTGTTTGAATATATAGTGCTGTGTATACAGGTATAGGATCCATTATCTAGAAACCGGTTATCCAGAGATTTCCGAGTTATGAAAAGGCTGTCTCCCATAGAACCTATTTTAATGAAATAATAATTTTTTTTTTAAAAAAAAAGAATTTCCTTGTCCCCCTGTAATAATGAAACAATATAACTTATTATTGGACACACAACAATTCTATTTGGGTTTAATTAACATTTAAATGAATGTTAAGTATGGAGTTTCAAAGATAAGATCTTGTATCCAGAAACCCCTAGGTCCACAGCATTCTAGATAACAGGACCCATAACTGTTTAAGTAGAGCTACTTACATACATACCGGTACATACATAGTCCATGGCACTCTTTCCCCCCCCCCCAATGTATTTGATAAACCTCTTGTAGTAATAGATATTGCCATGACCTCTATGAAAACACTTTGTTTGGCATCATGACTTTATAGAAACATGGATCTCTCATAGACGTCTAATAGCCAGCATCTCAGCAGGTACAGTATCACATTACATGAGCATATTGCACACCAGCAGATGCTGTTCTCATGAAGGAAGGCACCAGTCATCCTATTGTTTCAAGTCCTTCCCTGTTGTTTAATTACTCCTATACTTGTTGACCAGATTTATAATTTCTATGGTTTTGCCTCTTCTGTTAAAACTTTGTTTGCTCTCTAACCTCACCGTCCTAGATCTCTAGTCCTTTAGCACATTCTCTGTAAATATGGTCAATATGATCAATCTTTTAAAAAAATACACTAGCTGTAAACAGAGGCCTTGTAAGGACTGTCAGTGCCCATATCTGTCTGTATGCATTTATATGGTGAAGGAGCCTGCAAAGCTTACTATGGAGAGGTCATATTGTAATAATAGCATAAAATAACCCGTTGGCCCCAACCAGCATATAGAACAATAAAATGCGGAAGAGCAAACACCCACTCTTAGTAGACAGTGCTGACTTCAATCAGGATCTGATGGAAGACAATCACAATCCAATTTTTATATGCAAATGATCATTGCAACTGCATATGCCTATGAACTGGATGTTAGCCGCAAGTGACTTCAATACGAACTAGTCATGCAGGTCAGAAGATCCATTTAGTCATTGTAGTCTTCAGACCTACCTGAGGCACACCAGAGAACCTCACCCCAGGGGCTCACACAACACATTTGCTGGGTAGTGACAGCTAAATATCTTGTCACTTAAATAGTTTTTTTTCTGGTTATTAAACAGAAAAGACAGATAAGCAATGATAATTTTTTATTAACAGGCCACATTACCTGAGTTGAACAGTGGATGAAAAAGGCTAACAAATTAATAAGTGTTCATTTCCCACTCATGCACAATAAAAAAACTTTTCTATCCAACAATGAGCATTTTGCTTGATTTTGGCACTTTTGAAATTTATCACACTGTGATATGGTTACCAAAGCTGAATATGAACAGACCCTGGGAGAGATGCAAATTATTTGAGCGAAAGTATCCGGCTACACTATGGTAAAACCCTGACTGAAAGAAGGGATCTGTGATGTTTTTTTAAAAGATATTTCATTTTATAAAAGCAATCACTAGCAATTTGCAGTATCCCTACTATTCCTACATTTTCCTTCATGACTTGGAGAACTGGATATAGAAGTTGATATAAGCTACATCTGATGCAAAAGGTGGCCATAGACAGGCAGATTTAAGCTGCCAATTCAGGTTCTTTAGACTTATTCGGCATCTTATCTGCTGATGGGCCTGTCAAACTGATATCTGGCCAAAAAATAGGCCAGCTATTGATCTGGAAAGTTTGATTTTGCCTGTGATTGAGGACTGCGTTGGCTAGTTGACGTGCCCCTCATCCTGTTGGCAGCTAAAGTTGTTTTCCTCTTCAGCATATACAGTACTCATTTTACATCATCCCTGACTTTACTAAACATTAATTTGTAACCTCCTCCCTATTTTTGTGGTTATCAACTGAATTTACTAGTGTAAAAACTTTACATTTTAGTTATAAAATATCCCACACAAACAAGCCACAAATGTCCACTTATTGAGTGGGTGTGAGAAGATATGACCGTATACATACATAGATGCAAACAACACACAGTTGTCCAGAAAGATTTTCATTTTGCACAAAAACGGACATGTAAATGTTAAATGTTCCACAAAAATGGTGCTAGATATGTAGCTTGGACTGTTGTGTCGTGGAAGAGGGTTGTTTAACCCTTGCTGCCAAATTGGTGGAGGCAAGTACATGTTTGCCTTCATCTATGTTTGTCAATTGTGTGCCACCTGGCAGATGTTTAACCAGACTAGCTTCTTAACCACAACTTAAGGCCCCGTATTACAGATTTATCATGAATATACTTACTCTCATCCATATCACTTATATCCACTCCATGATTTAAAGACCCGCTTGGCTGTATTATATACTACTAGTGAAGGAGTCAACCCTAGGCACCATCAGGCACTAATTTGTTGGGGGCTTCTTGGTAGTGAGGGGATTGTGGGTGCACACCTGAGGCCAATTTCAAGACGTTTAGAGCACTGTCTAAATGATTCAAGTACATATGCAGGTGCATGTAATTTTGAAACAGGGTTTTTTTGTTACAAAGTTATGATCATAATATTGATAAGCCACCATACCACGTCAAGGTAAAACCCCACATGGTGGTCCCTAACTTATTTACCTCTAATTATAGTAAAAAATGAATTTTACCTCTCTGTTTTGTAACAATTCTTTATGTAAACATCCCCTGTGCCTTGGTCTCAAACTTCTTGGTAGTGCACTTCTTTGGAAGGTAAAGAGAGCCTAAATGCTGATTATAAATGTTCAGATAGATTTGATTATCAGCAAGTACATGCTAGCCAGATGATCCTGGTCAATATCTTTGTAACATGGATATTAAGTTTGCAAATCGGCAGTTTTAAAAAAGCCATCTGTCGCCGCACAACGTTTGTCATGCACTGTGCTTTGGCAAATGAGAAAGTAAGCACCTCTGGTAATTTGCCCCCAGGTCTATCTATCACTTGTATATGGTCAACCCTAAACTTTGCAAAGTTATTTCTGTTTTTATTACCTGTGCCAACATATTGTAATATGAGCACAAAACTCTTTCTATCATCTATTTATAATTATGGGTCCTGCTTCGATGCTTTATTTGCCGGCACTATGGCAGCTCTGATGTACGTAAAATTGTGGAGAAATAAAGGCTTTGCAACAAGTCATGCTCTCTTACTTACAAAGTTATATAAAAGATACCAAAGCAAAAGTACACTTTAACATACCAGGTGTAAAACAGGTAAACATGCTACAGACCTGCTTTGTAAATATACGTTTCATATATAACCCCCACCCCACCGCATGATTTTAGGCATTACCTTTACCAATAAATAAAAAACATCTTTCAGTTGAATGCAGGAATTGCAAGTCCAGTAAGAAACTATAATGTTCTCTTCTCACAGGAAGGAATTGTACTTGCTGTACATTAACAGTAAAACCTGGTTGGACCATGTCTACTTTGAAACTAAACCACAATGTATGCTTTACAAGCAACCCCACTGTTACACTGTTAAAGTTCTAGACATACAGACAACTGTATTAAGTCAGTAGGAAACACACCCAATCCACAACCACATGTAACCTATTGAAAAGAACAAAAGGAGAATGTTGAGAGGCAGATCTTCCAAGAGTTGTATGCTGCTTTCCTGACTCAAATCTAGCCGTCATAGGTGAAAGTGAAGGACTGAGAAGAGGCTGGTTATGAAAAGAAGCTAGAGAAAAGAGGGAGACAGAATAATGGAGAAAGAGCATTAGGGAAAACACAAATGTGCTCCTTATTGGACTGTTAAATGTCTGGCAACAAGGTGCAAGCATGCATTACTATGCTACTCAACAGCAAACAAAAATAAAATGCAACAAACATCCTCAAGCATGATCATTTTGATTTATATATGCCCTTGTATAATTTTTAGCAGCTTTCAATCTAAACATCCGCAGACAATGCAGGATTTCCGTTTATCTTACCTTTAGAACAAGGTGACACCCATCAGCATGATTATTAGGGATGCACCGAATCCAGAATTTGGTTCGGGATTCAGCCTTTTTAAGCAGGATTCGGCCCGAATTCTTGTGCCTGGCGGAACCGAATCCTAATTTGCATATGCAAATTGTGGGGAGGGCGGGATTTCACATGACTTTTTGTTACAAAACAAGGAAGTAAACCAATTTTTTCCCCTCCCTGCCCCTAATTAGCATATGCAAATTAGGATTCGGTTTGGGAGTCGGCCAAATTTTCCAAGATGGATTCGGAGATTCGGCCGAATCCAAATTAATGGATTCAGTGCATCCCTAATGATTATTCCTAAGAAAATGGGTAGGACACTTTACCAGCCCAGTAACACTGAAGATCTTCATGTAAAACTGAAAATCTTCAATCTGTACTGGGAAGGGGTGACCCATAACACTAGTTACATGTTTAAACTGAATTCTCTCTCTGTTCACATGTAAAGGATTTTTAGAGGAATATTTAGTTTAAAGATAAAAATAGACAGGACTCTAGTTTCACTCTTTGATAAAGGGACCCACTCTCTATTAGGTTGTATATTTTTATGGGTTTTAGGGCAGGACTACATGGCCGATTCAGGCGCGATCCTACGCGCTGCGCAAAATCGCAGGTGTCACGTTGGAAAGTAATTCAATTGTCGCATCGTGTCGCAGCATTGATGCGACGAGACACGACAGTCGGATGCAGACGCTGCACGCTGCGTCTGCATCCGACAGTCGTGTTGCATCAACAACGGGACACGATCTGACACTGCCATTACTTAACTTGTTTTCGTTGCATCCGACGTGACACCTGCGATTTTGCGCATCGCGTCGGATTGCGGCTGAATCGGTCATGTAGTCCTGCCCTAACAGTTGATCCAATATGCTCTAAGTATATTTTAAAGGAGAAGGAAGGTCTTTTTACTTGGGGGTGCCAAAAGTTGGGTAACTCCAAGTAATCACATGTAATTACCTGAAACCCTGGGCCGGTGTACCGATTAGGAGAAAACTGCACCGGCCCATGATTCTTCCAGCGAGCACCACAGAGCGATCGTCTTCTGGCTTCTTTTTTTCTCACGGCTGCGCATTTTTAACAAAAAAAGTTGGCTATTTTGTTCTACTGCACATGCGTCTGTCCGGGGAAACTTGAAGAAAGAAGAAACCAATCACTCCATGGTGCTCGATAGAAAAAATCCTGGGCCAGTGCAGTTTTCGACTAATAGGTGCACCAGCACGGGGTTTCAGGTAAGTAAATGGGATCACCTGGGGGTGCCTTACTTTTGGCACACCCAAGTAAAAACACCTTTCATTATCTTTTAAGTGGATCCATTATAGAGATGAATATTGGTGTTCAGCACCAAGATTTTTATGGTTGGTTTGACAAGTGTTCAACTTGGCATCATTTATTATTTATTTGGGGGCACCGTTCATTTCATTATGTTGTGATGCAGTGTTCCCTACTGCTTTAAGGGTCTACAATGTAAAAAAATTTGTTGTTCTAACAAACTGCTAATGTAAAAGTTATTCAATTTCTGGAACAGTTGTGTTGCACTCTAAGGAAAGAACTGGACTTTGGAAGCAGATAAAACAATCAAAAAAGTTCAGAGAAATTGCAGACCCCTTGAGTTTTTCTGGTTAAGTCATACAGCCTTTTTAGAATACCCAGGAGCTCCACATATTTATGTGGTTGAAGATAACTCCACAAATAATTGTTGTCAAAAGCTGAGCAACAATGATCATCTTTTTAGGCAGCCTCCCCAAAATGAACAGGCCTTTGCTTAATGTGGCCACATGGTCTAATTGTTTGGTCTCTATGCTAACAATCAGATTATAAAGGGGGGGCTATGCAGACCAGTTGGGAAAACATCAGATTAATGGACACATGCTGATAAAATGCCCGTATGGGGGGCAGAATCAGCAGCTTATATTGGCCCATGACCCAGTTACATTGACCGCCCAAGCTGCAAATTAAATCAGGCTTGATCAATTGATTGGCTCCTAGGACAACAAATGGGCTTAAGGAGAAAATTTAATTTAATTGATGGCCTTCCTGTAATTCCTTTCTGAATAATGGATCCCATATCTGTATTTCATCTAAAAAATTAGGTCTTTGCACATTACGCTGGAACACGGATTCTATTGATTGTACGATTGTCCTCTAGGGCTACTTCAGTACCCAGAAACCATGCATGGTTACTAACAAAGTATCCCTTAAAGGAAGACTTCTTAAAAGGATTCTGCCATGATTTTTATGATGTTTTTATTTCTATGGCTTACACTGCAAATAATTCACTCTACAATATAAAATTTCATTTCTGAACCAGCAAGTGTATTTTTTTTTTTATTTGTAATATTGGCATGTAGGCAGCCATCTCAGGTCATTTTGCCTGGTCATGTGCTTTCAGAAAGAGCCAGCACTTTAGGATGGAAGATGCAAGTGCCATGCCGCAGGTGTTTTTTCATTGAAGCAGGCGGAAGAGACAGTGAAGCAGTTTGGGAAAATTAGACGCCCCAAAGAAGAGGCGATTAGTCGTCGGGCGACTAAATCTCCCTGAACCTCCAGGTGTGCCCATTCCCTAAAGAGTGACTTAAGTTGATCAGAGCACAAGTCACATGACTGGGTGCAGCTAGGAAAATTACAATATGTCTAGCCCCATGGCAGATTTCAAAATTAAACATAAAAAAAAAATCTGTTTGCTCTTTTTGCTCGGATTTCAGTGCGGAGCAGCACTATTAACTGATGCGTTTGGGAAAAAAAACATTTTTCAGATGACAGTATCCTGTTAAAAAAGGCTACTTGTGATAAAGTTCTACTTTTCATTCATTCATCCAGGCAGACTTGCTATTTAGCGAGTCCTATTCTACCTAACTCTTCACAAGAGAATTGCTTTTGTGGAAATGTAACCATTTAACCTTGATAACATTATCCCATTTGAATTTTGTAGCTTGCTTCCTTTGGTCTTCCTTTCAACCAGCTTCCTACTACAGTATGCCCTTAGACTTACCCAGCTCCCACTCATCTGCTGCAAACCTAAAGTACCCTGCAATTTTCTCTGGCTCCATATTTCCAGTTAATATAAATAAAAGTAGCACCTTCCTATGTCTTGCCCTTGAGAATACTTTCAGGGCAGTGGCAGACAAGGAGATTTGTCACCTATGGGAAATCTGTGCTACCTGCGGATGACAAGTCTCCTTAAAAAAAACCCCACTTAAAAACCTACATTTGGATTGATGCATTCAAAACAAATTCCAGCTCAATCATGGAAAAATTTAGAAAATTTAATTTTCTTGCCAAATCTTTGCAGTACCAATACCCTCATACACCCGGAGCTCTCCTTTTGATCTTTCAATCAGTAACTCTCTTAACCTCATCCCAACTAGAAGAATCCACATCCTGTAAGATACCACAAAAGAATCACGGATAACCTGTTATATCGACATACTACAACAAACACTGAACATATTATAATTAATACTGAACACTGTTGTGTTTAAGCTCCTTCCCAGGGAAGTAGTGTTTTGTGTTTCATTTTTGAACATTTTTTGCTAAAGGGCACATAAAACTTTGATTGCAAACCACCCCTAAATCCTGCCTAGAATTCCTAGGTTAATCCAATAAATTATGTAGAGTTTAAGCATGCTGCTAGCTGTACTCCCTCTATAATCATGGATGGATCCTTAGAGCAACCACATATGGGATATTGTTAGTGGTGAAGAATTCCACTCGTGGGGGTGGGCAACAAAACACCCTGAAACACTTTCCACTGCATAGGATTGCAATCAAGGTGTCACTGCAGGTGCACTTGTGCCAGTGCTTGGAAGATGCTCACTGTTTTTGAGTGAATTTGAGTGCAGTGATTTTATGTGATAAAACAGGTTTCCAAGCATTTTATTGCATGCCAGCAAGTGTGATTTTGTGAGTGTGTCATTGCCCTAATAACAATATTTAAACAATATCTACTCTGGCCACCCTTCTGATGATGATGAGGAAGATTACTAAATACATGACACAAGAGCAAACTATCCCTCTGAGGGGAAGACTATAATGTTAAGAATACAAAAACTGCCCAATCTGGGGAATACGTAAAATAAACATAGTAAAAGTAGATATTTCAGAGAAAAACATGCAAACACAAAGAAATAAACACAGACAGCTTATGTTGGGTAAAAGTATATTTTTTTCCAATTGCAGGAAAGTTTTTTACGTCCTCTGTCCTAACATACAAAATGTTTTTCAAGAGATCGTATAGTTTAATGTTTTAAAGATGAAATGCTTTGAAACCAAATTTTAAAAAAAAAAAAAACAAACACATTGCATAACTAGTTCCTACCATATGCATACATCATATGATACTACATTAACACTGAATGGAAAATAGCAATGTGTCAAACTAAACAAAATAAGACATATATTGGATAAGGATATATTAAATACATTGATATTTGCTCTCCTAAAGCTAACATTTAAGGCAAATGGTATATAAAAAAAATTACAGTTTCACATACATTATTCCTACTGCTGTTCACAGCTTATTGTAGAAGGGTTAAAGAAAAGTATTCCAGGTGGCATGCACCCAAGCCAAATGCACTGCTGATAAACCCAGACAGACTGGACAGCTCTTTATAATGGAGAAATGTGACGACCTATAACTTACATTTGCTACTGGAAAAAGGCATGAGAGACAAAGCGGAAGGATAGTGGAAGGTGTGTTAAGATTTTTGGCAAAACAACTAACTAGGAGTGGATAAGCCCATTAAAGGGGTGGTTCACCTATAAGGTAACTTTTAGTATGTTATAGAATGGCCAATTCTAAACAACTTTTCAATTGGTTTTCATTATTTAGTTATTTGCCTTTTTATTCTGACTCTTTGCAGCTTGCGTCGCTGACCCTTCTAAAAAGCAAATGCTCTATAAGGCTATAAATGTATTGTTAATTCTTATTACTCATCTTTCTATTCAGGCCCACTCCTATTCATATTCCAGTCTCTTGTTTAAATCAATGCATGGTTGCTTAAGTAATTTGGACCCTAGCTACCAAATTGATTAAAATGCAAACTGAAGAGCTGCTGAATAAAATGCTAAATAACAAAAACCAAATGCAAATTGTCTCAGAATTTTACTCCCTACATAATACTAAACGTTATCTCAAAGGTGAACAACCCAATTGAGGACTGCAAGACAGTGGGCTAACATGTGTGATCTTTGACATTTACAAGTGATTACACTTCCAGAGATTTTTCCTATATGCAATGGGTTATTCTAGGGGGGGGGGGGGGGTCTGCACATGCACTTCTTCTATAAGTCAGTGCAATATGGATATGATCACATTATGCAACAGGTTAATTTAAATAAATGTTGCTTTTTAGCGTATTAAGCCAATCAAAGCTGTTGCCTTGCAATTATAAGAAGCATCACTTGGAACTTTGCTATACTTTTCGATTGGTAACCGTAAAACCCAAAACATTTGCTTTATACAGTTGACCACAGATTTCTTACGTATATACTTCATGCACAGTATATAGATCTTACGGTTTTACTTTAAGTTTATTAGGGAAGCAGCTCTGTACGCTTCACTTCCTTTTTCCGTTCAGCCAGTTCTTAACATTTGGGCATCTGCTCTTCTGCAAAGGCATTTAAGCCAGAACTACTGTGAATGTTCTTTCACCTAAGAGACACACAAATACCAGCTACAGCTTTCCTATAAGCAGCATAAACTCTCCAATTAAGATGAGAGGCAGAAAATACAAGAAATTCTAACAATAAAATACTATTTGCGTGCCAGTGATACAGCATGATGCAGTATTGAACAATGTTCAGAAATATCTGCAGGCAAATTATGGATCAGTCTGTAAACAAACTTAACATTTTTGTTGAGAAGTTAGCAAAGGGCACTGCCATGTAGTAAGGGGTGCGATTATGGTTACAAGAGACTTTACTTCATGATCCTTTGAGGCATTACCAAAAGGTATGGTATCCACTCTGTAAAGAAACGTCAAAGTAACCTTAAAAAATAACTAACATATGTATTTCTGAAAGTATATATGCGAAAACATATCGGATATCGTTCCCCTTACATGATGCACAAATAGGTTCTCTGCATACTTAAGAGAATAATGAAACAAACTAGGAGTTTAAAGAAGGAAGCCTAATGGCTACAACAACGGAATAAGATTTCAGCCAGTGTAGATCGCAAATTGTAATTTAGCATTAGAATTTCTTTAAACGCTCATGGTTTCAAGTATTGGCAGATTTCATTTGTAATTGGCAGCAATAAGGAAGTCAGCAAATACAAAAACCAGGGACCGTTTATACTTACATGCAGAGGAGGAAAAGCACATCCAATTAGGATTGGAACGGAGCCATTTATTCTGTGCACAGCCAAGGATTACTGTGGAAAAATATAGATACAGAAAGAAAGGCATAGAGGTGCGGAAGCAACAAGCTAAACATGGCCCAGGGATAACTCCCCAACATTACTATGAGAACTATTTATATTGATTTATTACATTTTCCCCACTAAAAAAAAAAAAAAAAAAAATGTGCTTGCTGTGTATCTAGAAGGCAAATAATATATGGTTTAGAACTTATGGGTCATGTTCAGTAAGGGGGTTCTTTAACAACACTGGGCTAGCAGCTCCACAGGCCAGATACGGAGCAACATGGCAGGCAATTCAAACGTTTATATTCCACGGGTGGTCCCTAAATAGACATCATTGCAGCTGGTCTGTCTGCTAATAGCTTCTCTCGGTGTAAACTGAATAACAGATCCCTTCTTCCAAAAACCTCTTTGCAATCTGATTTAGCCTGGGGGCTATATTACAGGTATGAGATCCATTATCGAGAAAGCTCCAAATTATGGAAGGACCGTCTCCCATAGACTTTTATTTAAATAATCCAAATTTTTAAAAACGAAATCCTTTTCCTCTGTAATAATAAAACAGTACCTTGTACTTGATCCAAACTAATATATAATTGATCCTTATTGGAAGCAGAACCAGCCTATTGGGTTTATGTAACATTTACATGATTTTCAAATTTTCATGCTTTTCTAAAGGTCCATTATCCGGAAAACCACAGGTCCCGAGCATTTTGGAGAACAGGTCTCATACCAGATCACTACAATCTGGCCACCCACTTCTGGGACAAATCACTTGCGACACAGTCAGAACTGGACCCATATAAGGCTACCAGAAGTATAGGATCTGTTTACAAGAGAGACCAAATGAAACTAACTTTAGATCATAGACTGAAATATGACCATTTTTGTAGTCCGGAAAAAATAATATATTAAGCTTCTCTTCCAAAGTTAATCCTAGGGATATAAATAGAATGATCATTACAGCTCTGAAAAGGCAAGGACCTTACCAAAAAATTAATCTGCACAGTTAGTTGTAAAAAAACAAAACAAAAAAAAAAACACCACCACAACACACAAAAAGGAAGTCAGTGCAAGACTTTACAGCATAATGAGTGAATTAGTGCAACCCATGGTAAGGAAACTGGTTTATGCATGTGGTGTTAGCCTCACCCATTCTACATTTGCCTTTGAACAGGACCTGCACATAATTAGGTGTCCTGACTATATGCCCCTCTACCCAGAGCCATGTTTGAGCAGTAAAAAGAATACAGGATGGTAATTTTGCCTTTAAAAAAAAACCAAGCAGGAAAAGGATGCATTTCGAAAAGCTGACTTGCTTTTAAGAAGAGGCAGTTGCAGGCAGTGTGGGGTATGCAGGGAAATTTGTGTTTGTATCGAGCATATTAAGAGGATAAACAAGAGAGGCTACCTAACTATGAGCAGAGGGGAAGCAGGCAAGACAGCATCAGGAGAGAATGAAATCCAGAGGTCAAAAGGAAAACACAGGCCGCCACTTCTTGGAATGTATCAGAAAAGGCAAGGTGCTGTCCAGGAAGTAACGGCATAGAAAGAGAATACAAAACACAGTTAAGTCAGTATTCTTACCATGTATGCTACAAATATGAATGCTCAGGATGTTAATGTTGGGACGGGAGCCAACATTTATACTCAAAAACAAATGGCAGTTTGGGTTCCGGACACATCAATTTCCTGATTTTAGAAGTCACGTATAGAAACACTGCTTCGACATGACGTTTATTAGAAGTACGTAACACTGATATAAGAAGGTGATTATGTGTTGCTTTATAAGCCAGTTGCCTTGCCAAACCACAGCTCTTCAAACAAGCATTAATGATGGCTGCAAGGAAATGTATCCACATACAAATAAGCTAGGCACAATTAACTTGGAACATGTATTATCCAGTGAACATGAAACTATACTACAATGTATATAGTTTCTAGTTTCATGAGAAGAGAATTAAGCTTCTTATTGTGTATAAGTGATACAATGGGGAGTGGGGTATAGAAACAAAGGTAAGTGGTATGAATATGCTACTTAATATACACAGCAGCACAGCTGAATGAAAATGCCCACTGCTTTTCGTAGCAACAATGTATGCAACTAGGCCTATATACCCTTGGGGAAGCATTGAAAAAATGCCTAGAAAATAATGCAATTATATATGTATATGTATGCTTACAATAATGAGATTTGCCACTGCATAATTACACTGCAGTACACCAAGTCTGTTTAAGGTATTCAAAAACATTAAAAACACAGAGCATTAGAATGATCAATACAAAAATTCAGAAATTTTGGGGAAGATGTAAAACTTAAAACAGAAGAGACTGCATGTATGCAGAAAAAGGAATATTGTGAGACTGCTCATTTTAAGTTAATTAAGCCCATTTATTTTTATGCAATACTTTTCCTTTAGATCCCAATGTCAATAAGCTACTGCAGAAATAGCTGCATTTTAAGGTCTCCGTTTTCAGAATAGCATATCCATGAGAAATGATTCACAGAGAAAAGAAAGCTTGTTATTTAGCAATCATTCTAACGTTTATTCGATTTGGATAAACTACTAGCAAACATTGCCATGATAGTCAGTGGTTCATGTGCATTTGAAAACTATTTCAGTTCTGTATAGTCTGACCAGCATGAAACATTACCTATTGTACAGATTTCAAAGGTTCTAGCCAATATTCTTGACATTGCTCACACTGGCATTTGAGGTAAATGTTTAGAAGGACTGTAATAAGTCTGAGTGGTAAAATAGAAGGTTTAAAGAAAATAAAAAGGCAAACTTGATTTATTAGACAAATGTACCCAGTAATCATTTAGCTTTGGCTAATATTTCTTACAGGGTTTCGTAATTCAGTCAGACAGTTCTTTTCGGAGCATTGGCATATTATTAGATTGCACATGATTCTGTAGAGAAATAAATTCAGTCTTAACACGTGTAGGTCAATTATCCGTGAATTACACTGATATTATCCAAATGGAGAATAATACTAAAGGCACAAGTAGCTGCCATTCACAGCAGGCCAGGCTGGGCAACATTCACTTTCCAGCAACAAGAGTCCATGTGCACGCAGATGCCCCCCCTCGTGCAGCCAAACAGGGTGCGTAAAATGAGTGATTAGTGATCTGTGTCTTGGGAAACACAAATGGCAGGGACACAATACTGCAAAAAGCAGGTGAATGCTGGAACATCCTTGGCTTGCCAGACTTTATGTGAAGCTCGCACTGCAAGTTAAAGGGGAAATAAAACACACAAAACACACACAAGAAAAAAAAATAAATAAAAAGAACATACTCACATTAGAAATGTAAAAACAGCAAAGTAAGGGCAAAGTAGAAAAAAGAAAAACTCAGAGCCCCAGCAATCATCTGTGGTACAGATGCCCATGCAGAAATCTCAATTAACAAACATGTAGGGCGAGACAAATACATGTATACATGGGTAGCTCTTTGTCAGAGATGGTCAAATTTGCAGCAAATCCATTTGTTAGGTGTAACATCTCATTATCCTTAGATGGGAAGTTCATAACAGATAGGATTGCTTGAAATTTGACATCTCTGTTCCACAGCTTATGTGCCAAGCTCAGTGTTAAATTACACATGCAGTTAGTTTATTTCTGCATTTCAGTTTTCATCTTAAGTGTTACTACAAGATTTCGAGATCTCGGAGGGTTTTTTGTTTTTAAACGGTGTTCCAATCCAACGCATTTCAACATTTTGTTTGATTACAGGGGCACTACCTCCATGACGCAAGGTGAGAATCTTTACAAGGGGTGGCAAAAAGTCACCTCTTGAAACTTTTTAAGAGCCGAATTTCTGGGGTTTAATCCGGAAATTCGGCTTTGCGAGTGCAGAGATTGCTATTGCGCTCATTGAACTAACGAGGTGGCCCTACTTTGACGTTGGTGTTTAAAGTGGGGGCGGCATTGAGGCTGTATGGGTGGGAGATTTAGTATAGTATAAGTTGTCGTATTAGCGCTGCTAAGTTGCACTGAGCATGAATGGTCAAAATGAGTTTGATTGTGAATCCTTATGATTAATCTGTTCCGATAGAAATGATTAATTTTAGGGTACCTGCATGGGGCTGCTATCCTTCTATATTTCTTACAGAGTATAAAGGAGGCACAATGTTGATTAAGGATGCACCAAATCTTGGATTCTGACCAATTCAAGCCTTTTTCAGCAAAATATCGCCAAATCCAAACCAAGTCCAAACCATTAAAGCAAGTGGATTGTGTGATTAAGGGGAGAGATTATTTTTATCCCACCCCTTCTGTTCCAGAATATGCATATGAGGTTTTGGATTTGGACAAATCCTTCATGAAAAATTTGGGGATTGTATTAACTATTTATATATTTGTATGGCGCTGTTAAGGATCCGCAGCGCTGAACAATGCATTAAGTACAATATATAAAAGTATACAAGGGGAAGACAAATCACATTATAAATATACACAGAAATCATTTCAGAACAAGTAGCTTTAAGTGTTATGTGGTAAGAGACACAGTGGGAAGGAGGTCCCTGCCCCGTAGAGCTTAGTCGATTCAGCTGAATCCCAAAACATCGACAACTGTTCATATATCTGAACAAGTTTTAAGAAAAATTTTGTTTAACAAATCAGGAGGGCTAAGGAAGCCGATAAAAAAACTTTGTGGCCAGCCAGCCCAAGTGGAATTGACTAAAAACTAAATTTTAACAGTAAAATCTGCACAAAATGCTAGAGGTAAAACAATCATTCACCTATGTTTTCCATTATACAAAAGTAAAAGGAAAATTAAATTAAAGTTTGAATACCAATGGGAAAAAAAAAAATCAGAGCTTGACACATAAACCATGTTACAGAGACTTGTTGTATGCAAAACAATGAAACCATTGTGTTAGTTAGTGCACAGAATCAATTCTGTTGCTGTGTTTAACAAAATAAAGATTGAACCTGACAGCAATATGCAAATAAATTAAAATATAACAAAATATTTTTAAATTTTTCTTCCAAAATCCTTCCATACCTGTAATTATATAGTTATGCCTTATTTATTGGTTATATCATGGTGTTCCAAATTGGTTTTCATAAAGAGTTCATATTTCTTGTTCAGTAATACATATAAATAGTGACAAAAAATAAAAAGGCTTATAGGCTTTTTTTTTTTAAATAAATTTCGTTAGACATGCATAAAAACTATGATATGCAACAGTAGGAATGGGAAGTTGCAGAAAAGTATTCATTGGAGCAAATCAACTGAACTAAATAAGTATATATTAATAATTGGGAGCCTTCACTGCACAGCAATAGCACTTCATTACAGCCAGGAAATTAATTAAAAGAATACAACGCACACAGGTATTTAATAATTGCTTTTCAGGAAAGATTAAATGAAAATGTAATTTATTATTATGTATTTTTAGAGCACCAACCTATTGTGCAGCGCTG
Source organism: Xenopus laevis (assembly GCF_017654675.1). NCBI lineage: Eukaryota > Metazoa > Chordata > Amphibia > Anura > Pipidae > Xenopus > Xenopus laevis. The sequence continues at coordinate 71,263,984 of NC_054372.1, read as the reverse complement.
TAAATTTTATATATATCATTATATATATATATATATATATATATATATATATATATATATATATATATATATAAAAAACAAAGGAATGAGGCTGTGACCACAGAATACATATAATCAAACTCAAGAGTCCTCTGCACTCAACCCATTATCAATATATTTAAGACAGCGACATTTTGTGCATACTGCTACTAAAAAATGCCTGATTCATTAAGAATTCTATTGCTTCATTATACATTTTACAAAGGGACTAGGTTTTACCTGCAACTTACTAGCTGCTTTCAAAGTAAACCTCCATACTTGGCTGCCCTTTTATTAGACACCAGTGGGATCACCTGACTATAGCTGGGAAGGGTGGGAGCTACAACATGGAGCTGGTCACTGCTCCTGTATAAACTATAACATACCGATACCACTGGAATCTCTCGAGATTTGTTATGTGGAAATGTAGTCCCATAAAAATAATTTATCTCCATATAAAGATACACAGTCATTTCCTGAGCTTATGGTGACTAATTTTGATTACAAAAGTGTAATGCGAGTAATGAATACAAAAACTGGTGCAGTGAGGTAAACATTCCTTAATTTCTCAATCCAGAATGGCAGACTTCCATGAATTAAAAAGTTATATTTAAGCCAATGATACTTATTACCTTTGCTATTTATAAACTTTGTTAGATGTGTGCTGTAGAGCAATGTGGAAGACCCGTTAAGCACTATACTATTAATCATGTAATTTTTTGAGAATAAAAAAAAAAAAAACCTTTAAAATTCCGAATAACATTTTACAAAAAAGATTAGGTGTCCAAATAGTGCAAAGAGCTGGGGTGCAAATTAGCAAATGTATGGAATGATATCCATATAAAAGGACCAGTAACAAAATACATTTAATGAACTCAGTGTTTGTGAGTCAGGCATCTCTGAAAACATTAAAAGATATGAAATGCACTGCATATTAGTTTAAGAAGGCGGTTGGTTCCCTGTTGGAATGATCACTAAATACAAAAAAATGCGTTCTCTTTTTTAATGCCTTACTATCTTATTTAGTTAGTTAGCATCTATAAAATGTATAAAAATCTAGGGGGGGCGGTGGAAGCACTCTTAAGGCCAATTTAAATATAATGGAAGTGCCACTTACAATGCACTTCCCTGGGCCCCTGTCTCATAAGTAATTCAATATAAATGCAAATGCATATGTTTACAAAACAGGGGTTTTCTATAAAATGTATGAAAGCAGTCTTAAGTGATGTAACAGTGGGCTGAAGGTCAAACAACTGATTAACAGCACCAGGACAGATGGCATAAGAACCAAAGAGAGAAATCAATGGCAATCTCAAGGTCACATGATAAACGATGTGAATCTCTTGCGCGACAATGTATATTCTGGACAGCTTAGCACTTATACAGTAAAGTTTGCATAGATCGAAATCTGCTTTATCAGTGGTCTATAGTATAAGAGCTAGGTTAGCCAAGTCATTTATTAGGGAATATGTGTAAAGAAACCAGAGAAACATATGTAAATTACACTAATTCATGTTCACCTATCCACCAAAAAAGTTAGAAAGTACTAGATAGAAGTTGGTCTCTCTGTAGTTTTGCAGCTTTTATAAATTACATCTTTCAACATCCTTAGCTAGTCATAATGGGATTCATCATTTGCAAAGACTGGAATGTGAAGTCTACACTTTATATTTCTTCACTATAAAACTTTGTAGTGCATTAGAGACATGGTTCACCATAAAATAAACTTTAGAATGATGTAGACAGCAGTATTGTAACACAATTTGCATTTGTTTTATTTTACCTTGCTGCTTCTGCAACGTTGTGGTTTGGAATTCCAGCTGCTTGCAATAGATTGCTCTATATTAAACTAAAAGTTTATCTAAGGGTAAACTTCCTTTAAAGGCTTCAAACATCCTTAGTTAAAAGAGAAATATATGTAGATACTACTCTGTGAATTTTGCTTGTCGCTATTTTTTTTCTGTAGCCAAGGACATTGATACCTGATCCCATGACTTCTTAGTAAATAGCAATGCTGAAGAATTTCCCTCAAGGCAAAAAAAGAAAAAAAATCTAAAATAATTCTGATTTTCCCTGTTGGGAAATTGAAAGCATCCACAATGACTGGATAATTAGAACACAGGTTTGAAATGAGTCACACATAGCTACAGACCGCTTACTTTTTCTTGTCCTTGTCTTTCTTGGTTTGAGTGCCGGCCTGCTGAGCTTGGGACTGGAGAAGCTGTGTGGCTGCTTTTTTCTTCTGGAACATGTTAACTTCATCATCTATCTCTTTCTTTTTGTCCTCTAGCTTCTTTTTCTCTTCCTGGTGGGTTCTCTTAAGGAGGTCAAATTTCTCATGAAGCTAAAAGAAGGAATCGCAGTTTGTATGTAAATTATGAGGATATCAGAAGTCACCTTAAAGTTTTGTAACCTACATAAAATCACCCTTGTAACACCTCTATTGTTCACATCCTAAAGCCCTGTACAAAGACCCAGACTAAAACTGCCCACATTGTTCACACCTTATTCAAAATGATAATGAGGCAGCAGCACTGTGTCACTGTATGTAGTACATGTTAGAGTGGTCTTGATAGATTTCCCTGTCTCCTGCTCTGTTTTGCCCTATGCTCTCTGTGTGTGCCATACTCTGCCTTCCCTATGCTCCCTGTGTGTGCCATGCTCTGCCTAACCTATGCTCCATGTGTGTGCCATGCTCTGCCTGCCCTATGCTCCCTTTGTGTGCCATGCTCTGCCTGCCCCATACTCCCTGGGTGTACCATAATCTGCCTTCACTATGCTCCCTGTGTGTGCCATGCTCTGCCTGTGTGTGTCCTGCTCTTCCTGTGAAACATAAGCCTGGCATTTGATCTGGGGGGGTTGTTGGCATTTGAAAATTATTGTTAGGGACCCCTAAGGTGTTTAATCATGTGCTACGGGGTACTGTGTTATCCACAGGGGTGGAGGAGGTATATGGATTTAAGGGTATGTCTTAATAGAACAACTTTTTTCACATATGAGTGGTGCTATATTTGGTGCACTATTAATGTGGACATGGTTTTGTGGTAACATGGGTGTGGTTTAAAACAGGGCGTGGCCAACACTGGCTTCATTATCGGCCCTTAACCATGTAGACCAGAAAAATTCTGACCCTCGGTAGCACAGAAGTTGGACAGCACAGGTGTACATCATTCCCTAAATTAAAAGTGCATAGAGATGGAATAATTTCTGAACAGTGCTTAGTAAGTTCACGTCACAAAAGCTTTAAAACTTGTGTATTAAAAAATATAATTCATATTTCTACTTAAACATATAAACATTTTACAATTAAATTCAGAATGCAATGACTTGTATGAAAGCAATGTCAAAATATATAATGGCTCTTAAAACAATGTGTCAGAAGTCAGTTCTGTTTAATGTCTCCTAATCAGCTGGTGGTTGATACACTGTCTTAAGCGTAATTTAAGTGTAGAAATATCTTCAAAAACAGGGAAATTGTTTAATGTATAGTGGAAAAAATGCTTACAAAAAGAAAGCACTGTTTTTGGTTGGACACTACCTTCAGGTAAAAAAGAACTAGAACAGATTGTTTTTGTTTTGGATCATATATGCTCACAGCAAGTTATCTGCCCCAAGAACCTCTAGTGGAGGACTAGAACTAGTAAGAGCAGTCTCACTCACAGCAGCGCTTCATCATTTATTGTACTTGTAACAAACTTAAGGTCATAGGAAATGCAAAGTGCGCTATTTCCACTGCAGAGTACTTCCCATTCGGATTTTTAAGATAATGGCTTAATAAAGACTGCGGTGGTCAGAAAAGATTAATTTGCAATAGATCTGGGGACTACCACAACACAGAAACAGTTTTCTGGGTCTCCTGGTTGCAGGCCTGCAGTATGGTAGTTAAGCCACTGCCTCAAACAGCATTCTTAGGATTTTTACTTTCTTGCAATAAACTACCGTATATACTTGAGTATAAGCCGATCCGAGTATAAGCCGAGGTACCTAATTTTATCTACGAAAACTGGGAAAATGTATTGACTCTAGTATAAGCCTAGACACAACTACAGCCCTGTCTCCCAGCAGCACACATTCCGCCAAAGAGACCCCCCACCCAGCGATCAACCGGACTTCTTTGCAAAGTTGATGGTGACAGAGAATTGCCAAACGGATTACTGTGTGCATTGTCCCACTACCATGTGCAGAGGGTGCTGTGTGATATTGGCATCACTGTTAATCCTTCATACAACCAACAGAGGGCACTGTGTGATATTGCAGTCACTGTTAATCTTTCATATAACCAACAGATGGCGCTGTGTGATATTGCAGTCACTGTTATTCTTTCATACAACCAACAGAGGGCGCACTGTTATTCTTTCATATAACCAGCAGAGGGTGCTGTGTGATATTGCAGTCACTGTTATTCTTTCATATAACCAACAGAAGGCGCACTGTTATTCTTTCATATAACCAACAGATGGCGCTGTGTGATATTGCAGTCTCTCCCCAAGTGAACTGTTGGTATAGGAATGATTAAAAGTGACTGCAATCTCAGCTACTGCCCGCTGACCAGAGCATAAGCCAAGGTAGACTTTTTTCAGCACATAGTGGAAACACTACAATAGTTTATATAAACAAGCTGCTGTGGAGCAATGGCTATATGGAACAGGTTAACTAATGGATAACAGATAACACCATTAGACAGACAGAGCTTATCTGCCATCTGCTGTGTAAATTGAGCTTATTCTCCTTTGAATGGCTGTTCCCATTGCTACACAGCAGCTTATTTATATAAACAATAGTAGCGTTTCTTAAGCAAACACAACAGTTTTACCAGTGCAGGGCAACACTGCATTATATTTCCATTACTTTAAAGGAGAAGGAAAGCTACGGAGGCATTTTATTGCCAATAGATTAGCTGCAATAGTGCAAGCTAGAATGCTATATTTATTCTGTAGAATGTTTTACCATACCTGAGTAAAAAGCTCTAGAAACTCTCTGTTTGTTTAGAATAGGAGCTGCAGTATTAATGTGGTGTGACATCACTTCCTGCCTGAGTCTCTCCCTGCTCTTGGCTCAGATTACAGTAGAGAAGGGAGGGGAGCAAACTGAGCATGCTCTTGCCCAGGGCAATGAGGTTTAAGCTGAAGGCAGGAAGTCTAATACAGAAGCCCATGTGTACACAATAGAAGGAAAGAAATGCTGTGTTTCTTTTGACAGGGGACTCAGAGCAACATTACTTTGGGGGTTTACTGGTATATTTAGATGGACCTTTCTGATAAGGCTTACTTAGTTTTAACCTTTCCTTCTCCTTTAAAACACTTATTTTTTGACATTACTGTTCCTTTAAGGAGTGACAATATAACGTAGTGTTGTCCTATATAAAACAAGCACTATTATATAGACAAGCTGCTATTTAGCCATGGGGTCAGCCATTCAAACACAGGATCCACAGTACGTTTAATAATCCCATTGTATACTACATATTTTATCTGTTCTCTGTAGTGTATGCTGTGCATTTTCTCATTTTTCAGCTATGAATGGTTGTCCCCATGGCTACACAGCACAGCTACTACTGTAGAGTTTTTGAAGCAAACACATCAGTTTTACCTACAGTATGTAGCACAACAGTACATTATATTTTAATTACTTTAAAATAATTTAATTTTTTGGTGTTACTGTTCCTTTAATATATTTTAAATAATATCCTGCCATGCTAGGTTTTTGGGCAAACTTCACCCCATTTTGATTTTATTTATTTGAAGAGTGCTACCTCTGTATCAAATGCAGCTGCTTAGCTGCCCAAAAAGATCTTATGACTTAATATGAAGATCTTTTATCTTACTTCTTTTTCTGCTTCTTTGAGTTCAGCTTCTTTTTCTTTTACTCTCATGACAAACATTTGTCTCATTTCCTCCTCCTTCTTTTGCAGGTCTCCCAAGAATTCATTCCTTTTTGCTTCATAGGTTTCTTGTAGACTAAAAAAAAAAATAACACAATCATATTAGAAAAGGCATCTGCATACATGTACATAGGAAACATTAACAAAGCCATCGTTACCAAAGATAAATATGAAATAATAAAAAACAACCTTTTTTAGCATAATATTGTGAGGGTTATCTATTTCTTCATGCAGTTTTACTGTGGTGTGTTTGTTAGATTAACATTGAAAAATTAGCATTAAACACCAATATTATCTGTATTTTTGTCTGCACCCAGATTCTAGATGGTCCATACTCCAAGTCCTGAAAAACATACCGTAACAGGTTTTCAAACTGTCACTGCTACGCCAGGGGGCCACAGTAGAGGATAGGCTGGGTCAGCAATAAAGTCACCAATCCTGATATGTGCAGTCAAACATTATTTGCAGTACTAGTTGTGGAAGCCCAGCCTGAAGTATAAGGTTGAGCTTTTTTGGTGAATAATTACTACTTCTAGATATTCTCTGAACAACAGATGATGACTGAAAAAACAGTGTTGTCATATATTTTTGCAGGTGGGGCCCAGAAGCAGAACTAGTAAAAGCAGAGACCCAGAACAATGCACAGCTGTAATATGTAACTAAATATTCTTCTAAACTTTTGGGTGGTGTATGTGCTCTTAAAGAATTTCCTGTTGGAGCCATCAATTATCATGCCACCGAGAGAAAGCCTTTATTTCCCCTGCACATTTTGGTATAAGACTGCTGCTTTTATGAACCTACCATATTGATCTGCATTTCTCATATCTGTGTAATTTGGGATTGGTAGTAAGCAACTTTGAAAGTTTTACATAAAAGTAGTAGTACAGGTATGGGATCCGTTATCCAGAATGCTCAGGACCTCAGGACCGTCTGGATAACGTATCTTTCCGTAATTTGGATCTTCACACCTTGTGTTTACTAGAAAATTATGTAAACATTAAATAAACCCAATAGGCTGGTTCTGCTTCCAATAAAGATTAATTATAACTTAGTATGGATCTTCTACAGGGTACTGTTTCATTCTTACAGAGAAAAATAAAATAATCATTAAAAAATTGCATTTTTTGGATAAATGGCATCTATGGGAGATGGCCTTTCCGTAATTCCGATCTTTCTCGATAATGGTTTTCCGGGTAATGGAAACCATACCTGTACTTTACAACGCTATGACATTTTCCAAGAATGGTTTCAAGATTAAGCACAATTAGTCTTGGTAAGTATGCACAAGCTATTACATTATGTTCTTTCTTATGTCTTTTCCTTTTCGCTACAAAATATAAAGATAAGGTGACAAAGAATGAAGTTAAAAAATGCAGCATGGAAGCATTGAACTATGAAGGAATAAAGGAAACATGCTCTTCCAAGCCTAATATGGGTAGGTTAGATGGGGTCTCCAGTTACACAGGAAGTCACCAAATTCCTTAAATGCCTACAAGAGATATTTAAATACTGCTGCAGTTTTTTGTTAAGACAAGCATAAGAAAGCATTGCTAAGATTGGCTAATATCTCCGCTGATCAGAAAACATCCCAAGCACTATATATAACATGGGATTGGCATGGTTTGCTGCAGTTACAGGGCTGATTAGATATTAAACAGCAGTCTATGTGAGCTTTTCTGCTTCAACAGGCACAAGAAAATTAAATATAAAGCTCTGTTGAGAACAAATCTTAATACCATTTAATTGAAAAGTATATTGACCCTGGCCCATCGCAATTAATCAAACATTTTAAAGGATAAGGAAAGCTACAGAGGCATTTTATTGCCAATAGATTAGCTGCAATAGTGCAAGCTAGAATGCTATATTTATTCTGTAGAATGTTTTACCATACCTGAGTAAAAAGCTCTAGATGCTCTCTGTCTGTTTAGAATAGCAGCTGCAGTATTAGCTTGGTGTGACATCACTTTATGCCTGAGTCTCTCCCTGCTCACTTATAGCTCTGGGCTCAGATTACAGCAGAGAATGATGGGGGGGGGGAGCAAAATGAGCATGCTCACGCTCTGGGCAAGGAGGTTTAAGCTGAAGGCAGGAAGTCTGATTCTGGAGCCCATGTCTACACAATAGAAGGAAAGAAATGCATGGTTTCTTTTGACAGGGGACTCAGAGCAGCACTATTTTGAGGGTTTACTGGTATATTTAGATGGACCTTTCTGATAAAGCTTACTTAGTTTTAACCTTTCCTTCTCCTTTAAATCTGCCCCAAGGTTGCTTTGCTATACCTACACAAGTAACAAGTCCTTGAAGTCTCTTATATGGAATTACAGTTCTGTGAAACACATTTGACTACTGGCATTTACATGCAGGCATTCAACTGGGAATAACAATTCGCTCACAGGGTCCTTTCTCTGTCCCCAGCTCTCGGTTATGTCTACCACAGTGCTCTGTGCTTTATCATTGTGGGAGCTGCAGTAGCACTAAAAACATTGTGAGAGACCAATATTTCATGTCAACTCTTTTTAACAGACAGCAATTAAGGGAAAATGAGGACATAAAATCTTGTGGTACTACATGCATTAACAAGTTGCTATTTTCCTCTATTCAGTGATCAGCTCACATCAGCCTAGTATGGAATGGAAAATGCACTGGACTTTTAAAATAAATAAATTAGCAATACTACAGAGACCTGTTGCAACACCTTGTGATCCTGGCTACATGGTTTAATCTCACAATGTTCTGGCACACTTAGGGGTATACTGTGGTGATCTCTAACATCACTTTTTGATAAATATACCCCATTAGTGTGCCTATCGTGGCTGCCTTGTTTGCTGTAGCACCGAGTTTCAGAAGAAAAAAAAAGTAGCACTGAGTTTCAGGAGAAAAAAAAAAAAAAGATCTATAGAAATAATTTCCCTTTCTTAGAACATCAATTTTTTGATCAGAAGATATGGGGATTTTACATCATATTCTACATGTAGACATATACAATTTGCATTCTGTCTGAATTTTTGTGGTTTTCAAATAATATAGCTCTCTGTGTAGCAGCTCTATAGTTTGAAATTTTATTCACCGATTGCTAGTGTCCAATATATTATATCCTAGCAACCAGGCAGCGGTTAGACAGGTAAATTAATAGGGGAAAACTGAACAGAAAAATAACAGCAATGGTAAGAAAAAAGGCTCATCCCAAAAAGTAATAGTTTCTGTACCTACCAAGCTCACTGACCCCAAAAACTAGGTTGCATTTTTAAATAAAAAGCTGAAATGAGGCAGAAGAGATTAGCAAATTATGGATTTATAAAAATGTAAAATGAATAACAATTGAAAAGTTGCTAAGAATAGCACATTCTATAACATATAAGGGGGAAATGTTATAAAAGTACCAAAGAGAAAACCAATTTGCAAAAATAAAAATCTGCATTTTGCAATGTTATATTGTTCGTCAGACTGATATTGCATTGTGGATTTTTTGAAGAAAACATAACTTTTCAGTAACAAGTTTTATTACATACACTGGCACAAACTATAAAGCTAAATAGTTCCCAGGTTGTTAAAATCTAGATTAAATTTGCGCAAAGGCATACATTTTTCATTACAGACTTTTATTGCATTCCCCAATAAAAGATAAATTAAAAGCTGTCACAGGAAAACATGCTTATATTCAAAATGAGGTAATTAGTTAATAGTGCTGCTCCAGCAGAATTCTGCACAGAAATCAAGTGTTCCAAAAGAACAAACATATTTGAGATGAGATTATCAATCAATAGTAAAACACCCAAGTGTAACCACCATTCCTCTAGTTCCATTGGGAAGGAGAAACAATAGCTTATGTGAAAGTAGTTCCATTGCACAGATCAGGCGCAATGACCGAAGAAGGTTGCCTACACATTATTAAAAATAAAAAACTTGTTGGTTCAGGAATACAATTTTATTTGTTAGAATGAATTATTTGTAATGTAAAGAATGCACTTTAGAAATAAAAACCACACCATAAAAATCATGACAGTATCCCTGGGAACGGCCCCTTAAATAAAATGATAAAATAGGCAATATCCCTATTTTAAACCTAAGCAAACTAGACAAGGCTTGTACCAAAATGTACTGTGCCCATTTCTTAATTTTTTTCCCCTTTAAATGAAACATTCATCTTTACCTGAATGGCTTGTTGTCAGGGTCTGTGTCTTTGAACCCCATCTCCTCCAACTTACAACGCCTGTACAGCTCATAGTGACGAGCATGTGTCTGCTCTCTTAGGTCCTCCATGTTCACTCTGATAAGCATTTCTCTGAGCTTCACAAAGTCACAGTGGTTTTCATTTTCAACTAAGGAAGGACAGACCTCACATTAGTGGTATAACCAAGTAGTGAAGGGATGTGGAGTGAGTATATGTATAACAAAATGATGAGGAAAAGCTTGAAAATAAGACTTAACTCACATACTGAGCTTGCTTTCAGGGAAAAAAAACAAATGAAACTAACACCCCACAAGGTGTTCACAAAAACAGAAAGAAGATCCTGTTTTAGTTCATATGGAATTACATGAAGTGGGAATCCTTAAAAAATCCTTTTAAAAATACAAATAACAACTTTGTAACATACCCTGCACAATACCCCAAGGATATTGCCTTGCTTTAGCCATTTTATTGCCAATTTTGACTTCTTCTGTACTGCCAACAACAGCAAAGGGCAAGTGTACCTGTAGAAATGAAATTATATTTTATTTTTAAATGGATATAATTCAGAAGATTAATCACTCCTCAACCTCAATTTAAAAATGTAACACCCAACAAACTAAGTGTAAAAGATCTTGCTTCTTTATCTATGCAAGTGATAGGGATAATAACAGTAAAACAAGCTAATTGAAAGGCTATCTAGCAACGAGAGGCTACTTTTACAAGACACAGGCAGTCCCCGGGTTATGTACGAGATAGGGTCTGCAGGTTTGTTCTTAAGTTAAATTTGTATGTAAGTTGAAATAAATACATTTATTTATTAAATGCAACTTAGATGTCTTAACATAATATTTATTTTTACCTTTTTGTGCCTATTTATTTTTACCTTTCTGTGCTCTGCAGTAGACAGCACACACCAGAGGGGATTGAGGCAGGGGATTTATTAAAGCTGAATGCTAATAAAAGTCAAGCAAACCATAGTATGTTACTGGACCAGCCACCGTCTGTAATTGTGAGTTGTATGTAAGTCAGGTGAATTTAACTCGAGGACTCCCTGAATTTCAATATATTTTTTCAGTTAGGTTATTACTCTTTAAAGGGGCGGTTCACCTTTGAGATAACTTTTAGTATGATGTATTTGCAGTTGGTTAAAATTTATTATTATTTGTGGTTTTTGAGTTATTTAGCATTTTATTCGGCAGCTTTTCAATTAACACTTTAAGCAATCTGGTTGCTAGGGTGCAAATTCCCCAAGCAACCGTGCACTGATTTGAATAAGAGACTGGAATATGAATAGGAGAGGAGCTGAATAGAAAAACCAGGAATATCAAGTAGCAAGAGACATTTGTAGCCTTACAGAGCATTTGCTTTTTAGAAGAGAGTCAGTGATGCCCATTTGAAAGCTGCAAAGAGCCAGAAGAAAAAGGCAAATAACTATAAAAAATAAATAAATAATGAAAACCAATTAAAAAGTTGCTTAGCATTGGCCATGCTATAACATACTAAAAGTTACCTTAAAGGTGAACTCTCTTTTATATGTGGGCATTCATATATGTGTTTAGTTCCAGGCAAATTGAAAGTACCCAATCATATTAGCTAGCAGTATTTACAACCAATATGTAACTTACACTCATTGTTGCATTGATCTCTGCAACGGTCTCTTCATCTGTAGGGAACTGGTAGATTTGCACCCCGTTGCTGACCAACTCACTCATAATTTTGCTTTTGAATTTGTGGAGCTCGTTTTTGGCAATTGTATCTGCTTTTGCAATTATTGGAATAATGTTTACCTATTATATGAAAAATATTGTTATGCACCGGAATATTTTAAAATACAGGCAGTATTGCAAAATATTTGTTTAATAAAAATACATGACAAATCATTAACATTTTTGGTGATCTTGTTGCTTCTGAAAATGCAAGTTCAAAAACAGTTTGACAGATGTTATTTGTAAAAACACAGGCTTGTATAGGTTTTCCAGTGAAAATGTTAATTTGCCTAGTCATACCTTTAGTTATTCATGGGCATCCAGGAAGAAACAGAATCTGAAAGGCTAATGACTGCACTTCAAATGAGGGAAACAATAATATTGTTGCTTATTATGCAAATGAGCATTCGCCAAGATGGCCAGTCACACCAGGAGTGGTACGCTTTTCTTTAAAAAAAAAAAAAACAAACAAAAAAACAAAACAAACTATGGTTTCCCCCATCCAGTAGGGGAAATATTTTTTTTATTTGTGATAGTTGTCCTTTATGGCCACTAGAGTAGCCCTAAAGTAGTGATTGTTCCATAAGACTGGCAGACACTTCTTTCCTAATATATATAAATTCAACAAGTTCTGCTTTCTTTCAATCGATTACTAAGCAGGAATTAAATATTAAAGGAACAGTTCAGTGTAAAAATAAAAACTGGATAAATAGATTGGCTGTGCAAAATAAAAAAAGTTTCTAATATAGTTAGGCAAACATGAAATCTATAAAGGCTGGAGTGACTGATGTCTTACATAAAAGCCAGAACACTGCTTCCTGCTATTCAGCTCTCTAACTCAGAGGGGAGTCACATGGGACATAACTGTTCAATGAGTTTGCAATTGATCCTTATTCAACTCAGATTCAAAAACCCCTCAAGTCAGTGATTGGTTACTGCTTGGTCACCAGGGTAACCAGTCAGTGGAAACCAAGAGACCTGAAAAGCAGGAAGTAGTATTCTGTTCTGTTACATTTCCAGTCACTCCAGCCTTTATTCATTACATTTTTGCCTAACTAACCATATTAAGATTTTTTTATTTTATTTTGTGCAGCCTATCCATTTACCCAGTGTTTATTTTTATACTTAATTCCTTTATGAAAAATGTTCTTACAACACAAATCATAAAAGGTAAAGAAAAAAAATCAGGCTAAAACAATTCCACTCTCTACCAACAGATGGTAAACTTTCACAGCATCAGACCTGCAGCTAATCTATTGGCAATAAAATGCCTCCATAGCTTTCCTTCTCCTTTAAGACATCTCTACCTTGAGAAGGGTTTCTACAGTAATGAAAACTACTTCACAACATCAAGCCAAGTCAAAAACACTCTCTAAAAAAAATAGGTGTAATATTGTCAAAGTCTACAGTATAAAGAAGTAAATACAGAAAATAAAAATAAAGCAAATACAGAGGATTTACCACAAAGTCAAAACCAATGATAAGCCCCAAGAACAGGAAGGCCAGATTAGACTTTACTAGAAAATAGTTCAGATGAAACTACGGTAAGTCAACATGTACCAAATGACATGAAGAGTGGGGTATGGAAAAGGCCAGTATGGCTGCCAATTTAAACAGGTCACTTGGATTGTATAGATCTATATTATGTGCTAATATTCATCCAAATGTTGCAAAACTGATGACATGGTGTTTTACAGATTGACAACAAATAAATGAAATATTCTTCAATGACCAACAAGTAACCCATTTTAATGTTCATCTCAGTTGCTCATGATAAAACTGAAGAAGAAATACCAACAAGCAACAACCCAAGAGAGCTGCAGTAAAGGCCCTGCAAAGCAAATAATAACAAAATTAGGAATCTCTAGAAAGCACAATGAACGTAAAATGCAACCATACCACTCCCTACAAAAAAACGACACTATCTACCTACCTTGTTTTTATACAAGAATTACAGTAATGAAAAAGGTAACAAAGATGAGCTTAAATATATCCATAGTCAAGTACCTTACTGTCTAACTTTTTCATGGTGACCAAATCAAGTGATTTCAAGGAATGTCCAGTAGGTGCAATGAAGTAAAGACAGGCATGTATCCTGGTATCATGATAATTATACAGGGATCTCTTGATCTTGAGCTCTTCTTGGAGGTAAGCTTCAAACTGTGCATCAATGTACTCCACAATGGGTCTGTAACTAAAATAGAACTTCTGTAAGCATTTTTAGAAACATAGTACATAAGTAGCAAACATTGACAGAGTACAAAAACCTTTGAACATTGGAGTAAAACTTCAATTAATTTGGATGATTGAATAACTTGCTGCTTCTACAGCTGACCCAGCCAACCTCTGCTACTAAAATTACCCAGGAGTTTGCATTGTGCCTTTCAAGCTTCCAATAAGGAGGACATAGCTAGGATCTCCTTTACATTCCTCAATATAGCTGCAACAAAACCAATTTTTTTTTTACAAATACATTTAATTAAACAAAGGCAGGGAGGGCAGGAAGCCATAATGCATCTTCTGTCTTATGGCCATGACAAATCCTTACAGAACCCCTTATATACAGTAAGGTTTACCAGCTGACAGTCAGTCAAAGTTAATTACTAATACTAGTCTAACCAAGCTAAGTTGACATTTACAAATAAAATTAGAACTCTGCGGCAGCCATGCTTTTGTGCATGAAGTGTGTGTGCGCGACAGTCCAGGATATGAGTGGATTATTAAACCCGGGCTCATTATGAACATATTCCAACAGCAGTGCCAGAATATATTATTGCCCCATCTGCTGGAAAATACTGTAGTATTTTTTAATTTTCATGCAGGCTTCTTGCTTGTGGGCCTGCCACTATAAGGAAGTCTTACTCCAATTAAAACGTCATAAAAAAAGCTTTGGCTTTTTAGCCTTGGCAATTAGAAACTCAACCAAAGACAGGATGTTGCAATTATTGTCAAGTTAATCTTTGACATCAGTTTCCTTAAGGAAACTTCCTCCTGCATAATCAATTTATAAGTTGGATGGGAAAAGTCCACTTATCACATTTAGCTTTATGTACAAATAATGTTATATCTATTTCAGCTGATTATGCTAAATGTATTCATTTAAAAACTCCACCAATTTGCAATTCTTAGCAGTTTCAACCTTAACTACAATTGCAACAACAATAAAGAAAAATGCATTGTCAAACTGGACAGTTGTGAAACATGCTTCTTTTCCTGTCCACACTTCCTAATAGGCTCTGTATTTCAGCAGGCACATCCCTCCTGAGAGAGCACAGTGGATGCAGAGTTTGTCATTGATATGTATAATTCTATTTTACCTATACTAGGAAACAGCTGGGGGAAAAGACGACAAAGGTCGTAGAATCTAATTTGTAATAATTTGCAGTATTAAATCACTGTTATAGTGATGTCATCTAGAGAGCTGACTGTGATTTAAAGAGTCAAATTCTATACAAGTCAACAGTTAATTTAATTGACCATACCTAGAATAAACAGATCATTTTGTGCTGGCATCTGCAAAATCAAATTCTAACCTTTGATAAATCATTCTTTTTGTTGTTGTTGTAGGATATTTACTTGCATTATTTTGGCAACTAAAGGACTACACAATACAAAAAAGGGGGTCCCTTAATCACGTTCATTTAATATTGACCATGCAATAATAAAAATATTTGCTTTTTGAGCTTTCCGTTTTTAGGTGAAAGCATTTTAATTGAAATTTGTCTTGTTGGTAAATGGAAACTTTTATTCATTATTATACAGTTATATTTAACCTTTTCAGGAAAGTACTATGCTCCCAACTTTTATACCAACCATATTAAAATATAAAAAAAGAGATGGGGAGCAGCACAAGCATGAAGAAAGCGCCTGGGGTGACATATAAGAGCAGTAATTTGCTATTTGGTAGCCTCAATGTGGACTGGCAGCCTAAATGAGGTTCTGTTTGGTAGTACACCTGGTTTTTATGCAACCAAAACTTGCCACCAAGCCAGTCATTAAAGAATAAGCAATTGCTTTGAGGCAACTGGGGGCAACATCCATGGGGATGGAGAGCAACATGTTGCTCACAGGTCACTAGTTGGAGATCACTACACTAACACACTATATGCCACACAAATCTCTCACAATGAAGTTATTCCCTTTACCATGTCGTATGCAAAAAAAATCTAAGTTTTGCCCTATCGCCTATTATATAAAATCAGAGTCCATGACTAAACCCAGGGGTGCTCCGCCAATGAGGCGAGTTGAGGCAACTGCCTCAGTCGGAAATTCAGCTCTTCTAGTGCAGAGCGCACAACTTCGAACAGTCTCAAGTGAACAAAATTACTACTAGTATGATGTTGCAAGGAAGAACAAGGGTGTAAAAAGTAAAAATGTTTGATCTACATCCACATTATTTCGAGCCAACACTGTTCCTGAGTGTTTATGTGCCCCATGCCATGTGTTTGTGGAAATGGTCTAGTTCCACAAATGATTTATGACATTGTGGGCAATTATAAACTTGTTAAACTATATATGTACCTGTCGTCTTTATTTATCTGGTCCCCAAATCCTACAGTATCTACAATGGTTAGCTTCAGTCGCACATTGCTCTCTTGAAGTTCATAACTTCTTGCTTTTAACCGCACTGCTGGTTCACTGTGAGACACTGGCTCATTTTCAAACTTTGTATTGAAAATAGTATCCATTAATGTTGATTTTCCAATTCCTGTCTCGCCTACAGAGAAAGAGAAAAGTGTAATGTCTGAACAAAGCTAACACACTTTGATAACACTCTTAAAACATGTGCCAACTTGGTTGCATATCTGCTTGGTTTTCTTGTTGTATAAAACCCACATTTTAATTAGATGACTGTAAGTCATCAACATTAGAGGCGTCATGGCTGACTATACCATCCCCTTAAAGGAAAACTATACCCCCCAAACAATGTAGGTCTCTATAAAAAGATATTGCATAAAACAGCTCATATGTAAAATCCTGCTTCATGTAAATAAACCATTTTCATAATAATATACTTTTCTAGTAGTATGTGCCATTGGGTAATCATAAATAGAAAATTGCCATTTTAAAAAATAAGGGCTGCCCCCTGGGATCGTAGGATTCACTGTACTCACAAACATACCAACAAACTATACATGTTAGGTCACATGAGCCAATTAACAGACAGAGTTGTGTCTGTTACAGTTAGAGTTGAAGTATTTCTGGTCAGGTGATCTCTGAGACAGCACACAGACCATCACGAAATGGTGGCTCAAGGCAAGAGATGTAAAAGGGCAATATTTACTTAAATATATATTCCAGTTTGGTGAGATTCTTTAATATGCCACTTAATATGATATGAACTATCTGTTGCTTAAGTGTTCATTTTGGGGGTATAGTTTTCCTTTAAGTGATATATGGTTTTTAAAGGAACAACAACAGCAAAAAATTAAAGTGTTTTAAAGACAAGACAGTGTAATGTACTGGTGCCCAGCCTTGGCAAAAACCAATGTGTTAACTTCGGAAAAACAACAATAGTTTATATAAACATGGTTCTGTGTAGCCGTGGAGGCAGCCATTCAAGCATAGGACACATAGCAGATAACAGTAGTTCTGAAGAATCCCACTGTATGTTACAGCACTTATCTGTTATGTTTCTTTTCTCCTTTTGCAGCTTTTAATAGCTGCCCATGGTTGCACAGCAGCTTGTTTATATAACTATAGTTGTGTTTCTGAAGCAAACACACTAATTTTACCACTCATTTTTTCAGTGTTACAGTTTCTTTAATGCCAAATGCAATATGGGACACATCTGGGATGTCAAATACAAAACGTTAACCTTAGTGGAGACAAAGCTAAACATTATGTACTCATTTTCAATATACTATTTTGTTTAATTATTAAAAAAAAAAAAATCGCATTCCTCACATTGTAACATCTACTCTGTTTTCATTCAGTACAGAAGGCCACATTTAGTAAGCAGCTAATAAAAGTATAAAATAATCCAGTATAACCAAGTGTGTGCATAAGCAGTGATCTTTAGTATAAGCACAGAACAAACTTTTATGTAAACAGCATGGCAAGAAGACAGCTGTTTCATAGCATTCACTTCCTGTCAACATCCATTCCCAGATTGAAAATATAACTAAATGTAGAAGAACAAATAGCCAACAAAAATACATATTTAAAAGTTCAGTAAATCCTACTTACAAATGTTAGTTATTCTGCATATGGAGCCTTATTTCTCCACATAAAAACAGAAAGAGTATGATTTTCATACATTCTATATTTGGTCTGATTGAGTCTGGATTGATAACTTGCCAAGAATATTCACTGATTTGCCAGGTAACATTTTTCATACATACATCCTGAGGAAAGTATTGGGGAAAGGAGAATTGCATTGTTACTTTGGGAATTTCAAAAAGGTAGATTTGGTGTGCTGGAATTGTGTGCTTTAATTGCTGTGCTTTTATATGCTTAAGTAAACGGTTTCATATTATGGAAAAGCAGATACATGACTAAAGAAATAGTTCATCTTGACGTATACTACGGAATGTTCTTACCAACTTCATTTGGTCTTTTGGTGTTTTCTTCTGTCTAGCTTACAAACAAGGGTCACTGACCTTGGTAGTCTATTTTAAGTTACATTATATAACTTATCTTTTTATTCAGGTGATCTCCAAGTCATATTCCAAAAACTGGACCCAAGCAACCAGTGAACACAAAATAATAATTTGCAATTTGAAATATTGATAAGATATATATAGATATATATATATATATATATACACACACACACACGTCGGATAACAATGCTGTGTCACCATGTGTGTGTGTATATATGTGTATATATGTGTGTATGTGTGTGTGTGTGTGTGTGTGTGTGTGTGTGTGTGTGTGTGTGTGTGTGTGTGTGTGTGTGTGTGTGTGTGTGTGTGTGTGTGTGTGTGTGTGTGTGTGTGTGTGTGTGTGTGTGTGTGTGTGTGTGTGTGTGTGTGTGTGTGTGTATATGAGTGTATGTGTGTATAGATAGATAGATATAGACATATACATATATACATACACACACATACATACACACACACACTTGGGTTTCGTCACCCTGGGGCTGTCTTCAGGAGAGTGATTATATATCTATATAGAGATAGAGATATATAGAGAGATATATAGAGAGATATATCTATATATATCTATCTATCTATCTATCTATCTATCTATCTATCTATCTATCTATCTATCTATCTATCTATCTATCTATCTATCTATCTATCTATCTATCTATCTATCTATCTATCTATCTATCTATATATATATATATATATAAAACAGAGGAATTGCCTACAACTGCCCATGAAATAGCCTTTGAGACAATTGTCCAATTACTTTTGAGCCCCTGAAATGAAGTGATTGGGTTACAAAAAGGGTTTAGTCCAAAAAGGGTTTAGTCCCTCATATTTTTATGCTATCTTTTTGTTCAACCCACTGAATTAAAGTTGAAAGTCTGCAGTTCAACTGCATCTGAGTTGTTTCATTTAAAATTCATTGTGCTAATGTAAAGAACCAAAATTAGAAAAAAGCTGTCTCAGTCCAGATATTTATGGACCTAAATGTATATGAGGCTGTTTGATCTTGATGTTACCTACAATGTATTTACTTACCAACACAGAGTATATTGAAGCAAAAACCCTGAGATGTGGATTTGTTTACCAGCTGGTCAGGAAGACTGTCAAAACCAACATGGCCGGACATAGAGAGCGTTCGAATGTCATCACTGGGTGACTAAAAAAGAAAAACAAAAATTCACTAGACATTACATTCACCAGATATTCTGTAAAACAAGTTTTAGAGAATATCATAAAGCATAAAAGATAATCAAAAATACAAAGAACACACATTTAGGTTCATAGATCTCTCAGAATGTTGCACATTGCATAAAAATGGGCTTCCTATAGTAAGCTCCCCCATCTCATATTGGCATGCATTAATATGTACTGTACTGAAAGTATTGAAGGCATATTAATGTTTTAGACAAACTTTAACCAAGAAAATGCTCAGCTTTCTGCAGCGTTCATAGTGTGTGAACAGCAAAGAATAAAACTCAAGTTACACAAATGGTACAACCCGGGGGCATATTTATTATGCCATGTAAAAAACAGAGGGATAATACAACACACATTGCCAGGCTTTGCCATGTAAAAAACGGCATACATTTTTTACGTGTTTCTTCTTAGAGTGACTTTCGCCGGGAGCCATGAAAAATAGAAAATCTGGCATTCGCATGGTGCAAAATTCACACACCTTGATATATTTTCCATTTATCTTCACAGCTTTTTACACCATTTTTTCTGCAAATTTTGTTATACACAGCATAATAAATATGCCCCAAGGACTGTAAATCTAGCTCGGAAAACATATTCTTAAATTGGCAGAAAATAAGAGCTATCAATTTGTGGAACAAAGAAAAAAAAGTTTTCAAGAATCCAAAAGCAACAAAACTAATTTTACTAATACAGACATGTTTGTTCAAAAACAGGCTGTTGGGAAATCTTATTGTTTGCAGGTGGAAAAATATTTCTGACAGGATACCTTAAACGTTTTGGCAAACTTCTGAGCCTTGTAATCCAAATGAACCAAAGCCAAATAATCTAAAACATCACTTTACACACAAAGTCTCCTTGCAGAGATTCTGAGACATTCGGAAGTTGTGTCCATTTTTATGGTTTAGCAGCTTTGCCCAGTTTGGCATTTTAGATACGTCTACATGTGATTGCTAGAGTCCCACTTTTCATTGAATTAAAGATTAGAATATAAATTGGGACGGGCCTGAATAGAAAAATAGGTTAAAAAAGTAACAAGAGAAATTTTTCATACTTACCGTAATTTCTATTTCCAAGTCACCCTCCATGGCAAAATTCATAAACACGAGTAATCCCTGCCCCAAAAATCACTGGGCAGAAAAGGGTTAACTCAGACTATAAGTATACCTCCCCTCCAGTCCCCCTGTCTTTGTACATCATCTGCCCCAGGGTAAAGAGGTTCAGGAATGCTGCAATGGAAGGTGACTCGGAAATAAAAAACACAGTAAGTAAGAAAACATTTTTCTATTTCTTAAGGCACCCATGGCAGCACTTCACCAACATGAGAACTAACATAGCTAAAGAAGGGAGGGACAAAAACAATGCTAATATGGTTTATTTCGAATGCACAACTGCTTACAAGACTTTTCTCCAAAATTTAGAATCTTGGGATAACAACAGGATGAAAGTGTAAGATGAAGACCATTTGGCTACTTTACAGATAACATCTGGCTTCCCCTTCCCAGGAAGCCGCCAAAGCCCTGGCTGAATCCTTTGGGTTCTGAGGTACCTCTCTGCCTGCCAGCTGATAGGATAACACAATGCAGCACACAATCCAAGGGCTAAGGATTGCCATGGATGGGGACAGAAAACCCTAGGTATAACAAACAACCTGTCAGATCTACGCCATGCTTCTGTATGGGTTAAGTAGTGTGAAATGGCCTGCTCTAAATCCAAAGTGAGCCAACTACATTCTTGAGGAGATTTAGGATCTGATCAAAATGAAAGCAATGTAATCTCCAAATTCAAATAGAACGAAGACAACTCAAATGCAGGTCTTTTCACAACTTTGTCCAGAAAAACAACTGTCTCAGGCTCCCTTGCAGACAAAGAATGCACTCCCACTCTGCATGCTGAAGTGATAGCCACCAAGAACAGTAATTTTATTGTGACGCACCAGTCTGAAGTGGCTCAAACTGAGAAGATGACAGCACATTCAAGACCAAAAGGAAGATCCCATGGAGGTACTTTTTGTTTAACAAAAGGATATACCCGTTTGAGGGCATTGCAGAAATTTATCACTGCACAAGACTTCTCTGCAAGTGCAAACAGAGCAGACGCTTGTCCCCTAAGGTTACTAAGGTTACTTATACTAAACTTCTTCTTGAAGCCATTAGAGAAACTCCAGTACAGAGGGATCTGTTCATCTGCAAACTCCACAAAACAGCTCCAAACATGATAATACTGGTGAGAAGTTGAGATCTTCCTAGCCTTCAACATCAGATCCACTAGCTCAACTCTGAAGCCCACATCTGCAAGCCTCTGCCTCTCAACTTCCATGTTGACATGGGTCCTTGCAACAAGAAATACTGTAGAACGGGTAAGAAAAACCAGCGCTTGGCGGAAATCTCTCTTTTCTCTTTTTTTCTTTTTCTGTTTTCCGTGGATCTGACCTCGTGTTGTGAGCGCTGGTTTTCCTTTGAAACTTTGAATCCTTGCTTTAAGTCTGAGGGAGAACAGACAGACGATATACTGGCAGAGGAAGCGGACAACCAGAATCCTTGATATCCTTTTTATCTTTACTGTAGAACAGGTAGCCTCATTGGAAACTCCACCGCTAGCTGTTTGAGTAATGGAAACCACAACCGTCTGAGCAAGAATGGAATTATTGCAATCACCAGCTCCTCTTCCATAACTTCTTTAACACCTCCATACCATGGGAAAGGGTGTAAAGACATAGGAGAACATCCTTCTCCAACTCTGACTATGGGCATCCACTCCACTTGACCTGGGAGAGGGGAACCTTGAAAAGAACCTCTGACATGTGTGGTCCTGGTCTGATGCCATAAGGTCCACCTCCAAAACTCCACATTTTCGAATTGCTTATTGGAACACTGACCAATTGGGAGTTTTGACCGATTATCTGTACAATTCTAAGGTCTCCGATTTCTCTGTATCTAGAGGGAAAAAAAATGAAGACTTGGGATACACCAAGTACTGGAACAGTAATGCACTAAGCTAATGTGCATAGAGAGAAATAACCTTTTGTTCCTCTAATGTTAATTTCCCTTTGACTCATCTGAGAGGCCGGCATAATGGAAGGCTCTTAAACTCCCATTCTTGCTTATACAAAATTATTATTAACATTTATTTTTAAGAGCACCAACATATTGCGCTGCTCTGAAATCAGAAGTATAACTTAGTTTTCAGATAAAGAACAGTTTTGAGAACTGTTTCATAACAAAAAAAAATAACATGATATTGCACTGTCCTATAATATTTAAAAGGGAACTACAGCTTCCTAACCAAAATTTGATAAAGAGGCCCACATAACACAGGAACCTCTAATATATCCATCAGTAAAAGTATAAATAAATGCCATTTTCTATGCTGGTATCGAGCTGTTTAACAGTTCTCTTACTGCATCATTTGAAATCCTGGCAGGGCAGGAGGGACTAAAACACTAATGTCCCAAATTGTAACAACTTCTCCACAACTTACAGACAGCATACAGGAACTACATAACAGACAACACATTGCACTGTGATGTTCCTTTCCTTATTGAAATCATGTGTGCAGTGGGCTTTGCAGGATGCAGGCTAAGGACAGCTGGCTGTTGATACAAAGTGAAAGTAGTCAGCCAGCTCAGCAAAGTAATCAGCCAGCTCAGCAGGAGAGCAGGGGGCTAGGCTCAGGGAACTGTCAGAAACTCAAAAATCATAAAAAGTCTGCATATTTTTTAATTGATGTATATTGCAAAGTTGCAATATCTACTTTTCAAAAAGCTTAAGTTATGTTTTGTGGAGTTCCCCTTTAAACATCTGTCACATTATGATCAATAGAATTGAAGAAGACTACAATCATGTGTCAGACTTAAAAAGGCAAAAAAATAAAAGTGGTTTTCAGATTGTTCCCCAGAAATAAAGACTTTTTTCAATTACTTTCAATTATTTATTTTTTTACTGTTTTTCCAAAATCTAAGTTTAAAGTTGAATGTTCGTGTCTCTGGCTGAGTCAAGCAGCTCAGTAATTCAGGCGCATGTTCTGAACTGTAACAATTTTGCAACGTTTAGTGGACACATTTCTCAGCAGCATCTCTGGAGTCAGGCCCGGACTGATAATCTGCCCGTTCGGGCATTTTCCCGAGGGGCCGATCTCCCCTTTGTTTTAGTGGGCCGCACGCTGTCTGAGACTTTGAATAGATGCGGCACTTCACTACTTTGTTTTTAATTTACGGCGCTATTAATTACTGTCAGCCGCAGACAGCGTCGCGTATACTTATACTGAGCAGGAACGGCGCGGCCACTTAATTAGTTTACCTTTAAACTAATCTGTGACCCGCCGTCTGCTTTTAATCAGTCCTCCCTGTGCTCTGTGTCTGCTCCGGTTCCTCCCCCCCTCTCCTGCATGACACCCTCACGTCTGCAGCCCCTCCCACCTCCACAGAGCAGTGTAATATAGGAGAGCAGAGGTGGGGGCAGGACTGCAGAAATTTTGAATTAGTGGGCGAGCACACCCACCTGACGTCATCACACACTGGACTATTTACAAACAGTGGACTGGAGAGCTGTATTATTACAGGGGGACGCTGGAGAGAAGTATTTTTTTCAGGGCAAAGCAGAGCTGGTGCTGAAAGTGGACTGGAGTGTGGGTCAGCAGTGTCTCATCAGTCTGAAGAAGAAGAAAAAGCAGCAAAGGCTCTGAGGTGACCAGCATTTCAAATTCTGTGGTGGGGGGGGTGCATCTGTACTGTGAGCTGTGTGGCACTGAATGTTTTTTAGCCTCAGGTAGGGAACAGTGTTTTTTTTCATCAGGAAGGCAGAAGCTGTGACAAACATGATATTAGCCTTATGTTGTAGTTATAAGTGTGACATGGAGGCTGCACAGTTTTAGTTGAGTGTGTTATAAAATATCCTATTTATAGCAACTTTGCAATTGGTCTACATATTTTAACTTTTTTTAAATTAATGCTACCTATTTCTGCTTTCAAATGGGGGTCACTTACTATTGCTCTGAAAGGCTACAAATGTATTGTTATTCAGTAACTCATCTATTGCTATTCATAGGGGTTTATTTATCAAAGAGTGAAGTTAGAGATCGCCACAGTCCACTAATGTAAAATTCCGCCACTCTCCATTCATTTCTATGGGATTTTGAAAAACGTATTTATCAAAGGATGAACTTTCACCCATTGACAAATACTCATAGAAAATCATAAAAAATCTCGGGGCTTTTAATAAATGGCAAAAACAACACCGTAGATAATTCAATTTTTCGGTGTCATTAATGCAGGCAAAGAACCTCAATTTTATGCACATAATTCATTGCAGTTTTGACTCAATGTATGTGTGGATATATATATATATATATATATATATATATATATATATATATATATATATATATATATATATATATATATAAAATATGCTTGTGTGTAAATCAAAGACCACACGCATTTCTGTGTGGGCTGCTTTGATTTTTTTGCCAGGGCTGCTTTTTACTCCCAGTCCGGCCCTGTCTGGAGTATTTAGCAACTATTATATCAATTCTAACAGCTGCCTTTAATGAAACCCAAGATTCTGCTCAGTAGAAACAAAGATAAGAAATGTATCAACCAAATTTATCAATTTAGAACAGTTTACAGGGTCGGCAACCCCCCCCCCCCCCCCGAGCTGCTTTAGAATGTGAAAAATTACACTTTACAATTCAATATTACAAAAAACGATGACACATAGAAATTGGAAAGTAATTGGAAAAAGTTGTTATTTCTGGTGTTGTATCTGAAAACAACTAGTTGTTTGAAGGCGAACAACCCCTTTAAAGAGAGTGCAAGTTACACAGGAACAGACTTCTGATAATTGTGTCCTGAGGTAAATGATACATAATCTAAAGAATGGAACTACATAAGTGAAAAAAACATGATAATAACAGAAGAGGCATAAGTAGGGTTGCCACCTTTCCCTGTGGCTCCAGCCGGACAGGGGGTGGTCCCGTGACGTCAGTGGGCGTTCCCGTGACGTCAGTGGGCGTTCCCGTGACGTCAGTGGGCGGTCCCGTGACGTCAGTGGGCGGTCCCGTGACGTCGCGGGGCGGAGCTATGACGTCGCGATCGCCGATTGGCCGATCGCGGCGTCAATCAAGCTAATCCCGCCCGGTTTTCCTTATTTGGAAAACCGGGCAGGAAGCATTGAACCGGGCAGCCCTTCAAAATACCGGGCTGTCCGGTTCAAAACCGGACAGGTGGCAACCCTAGGCATAAGCTGGTTTATTTTTGTTGTATTAGTAACTTCTGCTTGAAACTTAAATGTTTCCATGGTAACCTTGATTTTTTCATACACTGGGTCCTAATTTGCATGTGAGGAAATGCAGATCTGAGTGTTTTTTTTCTCAACAGTGTTGACTCCATTTGGAATCAGAGAAAACTATATCTGTATATATAAAGTCCCTATTTGCTTATTCATAGCTTTATATCATATATCATATAAACCACCAGTTATGGCAATAAAGGACTTGAAAAAGAGCCACTAAGCTTGAAACATGTTGTGTTAAAATAAAACTTGCATCTGCAGTTTTGAGCCTGTTTGTACACAACTCTAAAGATTTTGCAATGGCAATAAAGAAAATAGTCTAGTCTAATGCAGCCTCTTACTCATTTCTTTTCCTTTTAGGGTAAGGTCAGACCTGGAGCTTTAGTCGCCCGGCAACTAATTGCCTCTTCTTTGGGGCGACTATTCTACCCAAACGGCTTCCCCCTGTCTTATGCCAGCTAGAATGAGAAATCCCCTGCGGCATGGCACCTGCGGCATGGCACTTGCGGCGCTTCGTTTTCCGAAGTCATCCGAAGTTGCTCTCCCCGAATCTCCAGGTGTGACCTTACCCTTATAAACCGAGATATAGGAAACACTTCATCACTATTCAAATAGACCTTGTTTTTTTAAGTCAGTCGAATGTGCCTCACGAGGAAACTTCGGTGACTTCGGAAAAGGAAGCGCTCCAAGTGCCAACCTGCTGGCGATTTACATTCTAGCCGGCAGGAAGGCATTTCGGGGAGATTAGTTGCCCGAAGAAGAGGTGATTTCTTGCTGGGTGGCTAATCTCCCCCAAATAGCATTGTGTGCCAGAACCTAAGGGGATGTTGTGTCATAGGAAATATGCCAATGCTTAATGATGCCAAACAACTTTCTAAAAGAGAAAGTAATATTTAAAACAAAAGTTTTAATTAAAGAATTACAACTATGTGATCTTTCAGACTGTTCTATTTTTCTAACAAATGGTAAAAGGTGGTTGCAAAACTGAACCTAAACCACTGCATAATAAAATGTAATTCTAAGAAACTATACATAAATTAATAATGTTCCATAAATCATTTGTAAATGTATTATAATGATGACTGTTCTAACCTTTACCTAGTTTATTTTCAAAAAATATCTCTAAAAATATATACCACGGAATCAATCTTGCTTTGGTACAAACCGGCAGTACAGAAAAAAAGCAAATACAATCCAATTTTTCCATTAAATGGAAATTCAATTTGGCAGAGGATCTGTATTTGTATGTGGTAATGGGGAAGCAAAGGGGCAGCAAATACTTAAAGGGATACTGTCATGGGAAAAAAAAATTTTTTCAAAATGAATCAGTTAATAGTGCTGCTCCAGCAGAATTCTGCACTGAAATCCATTTCTCAAAAGAGCAAGCAGATTTTTTTATATTCAATTTTGAAATCTCACATGGGGCTACACATTTTGTCAATTTCCCAGCTGCCCCTGGTCATGTGACTTGTGCCTGCACTTTAGGAGAGAAATGCTTTTTGGCAGGCTGCTGTTTTTCCTTCTCAATGTAACTTAATGTGTCTCAGTGGGACATGGGGTTTTACCATTGAGTGTTGTTCTTATATCTACCAGGCAGCTGTTATCTTGTGTTAGGGAGCTGTTATCTGGTTACCTTCCCATTGTTCTTTTGTTTGGCTGCTGGGGGAAAAAGGAAGGGGGGTGATATCACTCCAACTTGCAGTACAGCAGTAAAGAGTGATTGAAGTTTATCAGAGCACAAGTCACATGACTTGGGGCAGCTGGGAAATTGACAATATGTCTACTCTAGCCCAATGTCAGATTTCAAAATTGAATATAAAAAAATCTGTTTGCTCTTTTGAGAAATGTATTTCAATGCAGAATTCTGCTGGAGCAGCACTATCAACTTATTAATTTTGGAAAAAAATTTTTTTCCCATGACAGTATCCCTTTAAACAGACTTTAATCTGTCATGAATCAGTCTAGTTTATACTTCAAAGCGATGCATTTTTTTGCATCCTATTTCCTTGTAAGCACAACTGACAAAACTAATATAGTGGCGCAAAACTCACTTGGGATGTTTAGCTAAAGCAAGTAAATATTAGTTTTGCTTTATATCCTGCTGTCCACAGCAGGGAGAAACATACATTCCATTATACAACCCCCAACTACTCAGCCTTGGCCTCAACACTTTTTATGGAGCACTTCTGGTATGCTGAGAACTGCAACTAAACCACAAATAAATGAAGATGAGTACATCTGAAGAGAAAAAAAAAATGATGTGCTTTTGTACATAATAATGCCAAATGCCAGTCTCTCAAATACGCCGCTCCCTGAACCATACCTCATTCATGAAGGAACTTTTGCTGTGGGAAAGGCATTCCTTTTGCTAGGTGGGAGCTTACGGATTGTAATAAATCAGTAAATAGATTAAGGGCTAGTCCACACGAGGAGATTCGGGGGGGCCTCACTGAGGCAACTTTGGGCGACTATAGAAAACGCATCGCGGCATGTGCATTATAGCGCAGGCGACTTTGCATTGTAGCCTATGGGGAAAAACGCGGAGGCAGTTCGGGTAGATCGTCGCTCAAAAGACAAGCCGATTAGTCGCCAGGCGACAAAATCTCCCCGAATCTCGTGTGGCCTTACACTAAAACAGAGGTAACTCACAGCTCAGTTGATTTAAGGAGTAGTGCAACTTCCCAGAGATAAGCTACTTTTTATAGCCACATTTTCTTATTGCAAGAAAATTGTAATGCAGAAAGAATTGTGTTTATTAAAGGAACAGGAACACCAAAAAATTTAAATATTATGTAGTGTTGCCCTGCACCGATATGTAAATCCGGCACTGGGAATCTTCATTTTTGGTAAAACTACTCAAAGTTTTCACTTTCACCCTTTAGTAAATATGCCCCTACATGTGTTTTAGGCAATTCTTAGTATTGTCTACAACACAATATTTTGTAGTCTCAAAAAGTAGCTGCTACTAGTACCTCTGGATTCAGCTTCAGTTCCAGGATTCAACACTATTGCAACCCCCATGGGGATGCTATATTAGAGAAATAAATTCCAATTCCAGCATTGGTATATACAGTTTTTTAAATATGTAGATAGATCTTTTAATATGCACTGGGTTTATTTTGGGGGGTTGAACATTAGAATTTTGTCTTCTTTTTTTTTTCAACCCAAATGAACTATGTAAGCAATGTTAAAATCGATAAATTCACTGCCAACAATAAACATAATTTAAATGTTAACACTTTCAACACTTTTCAGCTGCTTGTAAACTGCCTATGACATCCCTCAAACAGGATGATATTTCCACTCTGCTACAACCAATTTTAGGAGTGTGGCAAGGTAGCTTGCAAAGATGACCAGAAACATCTGTACATTCTTATGTCTCTCATAAACTTCCTTTTCATGACACGGACGTGACAGATGACCCAGTAAGGTTTTCAAGTAAAGCAGTGAAACTATTAAAAGATACAGTTGCTTTACAGCCACTGCCAAGCCCTAACCCGTGCACTGTCTCTGCCAAAGGGCTACCTTCCGCTGCCAATTCCGGGTAAGTACCCCAAATTCCCTCTACCCTGCCACTCTATCGTCAAGTCAAATTGCCTTATAAAGAAAAGAAGTGATTCTAGCAAGGCAGTATATATATATATATATATATATATATATATATATATATATATATATCTATCTATCTCCATCAAAAGGTCTGTATTAAGTGAACATATGTGTTTCAATCCCAATTTGGGCTCTTTTTCGAGGGAACAATAGACATGTAAATAGCATCTTATGATGTCACCATCACATGATGGGAAGAAAAAATAAAGGCCAATTGAAAAGTTGCTTAGAATTAGCTATTCTAGAACATAATTAAATGTTATAAAGGTAAACCACTCCTTTAACGAGTACTAATAAAATGCAAAAATATGCCGCAGGGTTGTGCAATAAATGAATAGATGCAAAGGTGGCAAATAAAGCACTTTACACTTTTTTTGCATATCTTTCCACTGAGGGCTGTACTGCAGCTGGCTAGTTACATTTGTAATATCCCCTCAAAAAAGGCAAAATATTCAGATTAAAGGAGAAGGAGTGTAGTGTTCAGGCTTATTTAAATATTCAAAATGTGTTTACCTACTTTACTGGAGATCTAATTCCTCTGAGGCTTGATCAGTTCCCACACTGCTTTTGGAAACATGTCCCTGGGCTGTCTAATAGCCAGAGGTACAGCTATTCTGATATTAACTCCCAAGAGACAGTCTGAGAGCTACAGCTGCTGTTCCTCATTTCTGGATTGAGGGAAAGCTTTAGTTATTATTTTGGAACAAATTCTGTATTAGGGCACACCAGGTGTGCGAGAAGTAAGCAAGGGTAGTCCAGGAGCAATACATGAGCTATTGCCTAGCTAGACAATGTCACTGCAGGTTCCAGAACTGTTCTCCCATTAAAGGAACAGTAACATCAAAAAATTAAAGTGTTTTTTTTTTTTAAGTAATGAATAAATAAATAATTTAGTGTTGCCCTGCAATAGTAAAACTGGGGCGTTTGCTTCAGAAAACAAGCTGCTGTGTAACCATGGGAGCAGCCATTCAAGCACAAGACAAATAGTAGATAACAGATAAAGCTATGTAGAATCACACTGTATACTACAGGGCTTATCTGTTATCAGTGGTGTACCCTGTGCCTTTTATCCTTTTTCAGATTTGAATGGCTGCCCTCACGGCTACACAGCAGCTTCTTTATATAAACTATAGTGCAGTTGCTGAAGCAAACACACCAGTTTCACCAGTGCAGGTCAACAGTGCATTATATTTTAATTAATTTAATACACTTTCATTTGTTGGTGTTACTGTTCCTTTTAAAATCCACCTAAGCAACTCACTGGCTTTTCTCAACCTGCATATACAGGCAAAGAAAAGCACCTGTGCCCTCACCTGCAACAACTTCTTGGTCCACTGTAAGGCATGGGGGTCAGCATGGGAACCCACACATAATATGTAACGCATATTACAGAGAAAAATTATAAAGTATGCATTTTCGCACCAAACTCATGTCTGGGTAAGCGGCAGAAAGGCTGAACCCCTGCCTGAATCTCATCCTAAGTAGTCTAAGTTGAATCTCAGCCTAAGGAGTCTTTAAGATAAAAATAACATGATAGTAACTGCTACACAACTGCGATCTAAATCTGCAACTTTAAAATCAGAAAAAATTTGCTTCCATACAGTATTGCAATAACAAGTGTAACATAAAAGACAAATAAAATTGCCTACTTCCATGTGCAACCATTTTAAAAGTATCCCTATGCAGCAAGAAATGCATGTAGTGAGATATGAAATAAATTGTACTGCCTGGTTCTCAGCAGATGAGTCAAGCAGCACAACCCAAATAGATGCAGCATTCTCAACTGAGAATCAGGCACACTTACATCCATCTTCCATATACTGCTTATTCCTCCTCATCTCTCGTCAGCTAGCCTGGGCCTAGCAGCACTTAATTTGAAAGTAACAGTGGTATTCCAAGGCATAATTACAAGTTGTAGCATGGAAAACATAGGTAGTTTGATAATGATTTTTTTCTCTAAGCAGCAGCAGTTTATTATGAACTGTAATACTGCACCTCTAAGCCCTGGAGTTCCAGTGAGTCCTGCATTGGGGGGAAATGTAAGCCACACTGCCAAAAATTAGGCTTTACATACATATACCAGAGTTCTTCTTTTTCATATTAACATGTGTGAAGCATATGAATAAAAGGTATTGCTGAAATATGGCTTTTTAAGAAACTTGCCAACTTATAACAGCAATAGACCCACTGCAGAAAGAGAAAGTAAATAACAGGAATGGAACCAGTTATCTGGAAACCCCCAATAGCCAGAAAGCTTCGAATTATGGATAGGTCATCTCCCACAGACTCCATTTTATCCAAATGAACACATTTTAAAGAAGAATTTCCTTTTTCTCTGTAATAGAACACAACTTTGTACTTGATCCAAACAAATATATAATTAATCTTTATTGGAGGCAAAACCAGCCGATTTGATTTAATGTTTAAATGATTTTCTAGTAGGCTTAAGGTATGAAGATCCAAATTACTAAAAGATCCCTTGTCCAGAAAGCCACAGGTCTCAAGCATTATGGATAACAGATCCCATATCTGTATATTGAAAGGGTATTGTGTGCAATTTAATAATGCAGTTTATGTAGAAATATTCATAAATATAACTTTGCCAAACAACTTGCTCAAGAAAAACTGTTTTTGATCACTATGACCTGTTGAAGTTAAACAACTGCTGTGTTCTTGCCTTAGTGCATGGGCAATGTCCTACCCGTTAAAAAAAAAAAAATGGCAAGCTAATTTAAATTTCAAGTACAAAACATTGGTAGAAATAATTTCTCTAATGCCAAACCAAATGCTTTTTCCAGTATACAACAGTCTGTGCTCAACTCTATTTCATAACAGTATTCACATCATTTGCTCAGTTTCTAAAATGGCAACAGCTAACAACACTCACACAAACAGTCACCATACTCCGGTGTGCAGACAGCACTGGTGTGCAGAGCTAGCCAGGGCACTATCTGCAAGGCTTCTAATATCACAACTGATTACACTACAACACCTGAATTTACAGTCCTAACTAAGAAAGCAAAAGTGTCTGCACTCTGCATTGTGTGTTTAAGGCAAGTTAAGCCGGCCATACACTATAAGATCAGCTTCGACAATGAGAAACGAGCGGATCTTTCCCCGATATGCCCACCAGCACAGGGCTATATTCCGAACATTCGGCCCGAGGAGCAATGGGCTTTGATTGGTCTATCGCCTGAAAAACCTTCCCGATCGATTTCGTGGCCAGATATCGATCAGAAAGACTCGTCGGAAGCCCCCATACACGGGCAGATAAGCTGTTGAATTGGTCTAAAGGACCGGTATCGGCAGCTTTAATCTGCCCGTGTATGGCCACCCTAAAGGAGAAGGAAAGGCAAAACATAAATAGCCTTGTATCCGAAGTCTGGTGGACATAAAACTTACTGACCGTTTTTAAAGCTTTCTTCCTGGTCTTCTGCAGTAGCAACTACGCTCTCGGAAAACTGCAGCGTGACTCGGGTGACGTCACGCTTTTTGCAGTCATCTTCCTCCCTGCTGCCCGAGGCAGCCTTGAGGCGCATTAGGCAGACTTTCTGTTTAATGCGCATGTCTTCGGGAGCTGCCTTTCTCACAATCATCATTAATTCTTATGTCCACGCCCCCCATCCAATCAGGTTACGCGTCTGGGGGCTAAGGAGACGCCCTGGTATTTTCGTTTAATTATAGTGGGGACAGCAAATACTTATCTTCAAGCGCATGTGGTGCGCAGCGCTCCTGGGGTCAATTTTTTTATTTTTGGGGAAGGGGAATAAGTGGATAAAGGAAAAGCAAGTGTTCTCTACCTTACCAACATGGCGCCTGCGTGCCAGAAAATGCGAGCCGAACAGGGACAGGGATTCTACGCGATTGGATTGCGATATGTGAGTTGCAACTACAGCGATTTAGGATGTCTTTGGGAGTGCATCACAGGGAGATAGGCAACGATTTTTGCCTTTCCTTCTTCTTTAATCCTAAGGGAGCTCGCTATAGATGTTTTCTGGTCGCCGTCAAATAAGGAGTGGGCGGTCCCTGCCAGAAGCACAGTAGGTGGGGGACATCCAATCACAGCCCTGCAGTCACACAAGCACAGACAGGCTTCATTTCCCTATCAGGTCCTGCTAGCTGCTGATTGGTTCCTGTCCTACAGTGCAGTGAGCTGAGAGCCGCCAGCTCCTCTGCACAGCCTCGGAATTCAGGGAGCAGGCAGTGGAAGAGAAGGGAGGGGTTATTAGAGTTTTTACAGAAATATTCAATAAATCAGCCTGAAATATTACTTTTTTAAGCACAATTCTTCTATATCTAAAGGAGTATAATGCACTGGCAGGTTCTTGTTTTTTTACACAATATGTCTCCTTTAAAGGAAAAGTTACACCAAGAAATAAAAAATGTTTTAAAGGAATACAATGTAATGTACTGTTGCCTGCACTGGTAAAAGCACTGGTGAAGCACAGCCTACACAGTAGATAACAGATAAGTTTTGAAGAATCCTTTTGTACTCAGAGGTGATCTGTTCTATGTCCTGTGCCTTTTCTCCTTTTTTATCTTTGAATGGCTGCCCCCATGGCTACACAGCAGCCCAAGTATATAAACTATATTAGAGTTTATGAAGCAAAAACACAGTGCAGTGCAACAGTACATTATATTTTCATTACTTTTAAAAACTTAATTTTTGGTGTTACTGTTCCTTTAATGGCCTATTAACAATATATGTGAATGCATATTATTCCCAAGACAACTGTATACCTTATAAAGGCAGAATGCAGCATTGTAAGGATTCCAATCTCATGCACAACATAGCATAGCTGGGATCAGGGATGTGGAATGAACACCTGCTGAATACCCAAATGCCACATGCATAAACAAAACATACATATATAGGGTGGCTCCCATTTCTCTGCAGCTTTCATTGCTGCATTACATTCATCATACAATTGCCAACTATAGGTCTGAATGTGAGCACAAAAGACATTTTTGGACGATTAACTGTAAAATGTGTAAATTACATAAGCTCCATAGATTTAACTGACACAGAAACACATTTACAAACATGTTAAAAAACTGAAAAATTAAAATAGACAATGAGTAAGAGCCACAAACAAATACTGTATTGGTAAATGTGAAAGAAATTGCTAATTACAATGCTGGTGAACTTAAGAAATACATGCACAACTATTACACATTTCATATATGTTAACTAGATGAGCTATGGGTCGGAGGCCAAATTTCAAAAGAAAGGGAGAGTTACCACAAAGCCAATGGCCTAAAGCAGTGCAGTCCAACTTCTGTGGTACCTAGGGCTGGCATTTTTCTGGCCTTCTTGGTGGAGGGCCGATAATGGAAGCCACTGTTGACCACTCCCTGTTTTTAAACCACACCCATGTTTCCACAATAACATGTAGACATTAATAGTGGTAGCACACCAAAAGACCAAATAATTGCTCATATATGAAAATAGAAAAGTAATATTAACGGAAAAGTTTAGTATAAAAATAAAAAGTGGGTAAATAGACTATAAAAAATACAAAAATGTTTTCAATATAGTTAGCCAAAAATATAATGTATAAAGGCTGGAGTGACTGGATGTCTAACATAACAGTACAGAACATGACTTCCTGCCGTACAGCTCTCTTGGTTTCCACTGATTCCACTGGTTACCAGGCAGCAACCAATCAGTGACTTGATGGGGGTCACATGGGTCATAACTGTTGCTTTTGAATCTGAGCTGAATGCTAAGGATCAATTCCAAACTCACTGAACAGTTATATCCCATGTGGCCCCCTTCAAGTCGCTGACTAACTCAGAGTTAGAGAGCTGAAAAGCAGGAAAACTGGTTAAATAGAAAGGTTGTGCAAAATAAAAAATGTTTCTAATATATTTAGTTAGCCACAAAGTAACATATAAGGGCTGGAGTGAGCGAATGTCTATTTTGTTAGACAGCTGCTCACTCCAGCCTTTATATATTACATTTAACTAACTAAGAATATAAGAAACAATTTTTTTTTTTTTTTTTTGGACAACCTATATATTTATCCAGTTTTTATTTTTTACACTGAACTGTTCCTTTAAGACCTACCCTTAAATCCATATGCCTCCTCCCCTGTGGATAACATAGCATCTCCCTCAGCACATGATTAAACACCTTAGGGGCCCCTAACAATAGTTTTCAAATGCGAACAAAGCCCCAGAACAAATACCAGGCTTATGTTCCAAAGGCAGAGCAGGGTACACACAGGCAGAGTTTTGCACACAAAGGGAGCATAGGGCAAACAGAACAGAGCAGGAGACAGTTTCCACTGCTCCCTTAAAGTGGACCTGTCACCCAGACACAAAAATCTGTATAATAAAAGTCCTTTTCAAATTAAACATGAAATCCAATTTCTATTTTTTATTAAAGCATTCATAGCTTTTGTAAGCTCATTTAAAAATCTCAGCTGTCAATCAAATATTGTCTGCCACTCCTCTATGCCAGTGGCATAGAGGCGGGGCAGACAATTACTTTCACTTTCCATTCAGCACTTCCTAGATGTCACTGCTCTCCCCACATTCCCCTGTTCTCTTTACCATTTAATTGTATAACCAGTACATGGGGATGGACATCGGGTCCCCTATTCTGGTGCACAAACAAGATTCTGAGATGATACAAGGCTTGTCTTAATAACAGTGTGCACAAAATGGCTCCTGCCTGCTTGCTATAATTTTGAAATCCCAG
Organism: Xenopus laevis; assembly: GCF_017654675.1. NCBI lineage: Eukaryota > Metazoa > Chordata > Amphibia > Anura > Pipidae > Xenopus > Xenopus laevis. The sequence continues at coordinate 71,227,807 of NC_054372.1, read as the reverse complement.
ACTGAAGGAAGCAAGGTTCAAATAATTTATATAGTGTAATTAAAGTTCATTTTGCTTGACTAATGTGATAAAATAGGATTTTGAATAATTTTTTTGGGTGACGGGTCCCCTTTAACAACTGCCAACCACTATCTTTGAGTGCAGTGTACTAGGTGGCAGAAGACAAGACTGACACCTACGTTTAGAGAGACTACATATAATTACTACTATTCTGCATAGCAACATTTGCCTTTGTCTCATATTAAGCACATGCCAATTTGTTGCTTGGAAACAGTAAAGCAGGATACTGGCCAAATAGAACAACTGTTTTTACATAAAGAGGTAGTGGCATGTTTAAAGGGATACGGTCATGGGAAAACATTTTGTTTTTTCAAAATGCATGAGTTAATATAATAGTGCGGCTATAGCAGACTTCTGCACTGAAATCGGTTTTCAAAAGAGCAAACAGATTTTTAATTTTGGGGAAACAACTGTCTGAAAGCTATTCCATCCTGAAGTGCTGGCTCTTTCTGAAAGCACATGACCAGGCAAAATAATCCGAGATGACTGCCTACACACCATTAGTACAACTAAAAAAAAAAAACCACACACTTGTTGGGTCAGGAATGAAATTTTACATTCATGAATTATTTGCAGTGTTAATAGTGTAATTTAGAAATAAAACCACACCATAAAAATCATGACAATTTTTTAATTTAGTGCAGCATTTTGGGCGCGTGGGGGGGGGGAATTACTAATACACTAAAAAGTTAACTTGAACCTATCACATTTAATAGCTAATCAAATATTTACCAAGACAGAATGAGAAGATTTTTTACTAGGTACAGCAACTGTACACTAATTTTAAATTCAATATAATTAAACCATGGTTAGGTTTATTATACAGGGTAAACAAATACTTACAGATTAGTGGCAGAAACATGTACTAGTAGCAAAGAGGTGACATGAGTCACACCATATAACCAGGGATGGGCGAATTTGACCAGTTTCGCTTCGCCAAAAATTCGCCGCCGGCGAAATGTCGCAGACGCCCATTAAAGTCTATGGGCGTCAAAAAAATTTTGTCGCGCGGCGAAACTGTTTTGACGCGCGTCTTTTTTTTCCGACGCACGCTGCCATACGAGTCTATGGGCGTCATTTTTTCGGCGAAACGAGGCGAAAAAATTCGCCCATCCCTACATATAACTACATAGGAAATTACTAGAGATACACCGAATGCATTCGGCTGAATCCCCTATGCAAGATTTGACCGAATAGGGAACTGAAGCTGAACCATAAATTGCATATGCAAACTAGTGCCAGGAAGGTTAAAACATTCACTTCATTGTTTCTGTGACAAAAAGTAATGTGAATTAGCGGGAGATCTTAAATGATGCTTCGTTTCTTGAAAGTAGTCTGAAATAGTCTTTCAGATTAATCATCCACAATAGAAGGAAGGTATATCCAGTGTATCCAAGTAATAAAGAAGAACCTTTACTGAAATTTGTTTAGTTTGGGTCACATATTGTTTAACCATTGGATTGCTCAACCTGTCTGCAGTACTCACATAGAGACAGAAGTGTTGTAAAAACTGGATCCTGTTTATATAGAAAGGCATCAACGTAAACCTAGTTTTAATAATTTTCAAATTTAAATGGACAACTAAAATTGAGACATATATAACCCACCCAAATCCTGCCCCATGGATTCTTTTTCATACCTCCCCTAAGAAGAAAAAATCCTGGGGAGAACACTGGATACAACAAATAAAGAATTTTTGGATTTGGACCCCTACCAAACTCCCCACCAACCCATTTATGCTCTCAATCCAAATCAATCCATGACTACTTTCTGCAATGTATCAGACTATGAACCTTGACTGCCTCAATATCCATCATCTTGCTTCAACTATGGCACGGTTTTGAAAAGGTGTCATGCTGTATGTTCTGTTGCCACCTTTTTGATTAATTTTTACCTATTATAATATTGGCATCAAGTACCATTTTTACAGGCAGGGTGTTAACCCTTTACCTACCAGCCATTTTGTCCTAAATGCGAACATCTACTACCAAGCAGTTTTTAGACATTTTGTACTCTTTCACTTTAAGGGCCTTTCCTGGGGGAGTCTTTTAGTTTAGTCAGGAAAACAATATATTGTTTTTTTTTCAACAACCTGAGCTTTCAAAATATGCTAAATTTTGGTGTAATTCCACTTCTGTAAAACATATAGACTTCTAAGTATCTAATAAAATCATGTTTCACAAAGTACAATCACATATGTCAGAAACATAATTTATTTTATGTACAAGAACACAGCAGATTTGGAAAGGTCTATGTCTCCTGAAAGCACCAATATCAAATATATTCCACTAACAATAGATTTACTGTTATTAGAAAGAACAGATTCTGGAGAATCAAAAATGGGTAAATATATCCATGTACTCCAATCTACCAAGATGCAATTTCTTTCCTAAAGCTATAATTTTTTTATATAGAAATCTCCCACACATCATTAGCTATCAATGTAAAACACCCTAAATATGATTGCCAGGAGTTCACTGAACAGTTTGATGCCCAATATGTATAAGTTTACTTAAGCATGTGGCATATAGGGGCCCGAAAATGAAGACACCCCATTTGAGCTATCAGTTCTGTAAAATTTCAGATAGTGGAAAATCACCACTTTTACATAGTTTCGGGGCGGGGCGCAAAAAAGTACGTTCACCCCAGAAAACCATATATTTTCGGAAAGTACACATTCCCCCAAATCCAAATGGGTATGCATGTCTTTCTACACCAAAGTAAAAGCCACAAACCTTTCCTAAATATGTCAATAAAGGCAGTGGTTTTTACATTTCTGGAAATTGACTAAAAATATTGTAATTGGCCACATTTATTTCACCAAATTTCTTACATACAATTGGAAAACACCCTAAATATTGATGCCAAGGGTCTGCTGAACAGTTTTATGTCCAATATACATAGCTATACCAAAGCAGCCAAGATTTGCGGACCCCAAATGAAAATAGTGCATATGAATTTTCTCAGCTGCCGATTGGCCTTCTGTGAACAAAGGCCCCCGATAGTTTATTATGTGACACAGTGATACAGTGTACGTGCTTGGCAGGCAAAGGGTTAAATACTGGCCAGATGGTAACCTTAGCAATAGTCAGTGACCCCTGTGCAACCTAGCAAAATGGCCAGCTGCAAAACACTCCAGATAAAAAAAGAAAAACTGACCCTACAGTGTGTAAATGTCCCCTTAGACCAGGTCCGGACTGAGAATTAAAATAGGCCCTGGCATTTCAGGTTCACAGAGACCCAAACAGCCCACTAAATACTGACTTTCTATGGGACCTTATAGCAGACCCTCTGGCATTTGCCAGAACCCACAGATTGCCAGTCCGGGCCTGCCTTAGACTGTAAACTTCATTGGGGCAGGGACTGATATGAATGATGTATAATCTCTGTAAAGTGCTATGTAAGATGAATTCCACATGGGGATGATTCACGGCCTGCAGAAAAACACAAGCAAAACATTGGCATTAGCCTTCTTCCTTGCCTGCACCCTGACCCACTGCATCAGCCAGGGTGCAGGCATATACTGCAGATCTCGACACTGCTTACTCACACATTTCGGGCCAAAACCTGCTACTTGAGTCTGTACCAGGGTCGACACAATGGTTCTGGGTGCAAGGCAAGGAAGAAGGCTGATGCTAGTGTAGGGGCTAGCAATTAGTCCCTTGCAGCATTAGCCTTAAGGTGCCATCACTATTTAGATAAAATAAAAGTAAATCTCAAGGAAGACCTTGCCTTAAAGGAGAACTAAACCCTAAAAATTAATAGGGCTATAAATGTCATATTTTAGACACTGAACTTATTGCACCAGGCTAAAGTTTCATCTTCTCAATAGCAGCAATGATCCAAGACTTCGAATTGGTCACAGGGGGTCACCATCTTAGAAAATGTCTGCGACACTCACATGCTCAGTGGGCTCTGAGGAGCTGTTGAGAAGCTAAATTAGGGTTTGTTGCAAATTATCAACAAGAAATTGAGGTTGGCTTGTAATATAAGATGATGATACCGCGCTGATTGTTACATTTTGATGCTAGTTGCACAGGTTCTGTGCTGCCATGTAGTAAGTACAGGTATGGGACCTGTTATCCAGAATGCTCTGGACCTTGGGTTGCCTGGATAACAGATCTTTCCATAATTTGGATCATCACACCTTAAGTCTACTAGAAAATCATGTACAGACACAAAAACATAAATATACACAGTATGCTGGTTTTGCTACCAATAAATATTAATTATATTTTAGTTTGGATCAAGTACAAGGTACAGGTTTATTATTCCATTTTTAAATTTGGATTATTCAGATAAAATGAAGCCCATGGGCTTTCCATAATTCAGAGCTTTCAGGATAAGGGGTTTCTGGTTAACAGATCCCATACCTATATCTGTATTAATTACTAATTAGCCTTATATGGTGACATTTATATTCTATGTGTACTGTATATTGTGAGTTGGTCAATAGTTCAGTGACAGCAGCACAGAGCATGTGCAGTCAATCAGCAGAAAAGAAGCTGGAGAGCTACTGGGGTATCTTCAGAGGAACAGATCTTTCCTGCTTTGGCCCAAAACATAATGCACAACATTTCTAACCTGCTTCTTTAGTTAAGCTTTAGTTTCCTTTAAAATTGTGTTTCACTCATCACTGCAAGTAAAAACAGATAGCAAAGCATGATTTCCCATATGGTGGAATACAGAATACAGTGCCAACAGGGGAGTCTTTGAAATTGACAACCCCCTACAAAAATGTTAAACTAGGGTTTTATAATAGAAATATTGCAAATTCTCTTGTGGTTTAAGCAACTCCTTATGTTAGCTCTAGCTTGCAGTGAGCAGATATGCCTAGAGTTGTTTTCTGGTTTTAGGAACACTGACATTTTGGAGTAATTAAAATATAACGTGTAGTTGCCCTGCATGAAACACTACTATAGTTATATAGCCATGTATAAATAAGCTGCTGTGTAGCCATGGGGGAAGCCATTCAGAGGAGAAAAGGCTCAGGTAACATACATAAGCTTTGTAGAATATACAGAGCTTACCCGTTATCGGCTATTCAAACTGTGCCATTGAGGCCAAGGGCACACTAAGTAGATTGTCTGCTTTCCTCCACAGGAAACGGTGGAAAACAGATCTGCTCTAATGCACAAAACTCCCATAGCTCCACTGAAAGGTAGAGCTACATGTAGCGGTATTTGCCAAGGCCAGACAATTGTGGATCTCGGGCCTGCATTTCTCCGCAGGCAGAGGCTCTACTCCTCCTCTGGCTGCACCCAGAAGCATGGTCTCTCTGCTAGGGTGCAGGCAGACGTGTGTGATTTTGGCATCTAAACGCAACAATTTTATTGCATTGCAGAAATCCATCCTGCCTTCAGGAAGCAAGCCAGCAGATTTTCTGCAATAGTCTATATCATATGGCCCTAGCAATATAAGTGTTAAAATGCATCACATTTGTACATCCTCCATCCCAAAAAAATAAAAAGCCCAAGGAGGCAAAAAGATCTCCTTGGTGTGCCCCTGGCCTTTGCGCTATTTCAATTCTCTATTTCTCTCTATTGCTATACAGCAGCTTGTTAAAGGAACAGTAACATCAAAATTGGAAAGTGTTTTAAAGTAATACAAATATAATGCAGTATTGCCCTGCACTGGTAAGTCTGCTGGGTTTGCTTCAGAAAGACTACAATAGTTTATATAAATGAGCTGCTGTGTAGCAATGAGGGCAGCCATTCAGAGGAGAAACAGCTCAGGTTACACAGCAGATAAAAAATCTGTAGAACATAATAGGGTTATCGGTTATCCACTATTTAACTTGTGCCATATAGCCTTTTCCCCCCATTCCCCCCATTGCTACACAGCAACTTGTTTATATGAACTATAGTAGTGTTTCTGAAGCAGACGGATCAGTACATGATTTTCATTACTTCAAAATACTTTCAAAATACAGTAACATCAACAAATTAGTGTTTCTAAAGCACACCAATTTAAGTAGTGTGGGGCAAAACTACATTTTCTTTACTTTAAAACACTAATTTTTTTTGATGTTACTGTTCCGTTACTGATCCATTTTGAACACAAATAATCATAAGGGTACAAATTTAAATATACAAACTAGGCTTTTTTGTTGAAATTAAAAATGGGGCCACCAAACAAAAGTAAATGGAGTTAGTAACAGAACATGCAAGGGATAATGGTTACTGTCTAACCCAATGTGTGTAGGGGCAAAATACTTTCCCACAAAGGAATGTACAAAATAAGTCTGTCTTGCACTTAACTCTGAGCCATAACAGCTGGACCTTGTCTGAGCTTAGAGGCAATAACAAACTACTCACATCAATTTAGACTTCCATCTGCAGTAACCATTCTACAAAGCACAACAATTAGGCATAGACTAGTGCAAAAAGGTCAGTTAACCCAACAACATGTGAATAGAGGCATGGAGCCTGAGGCAAAAGTCATATGCAGCGGTTACAATGGTGGTGTTTTTCCTGGTGGGACGGTTATTGGCCAGAGAATGCATATTATTTAAGTGTTTGTGGGCTAAATCCTCCCCCCATGGACACTGTCTGGAGGATTGCATTGCTGTCACTGCATACATTCATGGGATGCCTGCAACATTACCCTTAAGGTAATATTTAAAATGTCTGATCTGTCACCTTTAAGTTAACTTTTAGTATATTATAGAATAGCCAATTTTAAGAAACTTTTCAATTGGTTGTCTTTTTTTTATAGTTTTTAAATTATTTGCCTTCTAACTCTAACACTTTCCAGCTTTCAAATGACCTCATCTAAAAACAAATGCTCTGTAAGGCTACAACCTTAGCATTATAGCTAATTGTTATTACTTATTTATCTATTCAGGCACTCTCCTATTCATATTCCAGTCTCTTACTCAAAACAATGCATGGTTGCTTTAGTAATTTGGACCCTAGCAACCAGATGCCTGAAAGAGCAAACTGGAAAGCTGTGAATGAAAAGTTAAATAACAAAAAACACATAAAAAATGAAAACCAATTGCGAATTGTCTCATAATATCACTCTCTACATCAGTGATCCCCAACCAGTAGCTCGTGAGCAACATGTTGCTCTCCAACCCCTTGGATGTTGCTCCCAGTGGCCTCAAAGCAGGTGCTTATTTTTGAATTCCAGGCTTGGAGGCAAGTTTTGGTTGTTTAAAAACCAGGTGCACTGCCAAACAGAGACTCAATGTAGGTTTACAGTCCACATAGGGGCTACCAAATGGCCAATCACAGCACTTATTTGGCACCCCAAGAACATTTTTCATGCTAGTGTTGCTCCCCAACTCCTTTTACTTCTGAATGTTGCTCACGGCTTCAAATGGTTGGGGATCCCTGCTCTACATCATACTCAAAGGTGAACAACCCCTTTAACAAAGACAGCCTCATTGGCATAGTTTCACACCTTCAACAATTAATTTGAATTCAAAATCCCACTACCATCAATCAGTCATTGGGGCTCATTTATCAACATTGGGCAAATTTACCCATGGGCAGTTACCTATAGCAACCAATAAGTGATTAGCTTTTTAAAGCCAGCCGCAAGAACAATGAATGCAGCAATTTGATTGGTTGCCATGGGTTACTGCCCATGGGCAAATTTGCCCAGTGTTGATAAATGACCCCCATTGACTGCATGGAGAGCCTGAGGAAAAAGATTTTGACATTCCTGAACTACAGATGAATATAACCATGGGGTTTAAGAAGTCGGGTTGCCCATGAAATTAAAGGGAATCTGTCGTCATTTTAAAAAAAGAATTTTTTTTTGCATTTTTATAAAAAACACACATCCATAAACACTGTCTGGCAAATAAAATGTTAATCCACAAATCCATGCATAAGTTATTTTAGTTTGTATTTTGTCATGGGGGCTTCCATTTTTGCTCATTACACATTCATCCTGTGCTGCTCTAACAGCAGGCACAGCATTACCTGTGTGCTTGGAGGCAGCCACTCTGTAATGAAAAGCCAAGTCGCACTACGACATGAGAATCCAGGTGTACACTCCCCCTCCCCTCTCTGCCCATGCGTGTGATGTTTGGAGGAGAGCGGTCACATGGTTTGCAGGGAAGCAATTACTTTCACTTTCCTACGTTCTGCTCTACAGCTGCACTAGCAGCCCCACCTCCCACAGACACTATCAAAGCTCCTGCAGTTCTGTAAGTTTGTTCTTTGCTTTCCTTTGGAGGGGGGAGCTTTCTCTTCTTGCTGCCTTCCTAGTTAGTTTTACTGGTTACTAGATGAGGTAAAGGAGCTGTGAGTTCCCTCTGCTATCCACCTCACACAGACCTTGCTCCTTTCCTGCCTGCAATACTTCTTTTTACATTAAATACTTACTGCCTCCTTTTCATGAGCTATTTTAACCCTTCCCAGACTTCCTCTTAAATTTTCCTGGTTTTCAATATGTCCTCCTTATTTTATCCTTTTTTTCTATTCCCTGTCATCAGTCCTGGGAGTGTACGCCTGTGTTTGTTTCATTTTTGTGTAAACAAATATAAACTATCTATATAAAATATTTTTCCAGTGTCCAAAATGAATTGTGTGTGTGTGTATATATATATATATATATATTTTTTTTTATTTTTTTTTTTTGAAACGTAAGTGGGGGCAGTGATCACAGGACTATTTTATTTCAGTCCTTCTGAAGTGGTGTCAGTGGGAGCTTATCTTAATACCTGCCTATTGTTCAATTGACAGGCTCAGCAGACAAGGCTCTATTTACATTACAGCAGCTTGTAGGAGGGAGGGGTAATGACATCACTCCAACTTGCAGTGCAGCAGTAAAGTGTGACTGAAGTTTATCAGAGCACAAGTCACATGACCTGAGGGCAGCTGGGAAATGTCAAAATGTCTAGCCCCATAGCAAATTTTAAAATTAGATATAAAAAAATCCATTTCTTGTTTTGAAAAACGGATTTCATTGCAGGATTCTGCTGTAGTAGCACTATTAACTGATACATTTTGTAAAAAACATGTTTTTCCACGTCAGTATCCCTTTAAGTGATTGGGTTAAAAAAAAAAGGCTTTAGATCCTCAAATTTTTATGCAATATTTTTGTTCAACCCACTGAATTAAAGCAGAAAGTCTGTAGTTTAACTGCATCCGAGTTTTCTCATTTAAAATTCATTGTGGTAATGTACAGAACCAAAATTAGAAAGAAGTTGTCTCTGTCCAAATTGGATATTCATACCTTAAGCCTACTAGAAAATCCTGTAGAAATAAACCCAATAGACTGGTTCTGCGTCCAATAAAGATTAATTACATCTTAGTTTGGATCATCTAGTTTATTATTCTGAATTCAACACACCAGTTTTAACAGTGCAGCATAACAGTACATAATATTTTCATTACTTTAGGACACTCATTTTTTGGCGTTACTTTTCCATTAACTACAAGAACTCAGGAGCTATCTTTTTCCATATTAAGCATAAAAATCTAGCTAGTTTAATAACTCTTCTCTTTGTGTAAACAAGCACATGATTTACGAGCACCGATTTATTAATAGCAAAAAAGTTCTGAACGCACATCCTTGTTACGAGGATTACATTTTAAAACGTGTAAGGAGCGGACTGGTTTGAATTGAAACATTTGCACAAACTCATGATCACAGAACAAAGAAGCAGGGAAGTCTGCTAGCAGGGAAGCCACAGGCCTGCTTCTGTGGGTACAGAGCTTCCATACAATATACCGACACACAGAAGATAGTCATGTTCTATTTTCCCTCTCTCTCTCTCTCTCAGAAAGGAAATGATAACTGTTTGTCCAAGAGCTGGAAGGGGGAAGACAGTGAGCGGGATGGGGTGAGGCCTCTCCATCCGGTTATTGGAGGCAACAAAGAGATGCCTTCACGTTGAATAGTCTAACCTCTAACACCTCTTGCTGACGTACAAGATGCCAGATTTATCGTAAGCGAAATCAGAATAAACCCTGTTGACTCTTAATCTATACTTTCTGGATCCAAAGAGCCACATTATTTCCTTTCTAAATTAGCTTTACCACAATCTTTGATGTTAAAATCCACCCCTATGTTCAAATTACAGAGAGATTGTGTTATTTTATAGTGAAAGAAAAAGTATATGGTAAGTATGACTGAGGAAGAGATACACTGGATAAATAAGGATAGTATAGCTTGTAACTATGGAGTTATGAAAAGCATCCCCACCCACTACACAACATTTACCAGCTTGCTATTACCTTGCTATTACCGAATCCTTAATATACCCTATACTGCTAATGCTGGCATACACAACTGAATGGGATGGGCTCTTAAAACATTTTATTCCACATTATAATTATGATCACCATTATAATTACCACCACTAACACGTGGCAAACCCACACACACACCATTTTCAGAGGAAAACCACACAATTAGGGTTGCCATCTTTTCTGGAGAAAACAAAATACTGGCAGTAACATATGGGACATATGTCTTCCCTATAAATTATAATTGGCATGAAGCATTTTACTGGTGGGCTGGAAGCAGCATTCAATGGACACACTAAGTAAATTTGCAAATACATTTGAAGTGTTGTTTACCTTTGAGTTAACTTTTAATATGATGTAGAGAGTGATATTCTGAGACAATTTGCAATTGGTGTATTATTTGTGGTTTTTGAGTTATTTAGCAGCTCTCCACTCTCAGCAATCTGGTTGCTAGGGTCCAAATTACCCTAGCAACCATGCATTGATTTGTACAAGTGACTGGAATATGAATAGTAGAGGACCTGAATAGAAAGATGAGTAATTAAAAGTAGCAATATCAATAAATGTGTAGCTTTACAGAGCATTTGCTTTTAAATGGGGTCATTGACCCCCCATATGAAAGCTAGAAAAATCAGAACAGAAAGGCAAATAATTAAAAAAAATAAAAGAATAAAAAATGAAGACCAATTGAAAAGTTTCTAAAGCTGGCCATGCAAAGGTCCGATTGTTTGAATCCTCAAAACGATCAGACTTTCTCATCTCCCGACCTGCCATGAACCATTCCGATCAAATAAAGTAGTAAAAGAACAGATCAGCTGATGTTCTGCCCCTGACAGCAATCGTACGAAAGTTATATCCGACAAAAGCTAGTGACAGTCTCCCACTGAAAATCGTACGATCGCCAATACACGCAGAGATATTATCGGCAGCCGACAGAAATCTTTTAACTTGGCCGATAGACCAAAACGACCGATCTCCGTGGGACGAAAAATGTCGGGACTCTGCACACGCAGTCTGAAAATCGTACGAATCCTCGATTCGTAAGATCGGATCTTTGCGTCTATGGCCAGCTTTAGAATTGCCAATTCTATAACATACTAAACTTAAAGGTGAACCACCCCTTTATATTTGTTTGGTCCTACATCCATGGGTTCTGCAAATGAGACTGCCGTTGAACTACAACTGCCAAAACTCCTAGTTACTGATGTAGTCAAATGTAAAGGAAAACATCCCAAGTTGTGTATATTATTTACATATTAGTATTAATAAGTCAGCAAAGCAAGACTAACATATAGGTGTATTTCAAACTACCAATATGGAACAGAAATGCCATTTTGCTTTCCCTGAGACAATGGAATGTTCCCTCTCCTGTGCTCCAAATATCATTAAATGATGAAAATAATGTTTTCACAATATTACAATTTGTGGAAAGGAGATTAAGTTGACGATTATTATATATATAAACAAGTGGCTGTTGGCCAAAGGTCATCGAAACCCCCAGGTGACTTCGACTATCCTTATACATGTAGGGGGTAAATATTAAGAGAAAGAAACACACACGTTTTCTGCTCCATTCCTAGAAACAGAAATTGTAGTTCACTGCCTGCTAAATGGCAACAGTCCTCCGGGTAGAACACCGTCCCCCCATAAACTTGTTGAATGAACTATGTAGTTTCCTTCTCAATATGAAAGCCCCCACCCACAGCCTCCAGTGTTTCCCAATTCCAGAACTAGAGCAGCCAGGGAATGTGGATACCATCACTTAGTTATATAACTCCCGCCTACGCTTTCACAAAGGTGATGCTGATGATTTATTCATCCTAGCGGTTCACGATATGGGATGCACAGGGGGGAGTTCTGGGAGGATCTGCTGAGAGGGCTAAATAGGGAAGCAAGATGGATTAGCGAGGCAGATTTGGCAGTAAACGTACATGTGAACTGGACGGGGACTAGCTGATCACTGATCTTTACTGGCCCGCAGCTCACGAGGGCTGGTTCCAATGTATAATTGGGATAACAGTAACAATAAGAGAGAGAGTAGTACTTACAGACTGCCTGCCCACTGCGACTGCCATGCTGCTACTGTGCCAGAAAATGAAATCTCACACACACACCACGCGTTACTCCGCACCAACCAGGACCGACACCCTCAAAGACTGCTGCTCAGGCACTGTGGGAGGAACATGGCCACCAAGTGGGGAGGGTCAGTGCAACTGTGCACTGAGGGGGTGGAGAAATATCTGGCCCGACATTCGAAAGCACTTCCTTGCACACGTAGGCTCGCAGGGGTCGTAAAACATCAAGTTCGAACAGCATAATGTGCTTTGTGTACGTAGTAAATTGAAGAGGCTGGGCGTGAACTCATACATTGTTCAGGTTGTGTATACACACCCCCATGATCCGCACAGTGGTGCAGACCGCAGTGACTGTAGAGTTGCGAAGATGTTCGCTGCAGATCTATGCTTGGGAGACATACAGCACGGTTCAAGAAGCTTGAGGCAATTTTCGCGGTTTGAATCATTTACATATGCCATGTTGTTTTGTAAACGAGTTGGCAGTAAAAATAATAAACAGAAGCGTATTTTAGGCTGTAAAAATAAAAGACGCCATCTTGTGGTTAGATCCAAATATATTGAAAATATAAACCCTTTTTAAAAGGTAACAGAAAAACCTTGATCGTGTGTTTACTTTTGCCTCATTGGGGAGAAATGATAAAAACAATATTTTTCCATTTAGAGCAGGATTGGTACTGCAGAGACCTGTGTTTCTATGCACCAAGTGTGCCATTGTGGCTATTTTTGTCTACTTTTTGCTTCCTCAGTAAAAAGATCCATTTTTGACATTCTCTTGTTTTTGCTGCCATCATCTTTGCAGCTAGGCTATTTTTTTAGTTTTGTTTTAAAAAACAAAAGTATGATAACTCTTAAATAGTATACGACTCATTTTCATTCCTATACTATAATAACAAAGCACACAGTCACTTTTAAACGCTGCTTTTTGGTAATTGTAGTTACAGGGGTGGATTAAAGCACATGCTACCATATGCTATAACCTAGGGCCCCAGTGTCATCAGGAGCCCATCTAATTTTTTTTCAATTGTTATTTCTGTTTTGTTTTAATATTTAATATTATTTGAGCTGGATCTGGTCTGGCGTACCTGCTGGGAGAAGGCAGGCAAGTTGAGTGCATGTGCCCAGGTGCTCCTGATCCAGTGACATCACTAAAATGCTCCAAAACTGACCTGGCATAGAGAGCTCGGGTGCACGTATGTCTGGATCTGCAAACGTCCAAACCCAGCAGTAACCTAGAAGGCGGTCGGTCCTTTGTGGATATAGAAAATGTATTGGGCATGCACACTCAGAACATTTTTTTTTTATAGATACAGATTCCATCTACCGTATATACTCGTGTATAAGCCGACCCGTGTATAAGCCGAGGTACCTAATTTACCTAAGAAAACTGGAAAAATTTATTGACTCGTGTATAAGCCTAGGGGCTGATTGAAAATCAATCTGTACTTTGTACAGGAACGCTCCTCTAGTCATATAGACAGCCCTGCTGAGAATAAGGATTGCACTTCCCCAAGCAAACAGCGTATAAGAAATTCAAATCCCGTAATATCGGATCCCTCACCTCCCTCTCCCATAGCGCATCAGGACTCTGTGACTGACGATCGCCGCCCGGAGCAGGTCCAGGAGCTCCGGGCGGCGCGTCCTTCCCTGCCGGCGTCGCTCCCAAAATGGCGGCGCCCATGGCCGCCACGTGGGTAGCGGCGCCGGCGCCTCTACCCACGTGGCGGCCATGGGCGCCGCCATTTTGGAAGGACGCCGGCAGGGAAGGACGCGCCGCCCGGAGCTCCTGGACCTGCTCCGGGCGGCGATCGTCAGTCACAGAGTCCTGATGCGCTATGGGAGAGGGAGGTGAGGGATCCGGTGAGGGATTGGCGTATGACCCGCGTATAAGCCGAGGTCGAGTTTTTCAGCACATTTTGGGTGCTGAAAAACTCGGCTTATACGCGAGTATATACGGTATACCGACTGCCTGGAGACCCGGCAAAGTGGTGACTTTTAAAAGTTTATATGCTAATTTTAACAGTAACATTATGAGTTTAATTTTTACTTTATTGGTGACTTTATTGGTGATTAAAAAAATGACGGTTTTACACTATGTCAGCGCATTTCTTTAAAGCTGTGGATTTTGGAGTTACCTGGAGAGGCTACTGTTAAACATTCCTTTTAACGCTCATCGTGAGTACCTTACCATAAGATTCACCACACCATGTGAACCGAATAAGTGGCACATAAATTATAATAGTAAAATTGAAAAAGGGCACTTATTATTATTATAAAGTGGTGTATCGAATCTATGTAAAAATACTACACTATATTGGAATTACTCTTTTTGCTCCCTTATTTCGTTTAAACCTCGTGCTAGTGAGAGCTGGTTCTTTCTACAATACTAATTGAATCCTGTAACGGGTCTGAGGAAGAACAGAAAATTCTGTGGACCGGCAGAGGAAGTGGACTACCGGAACCTTTTATATGCTTTTTATTGTGGTTTCCTTTTTGCCTTGAAACATTTTGCTAGGTGGTATGTATAGCTTTGCTTATACTGTTGTACATGTATTATACTGAACGGCCATTTCTTCGATGTATGTTTTACTTTATATTTGTTGAAATATAAAGATTTTTTTTTCATACCTCCTGTTGTCTATAAAAAAAAAATTCTGAGTGTGCATGCCCAATATGTTTTCTATTGAGTTTTTGGGTATGTATTGTGGGTGTACCTTTGGGCTATTTCCACCTCATTCACATTGTATATAAGAGAAGTGGTATTACAATACACTCCTTTGTAGCCGAGTTTGGAGTGCCCTCCATTAATCTGTCCTTTGTGGATAAAGTCTAGGCAGGGGTGGACCAAGCCGGACTGGCACCCTAGGCAGCCTGGCCAGCCACCACACACACACACAAAAGGTAACTGCCCAGTGCCTCCCTTTGTTGTCTCTTCTGCCAACCCCTAGTTCCGGCCCTGAGTCTAGGGGCCCCATATGTCATTAATTAGCCACTGGGTAGTTACTAGAAATACCACTGTCTACCTCAAGAATTTGATGCCA
The DNA here is from genome assembly GCF_017654675.1 of Xenopus laevis. Classification (NCBI taxonomy): domain Eukaryota; kingdom Metazoa; phylum Chordata; class Amphibia; order Anura; family Pipidae; genus Xenopus; species Xenopus laevis. The sequence goes on along the minus strand of NC_054372.1, from coordinate 71,212,426 downwards.
TGACACCAACGTAAATCATGCAGTTGTATAGATACTGCATGCCCTATATAAGTAACTTTACAGAAATGTATGTTGGTCACAGACCAGCAATCTTTAGATTTTGGCAAATGCCAGAGGGGCATGTGTGTTTTGTCCTCTATATTTATGATGTTCATTATGAGTTATTACAATAACGATGCTAAAATAAAAAGAAAAGGAAAAAAGAAAAGCATAAAACTAGCCTAGATAACATAGAGGTGACCACAGCTGCTTGTATACAGGAGTGCAGAAATATTAACTAGACAAAACAAGTACAGTAATATAGTGAAGGGAAAATTAGAATAAAGTTTCAGATGTTAGTCATTTGGTATTGCATTATTATTCCTATATGTTCCAAGGAGACCACACCTCATTATATGTATCTTATGTGTCTTCCAACCAAGTGGCAAAGAAGTTCATATTTTGGATGTGATTAAGTTTCTGGTTTAGTTGTAAGAAAGACAGTTCTGTTTGCTGGTTTATCAATTATTAAAAAAGCATATGAGTTAGAGAGGTGTAACCCTAATTTGGCTAGATTGGACCATACCCAGTTAGGGAAGCATAAAGCATTGGTCATACTACATTGTAACAACTGACATGAGCCTTTTTAAGTGGAAGGAATGAAGGGGAGGTATAGTTGTAATATTTATTCTTTTGGTCTGAATAAGCTATTGTCTGGTTTGCTGCTAGAAATATGAACTGGGTTGATTTTCTATATAATCCAATATATATTTATCCAAGAAATGTTTTTCATTAAGTTTGTCAAGCAAAGAATGTTGTTAAGGATCTTTTATCAGATAAAACCCAGTATATGTAAAGATAGTTTCTATTTTGTTTCAGGCATTAGAACAAGCAGTGCATAGAATACAAAACAGCCAGATACAAATTTCAGTAGTATAATTACATCTAAATCAATTTGAAATTTAATTAATGTATATTTTAGAGTTGCTTTGAAGGACATTTTCTGGAACTTAAGGATATCCAATGTGCAGCCCTGTGGGGATGCTGGGAGTAGTAGTCAAACAATAGTTGCAGAGAGGCTGCCGGGAAAATAAAACAGAAATATATTGTAGGCAAAACTTCAAGAGGAACTTCCCCCATTGGATGACCCATAACTCATTAATGCAGCAATTATGGTTACTGACTGAGCACTTTCCCTTTATGTGCACATGAGTGTAATGAGTGGCTGGTGCCACCGGGTGGCAGCTCTGAGAAAGATGTGAGTTGAACCAATGAAACAGCCACAGTTTACCGGCACCCGAAAGGCAGCACTTATCTGTTTGAGTTGCGCTAATCTCACCTGTGCCGGCTCCTCTCATTGTCCTGGCAGGTATGAGTGCAATTTGTGCATCTCAAGCAGCAAAGTGACACACAATGAATAGTAAGGGGCAAACCTGTTCAGTGCAAGAGCAAAATGAGCCCTGGACGTGTCAGCTTCTCAAGGCAGGTGCTAAACCCTACACTTTGTACATTATTCAGCTGTGCAAGTGCAACTTGCCATGCAATGTGGCTGTCGGTGAGGCTGAGCTGCTGTAAGGGTGGCTAAATACAGCTGCTCTGTAGGCACAAATGATGTCAGCCTAGTGACCCTTCTTAGGATACTTGTGTTTGTGACTTCCTTTATTTAAACACGTATATTTTCTCCTAAATATTGTAAATCTAGATACCATGTTCTTTTAGAGGAACTCCATCCAAAAACTATTTTTTGCCTAATAAATAAAACTGTAAGCAGTGTTCCAATATCCATTCAATGAGTTTACAGACTGCCGTTGTCTTTCATTTTCTGTCTGTGCTTTTCTGTCCTCTGTCTCTGGGAAGGGAGTGTGACTGTGTGATAGCAGGTATAGTAAGGAGAGATGGTGCCTATAGTAACATCGGGGACAATAGTCTCTGGGAAGGGACTGCGACTGTGGGATAGCAAGCATAGCAGGGAGAGATGGTGCCTATAGTAGCAGTGGGATAATAATATTTGGGAACTGTGGCTGGGCACCCCACCAGGTTCAGCTCCCTCTACAGATTCACCGCTGCATTTCTGTAAAAGTATTGGTGATTATGAATCACTGTAGCTTTGGTTGGAATAAACCCACATTCATTGAGTTCAACCTTTTGTCCTGTCAAAACCTACCCAACTGCCAGTGCTGGATTTACATAGCACGCGCCCCTAGGCCTGCTGCCATTCATCACCCCCATCCCTTTCCTTTGTGTACATGCGCAAATATTTAGCATAGTGTCTGGAGTACTGGGAATTGGTGCCCAGGAAATTTTAAAAACTATTGTGTCTATTGTGAATCCCCAGTGCTTCCGAACCAATGCGGGTGTGGTTGGATAGCATGCCGTCTGCCGCCTTAGGCCTGGGCATTTGTGGTCTTTCCACATATCCGGGCTTGCCAACTGCTGGGGGATATTTGTGTAGCACATACAAGGAGCATGGCCAAAAACCACTGGAACTAGCCACTTGTGTTCATATTGGGTAGACAAATAACATGTGGGATGTGCCCATTACATATGGGGGCATTTTGTTTTTACTGTGATGTATATGGGGACACTGTGTTTGTGCTGGGATAAATTTGGCTGCAGAATTTCAGATCAGTGTATTGGGGCCTGTGATTTCTGAAGGTGCTGATGCACTGGGAACGATGCAGAGAACTCAATGGAGTCCTGTGACAAAATACAGGGATCACTGGATTATGTGATGAACTGTTTTGGATCACTGAGGATTATACAATGCATATACAGAACAATGCTATAAAGGTATTGAATCCATTATCAGGAAACCTGTTATCCAGAAAGCTCTGACTTACAGAAAGGCAATTTCCTATAGACTTAATTTTTTCTCTGTAATAATAAAACCAGGGGTGTTTCTGCCATGAGGCAAGGTGAGCAGAAGGCAGCTCCCCAGGGTGGCAAAAAGCCACTCCTGGTAACTTTAAGAGTCGAATTTCCAGTCATTAAATCAGAAATTCAGCTTTTCTAGCGCAGAGAGCGCAATTTCGCTGTCTGCGCTAGCGATGTGGTCCACCTCGGACCCCCATCAGCAATCATAAGGTAAGCGTGACAGGCAGGGCGGAAGCGACATTTCGGACGCTGCTTCAGACAGCATAACAGCCTGAAACGGCCCTGAATAAAACAGTGCCTTGTACGTGATCCAAACTAAGATGTAATTAATCCTTACTGGAATGAAAACCAGCCTATTGGGTTTATTTATTGTTTACATGATTTTCAAGTAGACTTCTATCCAAATTACAGAAAGGTCCATTATTTGGAATACCCCAGGCCCCAAGCATTCTGGATAATTGGTCCCATACCTCTAATATAATTTCAGGACAGATTCACATGTAAATGACTTTTGAGTTACCGTAGCTCCGATCTCCCAGCTTTAGTGAATGTTGGTGCATGTACTGTCAGTGGTCCATCCTCCACCAGTATTCAATTCAGAGAAATTTCTTTATACAGCACCAAAATAGGTTAAAAATGCCTTTGTTGAAGTTTACATGGCAAAACCTGGTCAATAATGTTTCAGACCCTTTTCGTCCTTTTATTAAGCTTGATCAGCCTGGTGTTCCAAGCACTACCCAGATACACAGATGTTGTATTTTTGGAGAAACCATTCCGTATGGTGCTTGTAACACACTCAGGACCCAAATAATGCTTTTGCTTTGTGGCCCGTGGAATTAAATAATATTGTAGTAAAATATAGTAGACAGGGTGTTATAATATCTGTGTCTATGGCTCCCTGTTTCTTTCAGCCCCATCATGTACAAATAAACCATTGAATATCCATAGAAGAACCTCATAGAAGAACCCCCTGAGAGATATTAAACCTGGGTCTATCAGCTCCATCACATACATATTAACCAATGGATTTGCATATGAGAACCCACTCTAACAGCCCTCTGCACAGATATTAACCCCATGTATGTCATTTAACCAATGAATACCCAAAGCAGAACTCATTCTTACAACCCCCTGCAGAGATATTAAACCATCCAGATCATAAATGAAACCTCTTTATCAGCACCACCACCCAGTTTTATCCCACCTTGCCCTGCACCTGCCCATTTGAGCAGCTCCCATCCGTAGTATTAAATCACACAGTTCGATACTCCCTTTATCCATTTTCTCCCCTCAATATTCAAGATAGAGATTGAAGGAAAACACAGAGTCATATTTGTGGGGTAACCTGTTGGTGGGCACAGAATTTATTCACTTTAAAGCCAATTTGAGTTGGGTATCCCTAACGGTCACTGATCCAGAGAAAGACAAAAACCCTAAAGTGCTTGGGGCCAATCTGCACTGAAGGGAAAAAATTCCTTCCTGACTCCAAATAGCAATCGGTTTATGGCTTTATATGTATGTGGAAGGGAGGGTCCATGTATAAGTGCTAGTGTGGGTGCATGGGTAAGTGGGGGTCAGCGGGTGGTTGGAACTGGAGTTGGGAAGATGGGTAGGATGACAGGAAGCGAATCAAGGAGCAGGGGTGGGTCGACAACAACACCTGAAGAGCTTTCTGGTGGAACCCTGAAAATAAAAATCTTAGAAATTGTTCAATAAGAATAAATTGACTTAAAGGACAAAAAATTTAATTTGAGCTGACATGTTGAAAAGAGAAAGCCAGTACATGGATATATTACCCAAATCCAATGGAATCCCTTGGTAACTACTTTTCAGGGTTAGCAGTGGCTCTTCTCCAGCAGGAAAATCTTTCTCTTCTATCTTCTGCTCCTACTGATGTTCTTCCTCCTCCTACTGCTCTTTCTTCTACTCTTCTTGCAGCTCCTCCTGGTGTTCTTCCTATTACTGCTGCTCCTTCTTCTCCTTTTCCTGCAGCTCCTCCTGACGTTCTTCCTCTTACTGCTGCTCCTTCTTCTCCTCTTCCTGCAGCTCCTCCTGATGTTCTTCCTCCTCCTGTTGCTCCTTCTTCTGCTCATCCTGCAGCTCCCCCTGATGTTCTTTTTTTTCATCCTGCTGCTCCTTCTTCTGCTCTTCCTACAGCTCCTCCTGTTCTTCCTCCTCATTCTTCTCCTCTTCAAGTTTTTCCTCTTACTGCTGCTCCTTCTTCTTCTTCTCTTTCTTCAGCTCCTCCTGACATTTTTCTTCCTGATGTTCCTCCTCCTCCTGCAGCTCCTCCTAATGTTCTTCCTCTTCCTGCTGCTCCTTCTTCTCCTCTTCCTGCAGCTCCTCCTGACATTCTTCCTCCTCCTGCTGCTCCCTCTTGGCTCCTGAGTAGATAATGACATTTTTTTTGGGGACTACTTAGGTCCCTGCTTCAGGCATGCTATGAATGAATTTTACTGGACTACAACTACCAGCATGCTCCTGTGCAAAATCAGGGATTAAAGTTTTCTAGGAGTTGTAGTGCAGCAACATCAGGGATGGATTCTTAACTTGAAGTGAACAGTGCACCAGTGAAACTTATAAGGCAGCCAATGTAGTTAAGCTCCATGTCTACGCAAGTGAGGAGCTTATTTTATTCATGGTTCTTCCCCAGCTCTGCAGGGCCATCTGTCCACTTAATGCAAGAGGCTCCACCATTGGGAATCCTGTATTGACCATTATCATAGGATCCTTCTATTGCAACCCCATGCTGGGCCAAGGGAAATATGATGACATATCAAAGCTGGACACTGACTGACAGTGGGTTGGGATAAGCCCACAAGCAGGGTCTCCAGGGACGGACAGGGGGCCCACCGGGACCACTGTCCAGGGCCCCCTTCGACCCCCTACCGTGGTAGGACCGGGACAGCTCCTTCCTTATCGCTTCCATGACTTGTCAGGGGGTTAGAGGTACGGGTCATGGCTGGTTTCTCCCCCTGCACCAAGCAGAATGTTATGTGCCGTTGCATCTGCCACAGGGCTCTTCTCACTTTACTCCGGCAACTCGAACTCCAGCCCAGAAGCAGTTCCAGCTGCGTGCGCATCTCGCTGACTGGTCTCTTGCTGCGAAGCCCGCTGGGAAATGTAATCTCTCCACAGCCTCACCAATCACGTGACCCTACTCAGGCTTGAAAGGTGCCACTCGGCGCTCCTGTATAAATGGCGCTGCGCCCATGCGCAGATGGCGCTGCGAGGCGCCTAAAGAAAACTTTTTTGTTTGAACAAACTGATCGGGAGAGGAGTCTTGCCCGGCGGGGGCCCATTAAGGGTTTTTTTCCCGGTTTTCAGACACTGTGTGCCTCTAATGTCTGTTTTATGGTAAATACATTTCCCATTTTCATCCAAGGGAAAGGGGTCATCTCCAGGCTTGAACATGAAAAGAATAATCATTAGAATAGTCTTTGCATGGCTCCTGTGAAGTGCCTTTAGTTTTCATGGTAGCCTACATGGGAGGGGCCCAAATGGTGGGCCGGACTGGAATACTTTAATGGCAGCCTACAGTGCTATCCCACAGCCACACTCCCTTCCCAGAGACTATTATCCCACTGCTACTATAGGCATCATTTCTCCTTACTGTACCTGCTATGCCACAGCCACAGTCCCTTCCTAGACACTATTATTTAACTACTAGTATAGGCTTCACATCTCCCTACTATTATACCTGGTATCCTACAGCCCCAGTCCATTCCCAGAGACTATTATGCCACTGCTACTATAGGCACTGTCTCTCCTTACTGTACCTGCTATCCAAAAGCCACAGTCCCTTCCCAGAGACTATTATCCCACTGCTACTATAGGCATCATTTCTCCTTACTGTGCCTGCTATCTCAAAGCCACACTCCCTTCCCAAAGACTATTATCCCACTGCTACTATGGGTACCAGCTCTCCCTACTATACCTGTTATCCATGGGCGTCCACAGAAAATTTTCCAGGGGGGGGGCAAGGAAGAAAACATATTACACAAATGACTTGTACCCATAATTTGGTTTCCACACAAACCTAACAACCGCTTTTCTATAAATAGAATATAAAGTAGTAACTGCTGCACATGTATATCATTGCCATCCTGTTTGTGACACAAACTCCTTGTTTCCCAGGACAACACTTGGTCTTTTCTACTTCCTTAGTAGTGACGTGCGGGTCGGGTTTTCCCGCACCCGCCCTCCCTCCTACCGAGCCCGACTTCCCACCCGTGCCCCCCTGCTCCGACGATGACATCACAAAAGGGGCAGGGCATAGAGGTGTGTGGCTATAAAGCCCGAAGTCAGCAGCTGAAGGTGGCGAGCAGGAGAAAGAGCTCAACCCGGACCCGCCCGCTATCTGCTCACGGAATGCATTTTAGGACATCCTCCGGCAAAATACCTGTCCTCCATGCGATGTCCTACGGTTTAGGAATGCAGCATTGGGTGCTTTTACCATCACTCATCCTCCAAATCTGCAGTCATACCGCCGTCCTCTACCTTCCCTTCTCAGCCGTCAGCCATACGAACTCTGCCATCAGTCCTCCGCCCTCCGCTCTCAGTCCTGAACTGAGTGGTTCTCGTCTCTACCCAGCTTGCGCCTGTCTCTCTGCCCAGCTTGCCTGTGCACGAGCAGAAGGACCGCCATCAGAAATCGCAGGGCCCCATACAACAAAATTTCCTGGGATGCGCCCACCGCAAGCCCCACCGCCCTCCCCACCCCACAGGTCCACCCCCCACCACACAGTAAAAAAACAAAAAAATCTTGATGGCTAGGGTTCCCACATGCTAATAAAAAATAAAAAGATATTGGTGGTCAGGGCCCCCCTTAAAAAAAACATTTGGGGCCAGGGCCCCCCATTAAAAAATATTGGTGGCTAGGACCCCACATGAGAAAAAAAAAATTGTGGCCAAAATTGGTAGCCAGGGCCCCCCACACAAATTATAAGAAAATTGGTGGCCAGGGCCTCTTAAACGTCCATACCTTCCCGAAGTCAGCAGCTCTCAGAAAGATGGGGGGCAAGGCTAATCAAGTAAGTGTGGCGTGATCGGGCCCCCCTTATCCTCTGGGCCCCCTACAACTCTCCCCCCCTGTCCCCCCCTGATGGCTGCCCTGACGAGCAGACACTCTTGTCACAAGGGAGGCACAGAGGGAGACAAGCACAGAGTGAAGGGAGATACGGAGGAAAGGAAGACACAGAGGGAGTCAAGCATGGAGGAAAGGGAGACAAGAACTGAGGGAAGGGAGACAAGCATGGTGGGACGGGAGACAAGCACGGATGGAGACAAGCATGGAGGGAGACAAGCACGGAGGCAAGGGCGACATGGAGGGAGACAAGCACAGCACGGAGGGAAGGGAGACAACAGAGATGTCAGAGAGATGGAAGGGAGATGGCAGAGAGATGGAACGGGGTTTCCAAGCTACAGCAGAGCTCAGCTTGTCAATTAGTGCTGTGACCATTTCCTGTAAGAAAATCAACAGACACTCCCATCTCATTTTAGCAGGTAAAATGCATTCAAAACGTATATTTTTCTGCATCATTACATTGTTTGAGGAAAGATTAATCATATATCTGAATATGAAGGTTATGCAAAATGTCCCCTTTAAAGGAAAACGATACCCCCCAAACAATGTAGGTCTCTATAAAAATTATATTGCATTAAACAGCTCATATGTATAACCCTGCTTCATCTAAATAACCATTTTAATAACAATATACTTGTTTAGTATTATGTGTCATTGGGTATCATTTTAAAAAATAAGGGCCGCCTCCTGGGATCCTAGGATTCACAGTGCACACAAACAAACCATACATGTTAGGTCACATGAGCCAATTCCACACTTCCTTTTACAGTTAGAGCTGCAGTTTTTGGTAAGATTATTTAATATGCCACTTTATTTGATATAAACTATCTGTTGCTTACGTATTAATTTTGGGGGTCATATATATTTTTTTAAAGGAACAGTAACATCAAAAAGTTAAAGTGTTTTAAAGTAATGAAACCATCATGTATTGTTGCCCTGCACTGGTAAAACTGATTTGTTTGCTTCAGAAACACTATTCTAGTTCATATTAACTAGCTGCTGTATAGCAATGGCGGAAATTGAAAAAAGGCTATATGGCACAGGATAAATATTGTATAACAGATGACATTATGTTCTACAGAGCTTATCTGCTAACTGTAGCTTGAGCCTTTTCTCCTTTGAATAGCTGACCATGGCTACACAGCAGCATATTTATATGAACTATAGTAGTGTTTCTGAAAACAGTTGGTTGACAGGTGCTTCCTCTATACAGCAGCTATTGAAACACCCTTAGCCAACTCTGCAATTTTTGTAGCAACAACTGCAATAATTTGAAAAAAAAAAAAGCATGCAGGGAAGCAGCCCAGCTAATTGGGTGTCAGTACAAGCTGCACCTTCCTACCAATTGTGCACCTTGCACTCAGGAATTTCGTCGCACGCCTTCTTTCGGCCCCGCCCCGCTTCCCTGATTGGCTGGTGGTACTTAGGGGAGGGAATTGGTTGCCGTGGGCCGGAGGGTAGAAGCCTGATGGGTGGTGAGGTAGCGGAGGCGAAAAGCCATATTCTCCCGGTTTATCTGCTGGATAGGAGGGGCCGGCAGTACAGGTGAAACTGTGACTAATGTGCGACTTACTGAAGGTAGGGAACTAAAAGTTATGGACGTGGGTTTGGAGCACCATGCGTGAGTCCTGAGGATGGCCAAAGAGCTGAGCCAGGAAGAGGTGCTGGACTTTCTGTGCCAGAGAGGGGGCAAAGTGGTCAATGCTTCCCTATTGGTGCACTTCAAGCGCTTCTTGAGGGACCCACAGGCGACGGATACGGCGCTGCAGAAGCGGAGGGACAAGTTCAAGCGTTACGTCAACTCAGTGGCTGTTGTCAGGCAGGAGGGCAGTGTCAAGTACGTGGTGCTCAGGAACAGGTATCGGGACCTGCTGGGAGAGGAGATTCAGCCGCCAGTACCAGCAGCAGAAGATGTGGGGATCGAGGTGGAAAGAGATCAAGTTGTGCTTCCGACAGGGCACGGACAAGACTACCTGGCACCTCCACTAGGAGAGGAGCGGCTGCAACAAACGAATACATGGCGAAGGGGTGACGTGATCCTTGACTATAGTGAAGCGGTTCCTTCAGGAATCTCTCGCTCTCACTCCTGGGACGTGGGTGAATCTATCGGCGAGAAGACGCGGGTCAGTCCTTCACAATGGAATACAAAACGCTCTTACCCCGAGGATCCGCCAATAGCAGACAGTCGCCCAGTCTCGCCTCTCTGCACTCGTACCCGGCAGTCCAGCTTCACCTCCAGATCCCCGGTGCTCACCTTCCGACCACCCACCCACTCCTTGTCCTCTAACAACCTCTCCTCGTCCTTCTCCTCGCCAGAAAGCCCTGGTCCGTTTGCCAAGACCTATAATTCCAGCCTTTCCCTGACTGGGACTAGGAGTAGTCTAAACAGCAAGGGGCAGCCACCTGGGAGACAGGGCTTCTGTGAAGCTGCAAATGCTGCTTGTGTGAGTGTAACCTGCACAGATTTAAAAGTACAAAGGGAAGGGTGCCCTCCTTGCACTGAACTCCTAGCACCCCAACCCATCCACAATTGGGAATTCCCACAACCAGAGCAGCGCCGAGTCCTCAGTGCCCAAGCACACAATAGTGATTTGCACAGGGAACACATGACAAATGGCTTTTATTTGCCAGATTCTCCTTCTTCCAGGTACCCACATCCCACACAACCTCGCACCTCCCTTCAGCTCTTGCATGAGGCTGATATAACTCCAGATGATCAGGCAGCAGTTTCCTACCCCTCCCCTCCTCTTTCTGGGAATGATATGTATGGTATGTGTATGTGCCAGATCCCTGTGTTTAGAAGTATTAGGTGCCAGCTTTCCCTACAGGATCTGGACGACTTTGTTGACCAGGAGACCTGTGGAAGTGAAGAGAGTGACAGTGGTGAGGGTGGTGATTGTGACACAGAACCCAGGGAAGATGATGATTTCTCTAGTGACTCACATAAGGAAAGGCCTATGCTTTGTGCTGAAAAAGAATCTGAGCATTTATTTAATTGTCACTTAAACATGGATTTTAATGGCAAAAATGATCTGTATAATAGCCTGCAAGAGGAGGATAGCACAGGTATGAAAGACACTCTTGTTGAGCATGGAAATGTGGCATGTTTGAGCATTGACACTAACAAATCTATATATACTGCAAAATCTTTCCTTACAGATCAGGCACCTGTTTTATTTGAATTAGCAAGAAATGTACCACCAAACAAAACAAGCTCATGTTTTCTGGAGGCTTTTTCATCATCTGATGAGGAATTGCTTGACAGGGATTACAGAAAGAGAAGGCGGTCTTCCCATTACAAGAAATCAGGCAATGTTTCTGTATCATGTGTCCAGCCTGATACAGACAGACTTCTTACAGCCAAGTTTGTAAACTCTAGCAGCTTCCTTATAAATAATAACCTCTGGGAACCGAATTCACAAGCACAGTGTATACCGAAAGCCAACAGTAATTTTGACCTTAAAAAATCTGCAAGTCAGAAATCTTCTGTGGTACCCTTGGATCCGAAAGAACATGAATGGATTGTTAAAACAGCCACTGGGCTATGGATTCAAGTTTATGGCATGTTCAGCATAGATCCTCACTTAGCTTTGCACAAAGATTTTATCACTGGCTACACTGCTTTGCACTGGTTTGCAAAGCACGGGTGTATTGATTTATTTAACAAGGTTGTTTTTGGTGCCAAAAAGGCTGGAATAGAACTGGATGTGAATGTGAAATCCAGTAATGGATACACCCCTTTACACATTGCTGCTATTCATGGGCATCATAAAGTTGCTGTTATGCTGGTTGAAAAACTTAAAGTGAATGTGAAAGCGAGGGATAACAGTGGAAAGAAGGCTTGGCAGTACCTGAATACTGCAACCTCTGGAGAAGTGTGGCAGCTTCTTGGCGCACCGAAAGGGAAAACGATATTTGCATCTCGTGCCTTACACGCTGCTCAGAATTTAAGTATACGTAATAAAACATCTAGCCAGCTTACCAGAAAATCTTCTCTGGCTGCATTCCGTAAGACCCAGCATCAGAGATGGAAAGAAAACAATCAGTCTTTCTTGAGGGAAAGGGAGATCTATAGTGACTGAAAGGTGGCAAACACCCATCTTATATAGACATGGGATCAGTGCCCTCATTTTAACATATGCAGATACATATTTATTTACAAGGCCATGCACTGATATGCACAGATACATCATTTGTTCATTTTTAATGTAAAAAGCAGACTTGTTTTATTGTGTGTAAGAGTGCAAATTCTGCACTTGCCATTTTCCTTCTCTTGTGAAGCATATAGCGGGTATTTCTACAATTTTTAGCTTACCTTTAATTTGCCGTGGGTGATGGGAGTTGTTATCTACTGCTCATAAGCTGAGCAGTAGATAACTAGGTACCTTTTTTTCCCTTAAGATATTTGGTGAAGTAACTACAGTCATGTTTTTTTTAAACTAAATGCAATGTAATCATCCAACTGAATTGTCATAGGCAGATATTACTTGCTGCATTAGCATCACATGACTGTTATTAAGCTATCACCCAGTTATTTCTGTATATAAAAATCATGCACTGCAACCATAGATATATGCTGCATAAGTACAGGTTTTATTGTATGTTACAAGTATGGGATGACTTATCTGGAAACTGAAATAACTAATTTTTAAAAATGATTGTTTTTTGTAATAAATAGTACTTTGTACTTCATAGTTATTTAACTGCATAAATCCATATTGGGGCAAAACAATCCTATTACATTTATTTAATGTTAAATTTTTTTTAGTAATATTAAGGTACAGTGATCTAGAAAAGCTTAGGTCCCAAGCATTCCAGATTATGGCTTCAATATCTTTGCAAGCACATAATCTCATCTAAATATAAATTATGCTGTCTACTGCCATAGGGGGTTTAGTTTTAAACTACTAGACTGTATACATGTTTGTGACTAACTGAATGTTGGGTGACACCTAACTAACCATTCATATTTTTAGTCTTACTGACGAGGATTAGCCAGTCTATGGCCAATTGTAGCAGATGCTTGTCTGGTTAAAGCCTTGGTTCAGTGTATTTTGGAGACTTTGATATAGGTTTTAAACACAGCATCAGCATTATTTATAAATACACAGAAAAGGAATGATCTATGCTTACAGTACATTATAGGGCATATTTAATTTAATTGCATACCTTCATGTTCACTTATTTTTTGACAAAAGTATTTTTAAGTCTAAATAAATGGAATAAATACCCACTTAAAACTATCAGTTACACTAAGGGGGTAATTTATCAAAATCCAAATCTTTCAGATTTTTTAGATAAAAAAAGTCTTACCAAAGTAGAATCCACGATTTGACCTTGTTCATTATTTAAAAAGCATAAATTAATCTTTTCGGGAAAAAAAAACCTTTTTTTTTCTGGCTTTTCCCCGAAAACCCAGAATTTTTCAAATTTTTGCTTGAAATATTTTGGGCATTTCCAGCGCAGACCACAGAAACTTCCGAATAGGATAGGAACCTCTCCCTTTGACTTATACACAACCTCCACAGGTCTGAGATGGCAGATTGTTGTATTCTAACTTCTTGCAGCCTCTGGATATAATAAATATCGAAAAATTCAAGTTTTTTTTCCACTAAAAATTTTGATTATATAGTAAAAAACCTTGAATTTTTCGAGTTTTTAGCATTCAGATTATAATAAATAACCCCCTTTAAGATGCAAAATATTCATTTAAAATGATGTACGCAGCAATTACATGCCAGTCCGATAAAATTAAAGGGAATATAAGGGAAAATTGGATGTAAACCCACCAATGAACATTTGCTTAAAAAATGAAGATTCAATTCTAAGCAACCTCCTTACGTTATACATTCATTAAAATTGTTTAGTGGTTTTAAAGTTATTTGTAAATGTTACTGCAAATGAAAATGTCTATCTGGCAGTGTATGGTCACCTTAACTTTAACCACTGAAAATTTTTAATGAATGTATATTAGAACAGTAGATGATTAATCATGACAGAGAAATATCAGATAGGCAAGTGATATGTACTACATTTGCATCCTTGATGTAATTCAAAAACAGTAAACATTTTCTTTTCATCTATTATGGTGTAGCGTGGAAATGTTGATTTAAAATCTAAAGAAATGTATTTAACTCAATAATAACTGTATTTCTACCTAATTTCTCCTATTGTTTTAATTTCTAAATTCTAAAATGGATGCAGTTACTAAGGTAAATAATCATACACAAGTACAGGTATGGGATCCGTTATCGGTAAACCCTTTATCCAGAAAGCTTTATTTTTCTCTGTAGTAATAAAACAATACATTTTACTTGATCCAAACTAGGGTATAATTAATCGTGGTTTGAAGCCGAACCAGCCTATTTCGTTTATTTTATGTTTACATGATTTTCTAGTAGACTTAAGGTATGAAGATCCAAATTATAGAAAGATCTGTTATCCAGAAAAGCCCAGGTCCCGAGCATTCTGGATAACATGCCCCATACCTGTATATCTATTCATAATGCATTATTTTCTCATATATACTGAAGCGAGAGGGCGTTTCATTTTTGCACAGAAAATTCATTTGATAATTCACCTTTTAAAGTTATATTTGTGATTTTCTATGACTACAGGAAAAATTAACATGATTTTCTTCATTAAATTGCAGTCAGCTAATAATAATGTAGGATTGATAACAATAATACAGTATAGCAGGGCTGCATATATTGGCAACAAACAGGAATGGTTGCTAGGTTTGAATTTAGACTCTGTGCAACATGCTTTCCTCGCTGATCTTTCAGACAGTTAAACTAGAAGACGGGTGAGGATTATGGTTTGTGGGCTATTTTAACTGCTGCTATGTTCAGGTGGAAAACAGCAGTAATCAAATCTGTGCATTCCATAACAGAGCTTTGCATAGCAGAGTGTGGGAAACACTGATTATAGTACATGTTGATGCCGTGGCCACAACTCACAAACTGAATGGATGCCAGTGTAGTGCCAGCTCATGCCATAAGCAGAGAGTTTGCCATGCTCCGACACAGCAAGCAGTTAAAGGCAGTTGTGGTTTGACAATTTGGTTTTCCATCTGAGCACACCAATAGTCACAAGAACATATTTTAAATAGGGATGTATCAGTAAGCATCATTAGAAACAAAGTATAACTCAATAATATATACCTATATTTATTATATACAGTAATACAAATTACAGTCTACTTTTTCACTTCAAAGGGGCAGATCACCTTAAAATATACCACAAATCCTGATTCTGTATAGCAAATTAGGTGGTGCTCTATCTGGGGTTCCAAATACAGCCAGAGAAGAGAATATACAGAAGAGAATACAATCTCGCACTCACACATGCAAAATTTGCTGAATATTTTTGGTTTATTGAGTAAAAGTAAAACGGAAACAGGTATAAATAGGTAACGTAGGAAGAAACTCAATCACTTAAAAACATTTGGAAAGTACATACTCCCACTGATAAACAATTAAGTGCCTGTCTGTAATATTGACCAAATTAATGCCAATGCAGTATAAAATTTCCTGAAAAACCCAATTGTGATATCTTCCATGTGTATTCCATAGTGAACATAAGAACATTATTTGCATCAGAATCTGTAACATCACCTTAAAATCATGTTTATTATGATGTAAAGGCTAATATTTTGAGAGTTTGTAAATTGACTTTTTTTTGCTAGATGTGGTGTTTTTCTGGTCACTAGCAAATGGTAAAGCTACATTTTTTAGAACCGGATGACATTGCACTATGCCACATTAATAAAGAATTAAAATTATAGGTATTGCACAGAGCTGTCAAGATGTTCTGGGAGCTGTAGTTAAACACCAGGTTGGCAGAGTCAAGGTGCAACTCAGGGATATATAAATACAACATTTTCTTTCTGCAAATTCATACTTGTATAGCCTTAACAGGAGACAGGTCATGAGAAGATAAGGTTTGCTGTAAAATATTCACCTCGTGATGCTGTCCTGACTGCACAGAGATTAAAGGTAATATCATGCATAGACATGCATACAACCAACTCAGAGTTTTTATGTACATTTTTATTTTGTTGTGGTTAGTATTCTATTGCTTTCAGGGAGCACTGCAGTGATAGAACTCGGGATTAATTTAATGTGCTGGCAGACTCCACAGTAAGAAGCCCACCAGCAACTTGAACTGTTTGTCCTTGTCATTCCTACACAGAGCTAAGTGCTGCAGGGATGGATGAACTTCCCAGCACAACAATCCTATGTCCTTGCATGTACCCCTGCTACTTAGTAACTGGGTCATATTACTGTCTGACATTTACCTTACACTCAGTCACCATGTTGCACTGATCCATCAATGGAAATTATAATATTTATACAGATATGGGATCAGTTATCTGGAAACCGGTTACCTCAAAATTTCCGAATTACAGAAAGGCTGTCCCATAGACTCAATTTTATCCAAACAATTCAATATTTTAAAAAAGATTTCCTTTTTCTCCATAAAACAAAACAGTACTTTGTATTAATCCTTATTGGAAGCACAACCAGCCTATTGCATTCATTTAATGTTTACATGATTTCCTAGCAGACTTACGGTATGAAGATCCAAATTACAGAAAGATCCATTATCTGGAATACCCCCAGTCCCAAGCATTCTGGATATCAGGTCCCATACCTGTATCTAATTTCTTCACTCCTGTTTCTTTCTCTGTTCATAGAACAATAAAAATGTTACTGTTTTTCTTTTTAAATGATACAGTAAAGACTTAACAGTTGTTTGATTTTGGCCATATAAAGCACATTTTGTACATGGAGTCTATTTGCATTTTATATGCGTTTTCTCTTCAGAAAATTCTGCCTGATAACACACATTTTCCCTCTGAATATCAATTGATTGTGGTTATTTATAAGTCCATGAAGAGCAGTTGATTTTTTATTTTTATTTTTGGAATGCAAATATTATTGCTAACACACTCCTATGTTTTCAGTTTCAGTAACAAAAGCAGAAAAGCAGTTACCAGCAGCGTTATTTCAGGGTCTGACTCTCCTACATACTGATTTGTGCAGGGCTTGGGTGACATTATTCTACTATAGGAGAAGATGCTGTACAAAATCCATCCTGACAGTGTCTGACATTTTAACCACAGCACCACCACACCAGGTTTGTTTAATTTACAGACTACTTTAACAGGGCTTTGCAGATTAACTAACATATCCACTGCAATTTTTTCAACCCTTTAAAAAAGATGAGATTTTTTGAATAAAAAATAAGTGTTTATGTAGGTGCCTAAGTATAGTTTCAACGAATTTGGTTCAAGTGTGCTCCAAAAGCAGACCAGGCTCCTTGCAGCCCCGGGTGGAAGCTGTACCCCCTGCCAGGGCAAACTCTGCATAAATCCAATGCTTGACAAAGGGCCTGCCTAGCCCAAAACGTTGCCCAAGGCATTTTAAGTAAAGTTTTTCACTTTTGCCAATAATACCGGAGTGCTGCTGTTTTCATTGGATTTATCTAAGTATAGTGAGACATGTAGGGGCAGATTTATCAAAATGTGAGTTTAGAACTAAAAGGAATTGTTCAGATTAAAAATAAAAACTGGGTAAATAGATAGGCTGTGCAAAATAAAAAATGTTTCTGATATAGTTAGTTAGCCAAAAATGTAATGTATAAAGGCTGGAGTGATTTGATGTATAACATGTCAGTCAGAACACTACTTCCTGCTTTTCAGCTCTCTTGGTTTACACTGACTGGTTACCAGGCAGTAACCAATCAGAGACTTGAGGGGGGCCACATGGGTCATATCTGTTGCTTTTGAATCTGAGCTGAATGCTGAGAATCAATTACAAACTCACTGAACAGAAATGTACCATGTGGCCCCCCTTCAAGTCGCTGACTAGCTCAGAGTTATAGAGCTGAAAAGCAGGTTGGATTCTTGCTGTTTTATTAGACATCTGTTCACTCCAGCCTTTATATATTGCATTTTTGGCTAACTAACTATATTAGAAACATTTTTTATTTTGCACATCCTATCTATTTCCACAGTTTTTATTTGCACACTGAACTGTTCCTTTAAAAAATACAAACTCACCCACGTTCTATTCATTCCTATGGGATTTTTAGAATTGTATTTATCGGTAAAAGTTAGAACTCACCACTTGATAAATATGGTTTTAAAAATCTCAGAGGAATAAATAGAACACGGGGGAGTTTTTATTTATTAAAGGGCACCTGCAAAAAACCAAAAGGTAGGGGCTAATAGAGCCCACACTCTGGTTGGGGGTAACAGCAGTTTTTTTTTTTACAAAAAAATCCCCCCTGGCCAGCAATTGGCCACCAGCAACGGGATGAAGCTCCTGGTATGAGTTGCCATGTTGGGGCACATGCATGCACATAATGAGCAAATGCCGCGACTTGCTCATTATGTGCATGTGACGAAAAGTTCACATACTTGCGCTTATGTCAATTTAAATATGGTGACTACATAAAGGTCATATGTATGTATTTATTAGTGATGTTGGTGAATTTGCTGGAAGTGGCCACTTATAGAAAATATCCAAGGAAGCAAAATAAAGACAAAAAAGATCCTCTATTATCCTAAAAATAAGCCTACTCTAAAACAAATGTGGCATGAGCTTCAAAAGTTAACACTTTGATACATTTTTGGATTAATCATTTGAGCGAAAATTCGCCTGGAGAGACAGCGTTAAAGTTCTCTAGCTCTGATGTTTTTCGCTAGCAAATTGTCTTCTTTGACTTTTAGTTAATAGGCGATGTTGTTGCAAATAGTCATTTTTCTGGCGAATTTTCGCCAATTCGCCCTATAGTAAATGTGCCCCATAGTGAGCAAGAGTGGCTAAAACACCATTAATCACCTGCCTCTGCTTCCCATAGCAAAACAAGGGCATTGGAGGTGTCAGACACACACTATTCAGGAATACCCACTTTAGAATACTGTTAACTGTATTGTCTATATATTGATCACTGATGTTCTCCGGAAGAGCATGTTCACAGTCAGAGTTACCTGTGTGCCATATAAATAAAGAGTTTTGAATACAGATTTGTATTTGATAATATTTCCTCATTCTACTAATTTCTATCAGTGACCTCATTTCTCACTTAAATATTGTCTTATTCCTTGAAGGCAATGTAAGAGAGTCAGCATATATAAATGTAAATGATTAATGTGGAAACTGTATTTGCAACTTGCTATAATAATTGCAACCATATAAAACATAAAGATTCAGGCAATGGCACACATGGATTTGTGTCACTGAGGTTTTTCTCAGGGATAATGCATATGACACTGGGGATTCCAAATGGTACACTGCTACAGGGCCACATTGGAAAAGATGGTTGCTTTTGGCAGTCTAACTCTATTATTTTAACACTTTACAGTTGTAAATGCTGGGCCTCAGGATATTTGAACAACTAAGCATTATTTTGAGACAAAAGGGGTATCACCTAGCTACAAGTGCTTCAGTGCTCAGTTTGCTGTGCCTTGCACCTGCTCTGAATCCAGTGCAAAATGCAAGGCAGCACTGCTGATGCAACATAAATCCTGCTATAGGGAAGAAAAAAAAGTACAGGGCCCTGCTGCATACTGTGCCCATTAGTCAATTTGTGTGGGGCTCTCCATTTTTTGTGTGATAAGAACATATCTCTCAGTTGGTCATCCGAATGTGGTGGCACATGGGGAGATTGAAGCCTGTGGGAAATCTGCTCTACTTGCAGGAGATAAATCTCCCGAACATAGCTTTGCATTGGTGTCAGCGTAAGTCTCTGTGGCATAAACGTATGCATTTTTTGCCTTTGTGTTGTTACCCCAAACTTAAAATCCGGCAGGCTGATGATCCCCATAATGGAAATGTGAAACAGATAAAGAGGATCTCTGTCTCATACTCTACTTGCCATATGATTTTTACCCTGGCTAGATGCATTTTGGCATACCATATTTGTGTACTTAATCTGATTATTTAGAGTGATAGAAATTCTCTATCTGGTTTCTTCCTTGGCAATATATGACTGTTGGGCAGATCCTCTACCAAGGATGCATTTTATTTGACTGACAAGAAAATAATATGTTTTGTCCTCAGTATAAAATATGTTTCTCTGTTCTGTTAAATACAAGACCCTTTCATTGTTAATCTCTATGTAATGAATGGCTCCTAGATAGGACACAGCAGCACATAAACCCTTTGTACCTTTATAGAAGCACAATAATTACAACATTGGGATAGAAGTAATAAAAGGTAAAACAATCTGTCATTAGGTACTTATTTATTGCTTCACCAGATAAAGGAACTTTGATTTCAGCTATTCATCAATGTATGGGCTCATTGTTAGGGAAAATTAACATGAATCAAAAAGTGCCCCCTTCATAGTTATGTTTGCACGACACTAGTAATTCTTTCAGAAGACACAACTGATCTAATTAAAAGAAGGAAAAATATCAATATATATATATATATATATTTATATATATATATATATATATATATATATATATATATATATATTTTCCACCTAACATTTGCTTTCTTTAGGTGGCCATAACGGGCTGATTAAAGATACCAACTTGGTCCTTCCAGACCAATTGAATCATTTTTGGTGTCAGACAATGTGCCTGAACAACCAATATATATTCCTTCATTTGGAGAAGTCAAACTAGATCTATCAGTTTTCAGATTTGTGTATGGTTCAGTAACAATTATAAAAATAAAATGAGATGTAATAGCCATGAGATAGAGATCTAGTAAACAATGGTAATTGCCCTGCAGAAATTTTTACTGCATGGTCAAAGTCTACTTTGCTTTCTGAACTACATAAATTCTATCTTAATGTACTGCATGTAACGAAAAGATACAGCATGATTTCTCTTTTGATTGGCTATATGGAACTCCATGTCCATGGTATTAGGGCACTAGTAATATCATAGAATGCAGCTATTTATTTTGTTTCTACTGCCAGATTGTAACATTTTACATGTTAAACATTATATTTTAATTTTGAATTTTAAAATAAGTACATGGTGTAAAACTACAGTGATGGGCAGTTATGGCCAAATAAATCCACAGTACAACTGTATTAATATTAAATTTTTCCTTAATCGATGTGATATGCAGTTAAATGTTGAATGGGAAATTCACAGCTAGTCACCACATACTTTATAAATAGCTGTTCTAGGTAACTTTATGGGCAATGACAGACTGGGTGTTTGTCACTCGCAGGAAATTTCCTTTGCTGCTGAGTGATGATGACAGCTACCCATGGCCATAGTTCCAGAGAACTGTGTCATATAAATGCCCGGTTTATGCTTCCTTGCGGCACATTAAGTACATATCACTTGGGAGCACAGACATCATTATTATCTATTAATGCTTAATCACAATACAGTATGTCATAATGTTGTCCATGCACTGTTATATAATGCAGCCCATGATTGTGTAGTAGACAAATTCTTCAGACATTCACACATGGGTAGAATTAAACTGTCTAGTACTGTAAAGTTTAATTATATTTGGAGAGAGGTAGCTATTGACACTGTGCACTAAAGGGAGGTGGGTATTTATTTTCATTGCGACCTATCACTGCTGGTGCAATCATGCTATAGATTAAACAGTCAAATCGCTTGTAAGGAATGACTTGACCACAAACCAATGTTTATAACAGTTCTGTCACAGATTATGTGGCATAATCAGCCATTTTTTGAGCATGATATAATTTGCAAGCAGTGTGTATAAATGAGCCAATAGGGACAAATAGTGGCAAGCTACATACCCGGTAACAGAATAGACATTTACTTACACTTAAGTGAAGAAGAATTAGTCAAGAGACCTTGAAGAGACATAAGCTTCTTAATTATAGGGGCAAATTTACTAAAGGGCGAAGTGACTAACATTAGCGAAAATTCGCGTAACTTCGCTAGCGAAGGAGACTGTAGCGCTACCTCTCACTCTTACGCCAGATGAAGTTTCACTCTGGCAAAAGAGCGTTACTTCGCAAATTCACTCGGGCAAATTTACTTACCTCCGAAGTTTCGCCAGCGTTGGCTTCGTCGCACTTTGCCAGGGCGCCGCTAATTCACTAAAATCCGAAGTTGCACTCAGGGAGGCGAAAGGTAGCGAAGTTGCGCTACCGTTAATTCGTCAAGCAAAGAGAAGTTACGCTATCGATGCTTGTTATTTTGCCCTATACATGTGCCCACTGTATAGTTTAGGTGCCATATGTTAGGAAATGTAGGGGGGAAGGAGGGTACCCCCAAAAAAATGTACAATCTTTTTTAGCCTATCACCCTTAAAATAGTAAAAGACGCCAGCGTTTTTTGGGAATGTCAACTTTTTTCGAAGCAAGCCCTATCTACTCTATTGCACTTCGTCTGGTCTGAGGTGGTGAAGGCAAGCCTAGCACAAGAGGTAACATTAGCGTAGTAACGTCCCTTTGCCATAGCGCAACTTCGCCTGGCGTAAGGGTGCGAAGTAGCGCTAGAGTAGGTCCACTTCGCTAGCGAATTTACGCCAGCATCCGTGTCTGGTGTCTTTTAGTTTTTTCAGGGTGATAGGCTACAAAAGTCCATAAAAAATGTTTTGGGTACCCAGGCTCCCCCATACATTTCCTACCATATGGCACATAAATTATGCACTGGGCATACGTGTAGGGCATTATAACAACTCTATTTCATTTGTGTAGAGTAATGTATTTGCTGCAACATATACGTCCATTCAACTTTAACTTCCCGCCGTATGCAAATTAGACAACTGGGGGCAAAACAATCTTATTGGGTTTTATTTAATCTTTAAATTATTTTTAGCAGATTTAAGGTATGGAAACCCAAATTATGGAAAGATCCCTTCTTTGGAAAACTCCAGGTCTCGAGCATTCTGGATAACTAATCCCATACCTGTATTTTAAAATGTAAGGATGATATAGATGATAGACTAGGTCCACAAGACCAAAGGGTGTTGTCATTTATAGAAGTCATGGAATTCTAGGGTTACTACATTGGTGAAGCAGACCTAAAGTTATAAAACAACAAACATATTGTTCCCCATTAATGCCTACTTCACATTAAAGAACATACATACAAAATCTGGAAACATTACACATGAAAACGCATTTGCTTCTGAATGCTTATAGCACTTTCTATGATTTCTCATTGTATTGTGGAAGTGTTATCTGGATATAGGGATTACGCATTTACCATCCTCACTGTTTAAATGCTTAGTCGTTTTACAGGGGCAACAGCCTAGATTTATAGCATTACTGATGGCAGTCAAAATAGGTCAGATGTAAGGAAACAAAGAAAACAATGACAGATGTATCAGTGAAATCAGACCACTAGAAAGCAACAGACATAATCAGGATTTATTCCCTTGTAAAATTGTTCTCTTTTTATCAAATACCATGATCCTTAGCCAGCATTTTTTACGTAGACTTAAGGTGGCCATACTTGGGCAAATTTAAGCTGCTAGTTCTGGCAACTTATCTACTAGTGTATGGGGCCCTTGGACGAGCCCTCCTGACATCATTCATCAATATGTTGATTGTGGAAGGTTTGATTTTCCAGTTGGCTCGAGGTCTGAATCTGCTTGTTGACCTCTGGCATAGAAGCAGTTATGATCTGATTGTTGGCCCAAGGGCCAAATAATCGGTTCAGCCTGATACCACCTCAAGGTGGCATATTGGTAAAGATACTCTTGTTGGGCAAAATCTTATAATGTATGGCAATTTTTTACTTTGAGTTACAGTTTTTGGTGGAAAACTTTGGCTCTAGTGTTTGGCTACATTCAAATGCAAGTGTAAAATAAGACACCTACTTTTTTTTTAAAGTAATGATAGAATGGGAGACATACTGTAATGAAACAATAAATGGTATAGAATGCAATAATTCATTGAGCTGAGCTGTAAAAAGATGCAGGTTGAGAGTGTTGCTCTTACCAGTATGGTTGTAACAGATACAGAAAAGGCAAATGTGCTAAAACAGTTATTTTCTTCTGTGTATACAATAGAGAAGTCAGAGTTCCCAGCCAAAGTGTTTGATACTGTGCCCCACAAACGACTGCTTTCTAAACTAAGGTCTGTTAAGCTTAGTAAAGTCGTTTGCACGTGGATAGGAAACTGGCTACAGGATAGGGTACAGAGGGTGGATGTTAACGGTACATTCTCTACTTGGAATATAGTTCTTAGTGGGGTCCCTCAGGGCTCGGTATTGGGTCCACTATAATTTCACTTGTTCATTAATGACTTAGGGGAGGGTATTGTAGGTAATGTATCAGTGTTTGCAGATGACACAAAACTATGCAGCCCAATTAATTCCATCCAGGATGCGGCACCCTTGCAACAGGATCTTGACAAAATGGCAATCTGGCAGCTAAGCAAATGAGATTCAATGTTGATAAATGTAAAGTAATTCACCTGGGATGTAAAAATATCCATGCCACTTATACCCTTAATGGGACTGCACTAGAAAATTCATAAAACTAAAAAAAATAAATCCAACGATAATAAACTTGGCTGTAGCAAACAATGCAAGTCAGGAACTTCAAGGGCAAACAAGGTCTTGAGCTGTATTAAAATGGGCGGATATTTGTGGGAGAATGGGGTTATTCTTCCACTGTACAGAACAATGGTAAGGCCCCATCTAGAATATGCCATACAGTTTTGGTCTCCAGGACATTATTGAATAGAGGGTACAGAGAAGGGCAACTAAGCTGATAAAAGGTATGGAAATTCTTAACTATGAAAAAAGATTGGCCAAATTGGGGATGTTCACGCTGGAGAAGAGGCGCTTAAGGGGTGATATGATAACTATGTATAAATATATAAGGGGATTAAATAAAAATCTCTCTGATGCTTTATTTATCAGTAGTTCTTCCCAGTTGATGCAAGGTCACCCATTCCGATTAGAAGAAGGTTCCACTTAAATATTTGGAAGGGATTTTTTACAGTGAGAGCTGTGAAGATGTGGAATTCTCTCCCTGAATCACTCATACAGGCTAATACATTAGATAGCTTTAAGAAGGGGTTGGATGGCTTTTTAAGTGAGGGAATACAGGGTTGTGGAAGATAGCCCATAGTACAAGTTGATTCAGGGACTAGTCTGACTCCATCTTGGAGTCAGAAAGGAATTTTTTCCCTTTGGGAGGCTTCAAATGGGGGTTTTTGCCTTCCTTGGGAACAACTAGCAGTTAGGCAGGTTAAAAGAGAGTTAAAAGGTTAAACTCTTTTTTCAACCTAACTTAGTATGTTACTATGTATTTCAAGCATACTTTAGTATATCATTGTCCCCAGAGAATAGAGTTTATTTTTTTTGTTGTATCTGATATTTATATTGGTTTTTGACATAAAAACAAAAAAAAAAAATAATGCTAAAAGGCATTCAGAGCAGTGGCAAAGTACAATTGAGTAGGGCAAAATAACACTCCCAGGCTTGTGTAGTGTAATGTATTTGCTGCTAGATATACCTGTATATCCATTGTACTTTAACTTGGCACGGTATGCAAATTTGGCAACGCTAGCGTAACTTCGCTTTGCTTGACGAATTAACTCTATCGCAAATACGCTACATTTCGCCTCCCTGAGCACAACTTCGGATTTTAGTGAATTAGCGGCGCCCTGGCGAAGTTCGGCAAAGCCAACTCTGGCGCAACTTCGGAGGTAAGTAAATTTGCCCCATAAGTTTGTGACAAAACCATAAAATGTGACTGAAAGAGCCTTTGGTTGCACATCCCCTCCAATAGTTTGGGTTTGCTAGTTCATATTAGTTCATATAAATGAGAGATCAGACCCTTGCAAGACAAATTGTTTCCCAGGATTTTCTCAAAAGGCATTAGGCTCTTATGGCCTAATTCAATTACAGGGTGTTCCATTATTTTAGCTGTTAGGGGCTCATAATGGGAACGGTCACTCCTGTCTTGTGCCATTTTGAATACGTATTGTGTTCCCAGTGGCCCCATTTATTTTCATTTTTCGTGGTTTCCATATCCCAACTCTTATAAATCTAGTAGGGATCAACACATGGTGCAAAATTGTAATGGCAATGGCAAAAGGCCTTCTATTACTCTCAAATTATACTTTATCCGACTAAAAAGCATATTGGTGACAAAAAATTCTATTCAGTTTATTTCATGTTTAAATGTTTTTTAGAAGAACGAGGTATGGTGATCCAAGTGATGAAAAAAACCCACTTGCCTGAAGCATTCAGCATTATAGATTTCATGCTATAATAGGAATATGAGTAATTTTCAAATTCCCTTCTCTGTCTGTCACTGCTTGTCAAAGTATTACTGGAAGTACACATAACATTGAGAAGCAGACCTCCATTTATACACACATGCTTGATTGAGCAAGCATGGGACCCTCTTCCCCCGTGACTCACACACAGAATCTCCCCAGTGCCACAGCAAAGGGAGAGATTCAGTGTGTCAACTGAGATAAGGGTCATTCTTATTCCTTGAGGAAAACAGGCAGAAAAAATATGTGCCCATTGCCCCCCTAGCATTGCGCCCTAGGCATGCACCTGTTCTGCCTACCCTTAGTTCTGGCTCTTGTTTCAAGCACAGTGTTTCCCATAAATTACTGTGGGAAGTAAAGGCAGAGATGGTGATTTACATACACCTTATTGATTGTATTCACTTACTAATATCCAGGGATGGGATATTAGGGGCAGTTATATTAGGAGCAGTGGTGGTGCATTATTTGAAGGGGGTTGCTTATGTATAATGAACAACACCTAGCATCATGCCACTTTTATCTTACATTTCACAAAAACAAATGCTATAGCAAATGGCAGATGGACCGCTTTCTCTGCTGCTGTGTATGTGCTGATGTGCTGGTCCCATGCCTGTTGGGGACATCATTTTAGGAAGCAGAAAGCAGGGGATCTGCTTTCTCTGGCGTATATATGCCAGTGGAGAAATCAACCCATCTGCCATTAGCCTTAACCAGACCTTACTTATTCTGTCTGTAAACATACTGTTGTCAGCATTGGTTTACAAATACTATATAAACCACAATGAAAACAAAACTGTCAGTTTTAAAAATGAACTTGTATTTTGACAGGGTAAGTCCAGGTTGAGTTTGTTTGTTACCTTTTGCAACAGAGACATTACTTCATGCAAAGTTATTCATAGCCTATTGTGTATGCTACTGCAGTGTTCACTTGTGTGTTCTAGCTGCTTTATTGCTCAGTTGCATTTCATACACTTTATTCATTCTGTTCTTGAACACACCCTAGTGTAACAGTAGCAATTATTTCTGAGGTTACAGAAAGCCTGTGTGTGTATACATTGGAAAGGAAAGTTTGCAAAGGCCGTACCCAGAAAGAATGTTAGACACTCTAAAACCCATAGAATTGGGCTTCCAAAGTAAAATGTGTATTCCTTATACTGAAATCAAATAATGTCTTCCTCGTAAAATTAAAACATACATGCATTTTTTAACGTTGTAGAGTAATAGTACCTTATACAGTATTTAAATACAGATAGAAGCACTTTCATTTTTTAATGTTGCTGGTCTTTTAATTATGTATAATTAGTTCTATAACCATATAGAAAGCAGAAAACCACAGAAAAAGCAGAATCCCCAGCTTTGGGTCAGGGGCAGAGGGGGCTTGGTGAGGGCCTAAGCTAGACTGAAGCATGATGGAGGGGGTCCTAAAAATTGGTTGATTATTCCCTTGGTTAGTAACATGTTATTGCTGCTTTTCCAATGAGAAACTGAGAATCCTACTCCACTGCGTCTACACTAGGTTATCCAATCTAATATAAGAAATTTCCATTTGTTTCAAGGAAAAATTGGCAAGGAAAATCAGAGAAAGACATACCCAGTACTCTACTATAACTTATATATTACTGTATAATGTGCTTGGGTGTTGTTAGCGTCCACTACTGTGCTTGTTGTGTAAGTACCCACTGCCTTTCACTGCATAGTCTATAACTAGGTACTAAAACCTCTCCCTGTATAATGTGATTTTGTTCTTATTTCCCTCTGCCATTCACCGTATATTATTAGATACAAATATTGTACCTTAGTATTTTTTATTTTATACAAATGGTTTCAAAAGAAATATATATATATGTTATCATTTTGATTAATAGCTATAAAGGTCACTCTTTCAGGTTACTATATAATATTTGGTGGCCTCATTTTTTAAGCCCACGAATAAGGGCATGGTACCTCAAACATATCAGGCCATGTGTCCCTAGCTTTTTTTTGGAATAAAGTGCTGTTTTTTATCCTGGAGTGCTGCTCTTAATGTCTGTTTTGGTTTTCAAACGATCATTTTCACAAATGTGAGTGTATCCTTTGAAAGTAGGTAGGGCTGCTCTGCATGAAAATCTTTTTGCCCAGGCCGACCTCCAGTCAAAAACATTTACTGCAGAGATCAGTGGGTTTCATGAACACGTGTCCATGTGTAGCACTAGCAATGTGACAGTAGCACAAGCTAATTTTGCAATGATATATTATCACTGAATATTTGTATAACTCTTCTTCTGTGGTGAATGGCTATTTGACCTTACCGATACTGGCACACTGTCATTGTATTGCCATTTATCCATTTAGCTTCCAATTTTGACTAAAATTGTTACCCACAATGTATTTGCAACTTTAAGAAGTAGTTACAGAACAGTCACAGTTCTGCTTTACATTCATACATATTAATTAGCACAATTAGGTACTATATACAATTACAACCTACAAACAGAACAGCCAGAACCCACCTAACATTCACCCTGCAGCTCCCCCAGAGGTCCCTCTGCTCATGGTCTTAAGATGATGTGACCAAATCAGAGAAATTTGAAAAAAAAAAAACATGACATTTGAAACAATTTTCTGGGCAAATTTCACTTTTGTAGGATCAAAAAGGACTAGTCGGCACTCCAGGTAGAAGGAATTAAAAGAGTATTTATTGGACCATTTGATATATCCGTATTGCCTAGGTGATATGGAACTATCAACTGGTGCAATAAATACTCTTTTAATTCATTCTACCCGGAGTGCCGCCTAATCCTTTTTGAACCAATACAGTATATGAGGCAGTGGTGGCTGAGCACCCGGGATTGGAGTTGAGCGAAGTAGAGGAAGAAATCTCGTGAGAGGTGAAACAAGTCGGATGTAGTTGCATGGGTCATAAAATAATATTTTACATGTAAACTGCATGTAAAATTTTCCATCTGACACAACACAACTGTCAGATGTGAATAATGCATGTTGTGTCTTCATCTGACAAGATAAAAACAGATGGTATCAGAAAGACTTTCTTTTCTCATTGAAATATATTGACTTCGGATGTAAATGAAGAAAAGTTCCAACGTTATATTCTAACCTAGGGGGAGCAGATTTTGTAGCATCCTACAAAATATTGTGCTGTTGTGTGGTGGTGCGTGGTGTTGCATGGAGGATGAGATCAAATCTGACCTACAAAATCTGATGAATAGCGCTTGTGAAGGTTGACCATGTGATTCGCTTTCTATAGTCAAGAGAAGTGACAGTAAGTATTACACAGTAAGTATTACTCCGGGCAATGGGTTCTTTGGAGAATGTAGTCAACTAAGCTAGACCAATAAGTATTTATATTGAAGTGAATATGAAACAATTGATTATTAAAAAGAAAAGAGAACTGTTTACAGTATACAGTATCCATTGTGCAATATACATCATAATTACTACAAAAATAAAATGCAGACCATCTGCTCACACTTAGTCCATCACAGCTACTTAAATTCTGCAGTATCCAATAAAATCTGTGCACGATCTGGGCAGGGCACGATGCGTCGCCGCTGAGGCGCTGAATATAATGAGAGGTACAGTTTCTAATTTCAGTATGAGGAAGCTTATATTAAAATTTTTTGCTTATTAAGTAGGGCCCTCCTGCAGCTGCAGGGTCTGCTTCCTCTGTAGTTACACCCCTGAAACTGGGCAAAAGGTTATAAAGAAAGTGATCATTGCTGCATGTTACAAACCACCTCGTATAAGTGACAAGAATGAAGCCCAGCTACTTTTACAGATAGAAGCGGCTTCACAACTAGGTCAAGTTATTATTATGGGTTACTTCAAATATCCAGATATTGACTGGGGTAATGTGCAATATCAAGTCTGAAAAAGCTAGTAGGTTTGATCATTGCACATTCCCTGGTCCCCTATCTCATAAGTAATCCAATATCAATGCAAATGCATGTATGTACAAAAACAGCAGTTTTTAGTTACAAAGTAATGATAATAAAATTGGTAAGCCACCATATCACATCAAGGTAAACCCCATATTGCAGTCCCTAACTATTTACCTCCGGTGATAGTATTTAAAAGCTGGCACCTCCCTGAATGGTAGCATTTCTTGAGCATTGGTTTCACTGAGGGCTTAGTCCTCCCCACCATTAGCTTTTAAAGGAGAGTGTCTAGACCACAGCATTGGTTCTACAGTTCTATAGGCTTTTAAGAGAGAAAGAGAGAGAGAGAGACTGCCCAAACCAACACCTATTTTTAAAGGCACTGATACTGTGCCGCACAGAAGGTTAGTGGTTAAAGTAAGGAATATTGGCCTGGAACATAGTATTTGTACCTGATAGAAAACTGGCTAAAAGATAGATTTAAAAGAGTGGTGGTAAATAGAATATTTTCTAATTGGATCAGTGTTGTTACTGTAGTACACAGGGCCGGATTTCTGTTTTAGCCGCCCCTAGGCAATAGGGTGAAACTCTCTCCCCTCAAGAGCGCATCTACCTCCTCTCCTGAGCACGCACGAGCATGCACAGTCTACCTCCTGGACTCTGGCGGAGAGCTGACCGGGAGCAGTCTTCGGATCCCCAGTGCTTTCCCCAATGCGGCTGGGCAGCATGCCGCCCCCAAAATAATGCTGCCCTAGGCCTCGCCACAAATCTGGGCTCTGTACTTGGTACTTTGCTTTTCAACTTGTTTATGATTGTCCTGGAGGAGGGCATTGAAAATACTGTTTCAATTTTTGCTGATGATACAAAATTTTACTATGACAACTATGTATAAATTTATAAGGGGATCATACAAAACCTCTTTAATGCTTTATTTACCAGTAGATCCTTCCAGCTAACAAGAGGGCACCCATTCAGATTAGAAGAAAGAGGTTTTGTCTAAATATTCAGAAAGGGTTTTTCACAGTGAGAGCTGTGAAGATGTGGAATTCTCTCCCTGAATTAGTCATACTGGCTGATACATTAGATAGCTTTAAAGGGGTGGTTCACCTTTAAGGTAACTTTTAGTAGGTTATAGAATGGCCAATTCTAACCAACTTTTAAATTGGTTTTCATTATTTATTTTTATAGAGTTATTTTCCTTTTTCTTCTGACTCGTTGCAACTTTCAAATCAACGTCACTGACCCCTTCTAAAAAGAAAAGGCTCTGTAAGGCTACAAATGTATTGTTATTGCTACTTGGTATTCCCCATCTTTCTATTCATCCCAACTCCTATTCATATACCAGTCTCTTATTTAAATCAATGCATGGTTCCTAGGGGAATTTTCACCCTAGCAACCAGATTGCTTAAAATGCAAATTGAAGAGTTGCTGAATAAAAAGCTAAATAACTCAAAAACCTTAAATAATAAAAAATTAAAACCAATTGCAAATTGTCTCAGAATATCACTCTCCACGTCTTACTTAAAGTTTTCTCAAAGATGAACAGCCCCTTTAAGAAGGAGTTGGATGGCTTTTTAGCAAGTGAGGGAATACAAGGTTATGGAAGATAGCTTATAGTACAATTTAATCCAGGGACTGATACGATTGCCATATGGAGTCAGGAAGGAATATTTCCTCTTCTGAGGCAAATTAGAGACGCTTCAAATGGGGTTTTTAGCCTTCCTCTGCATCAACTAGCAGTTAGGCAGGCTTTATCAAGGCAAATTTATCAAGGGTCGAAGTGAAAATTAGAATGAAAAAAATTCGAATTTCGAGCGAATTTTTGTGTACTTCCACTAGGGAATAGTCCAAGTTCAATTCAAATGTGAAAAAAATTAAAAAATTCGAATATGGAAATTTATCATGTATTGTCTCTTTAAAAATTCAACTTCGACCATTCACCACCTAAAACCTGCCGAATTGCAGTTTTAGCCTATGGGGGACCCCCTAGAACCGATTTGGAGTCAATTGGTGGACTTTGAAAAATTGAAGGGTTTTTTTTGGAAAAAATTTGATCGAATTTTGATCGAATGTAATGTTACTACGATTCGTACAATTCGAATTCGTTCAAAAACGTACCTATTCATCCCAAAAAAAGGCTTTGATAAATTTCAATTGGTCTTTTTTAATTTCAATTTCGAAGATATGGGAGTTCAAAAAAATTCCCATTACTTCGGAATTCGACCCTTGATAAATCTGCCCCTTAAGGTTTAACTTAGAACTATGTTACTAGAGGAAAAGAACTTTAATTTGAAACAGTGTAGATGGTTGTAGTGATGGCTGATTCTGTTACTGCTTTTCAGAGTGTTTTGGATGATTCTTGAACAAGCAAAATATCTAAGGCTATTGTGATACTAAAATCCACAGTGTGAGTGTGTAACTATTAACTTAAACTCCCCTCTTGGAAATCTCAGCATAGTAATTAACTATGTTCACCAAAACCACAAGATGTAATACAGATTCTATTTATACACTACTCATTTTTATTTTATTCCATAAAAACAAAGCACGGCATTTGGAGGGGCCAACTCATATTTATACATATATCATATGCCCATATATGGTCTGTTCATAAGGCCTGGGAAAATTAAAAATGATCAAATCAATGATTTGCCAATTTCCCAGGTCTTAAATAGTTTGAATATTCAGTAGTGACATGTGCTGTGGTCATTTGATGCTATCAGGCCCTTTAATACATCCATGGTTCATAAGGAATAGGGGAGAGTCCTTCAGATACATGGAGCATAGGGGTTATTTCTTATGTTCTTAGTATCCATAGTAACCATGGTTATGGCTATACTTCTTATGTCACAATAGTATCCATGGTAACTAACTCACTATGAGTCATAATTGTTTGACATTGGTTTTGTCCGTACCTCTTATGTCATAATGGTCTCCATGGTAGCCAACTCATGATGTCATAATAGCATCATAGCTGGCTTAATAAGAAAACTCAGTCTCATAAATCAGTTTGTTGTGGGTTGCTGGCCAGTAGGCATATCAGAGCTTCTGTGCTGCATTCCACAATGACACATTTCTGGATATTTATTATTTTACTTTTTATTTGTTGTACTTGTTGGAGTTATCCATTACCAGATAAAACTAAGCCACTTTCATCAGAAGAAGAATTGATTGGTATGTAACCAGTATTTTTGCACAATAGTACACAAATGTAATAATTACAAATGTAATTATTTTATAATAGATACATTATGTAATAAAACCAAAGCACTCCTTATACAAGCAGTGTTATTTAAACAAAATGAAGGAAATATTCCTACTAACAAGATATACTGTACTTATATTTCAGCATCCTATATGGTCCCTAATATACTTTTTCCCTTTTTCTCCTAGGACAACGCAGATCCCTTTGGTCCCAAATGAACGAAATATGGAAAGAAGTGAAGGATATGTGGGAGAAAGTAAAGGATACATGGAAGAAAGTGAAGGCTATAATGCCAAGAAGTGCAATTGTGGCAGTTCCTTTACTTTTTGTTGTCTTTTTTTTCGTCTGCTGCTGTATGTAAGTAGTCCAGGTTTTCTTCTAGTTCTCTCTTTTTCCTCTTGTTTTTTTTATTATTTCATAAAAATAGGAATTGGTTTAAATACTAAATTCTGTCACTGTAAAAGGAAATGTTAGGGGCAGATTTATCAAAGGTCGAAGTGAATTTTCGAATGAAAAAAATTAGAATTTCGAGCTATTTTTTGTGTACTTCGACTAGGGAATAGTCGATTCAAATTTGAAATTTTTTTTATACTGTCTCTTTACAAAATTCGACTTCGACCATTCGCCATCTAAAACCTGCCGAATTGCTGTTTTAGCCTATGGGGGACCTCCTAGAACCTATTCGGAGTCAATTGGTGGACTTTGAAAAATCGCAGTTTTTTTGGGAAAAACTTTGAATCGAATTCGATCAATTTTGTTGTTTCTTCGATGCGTATGATTCGAATTCAGCCGAATATGGACCTATTCGATTAAAACTGACCTATTCGACCAAAAAAAAAAACTTTTACTTAATTTCGGTTGGTTTTTGAATTCGAATTTTAGAAGTTTTTTCAATTTGATAAATATGCCCCTTAATGTCTACATACACTGTCACTGACAACAACAAAACGATAAATTATACATTGTCATTTTATTTTTGCTTTCTGAACTTAACTATACATTTCTGCTCTTCCAACAGGGTTGCATTTGATGTGCCAATTCAAAGAATTAGTGTGAAAGAAAGCAAACATGAAATAAACACAAAAAGTCCTGGCACAGCTATGGCACAAAATTATGAAGACACAGCCAATGAGGGGAATTTCTCTTTGACATCTGTCCATTGTCTCCAGGATTAATTGAATTGCTTTCTTCAAAAAAAGAAATGGAACTAAAAGGAAACTTGTGCCAATTTGCATTTCACACTTGAAACTAGGGAATAGTCGATTCAAATTTGAATTTTTTTTATACTGTCTCTTTACAAAATTCGACTTCGACCATTCGCCATCTAAAACCTGCCGAATTGCTGTTTTAGCCTATGGGGGACCTCCTAGAACCTATTCGGAGTCAATTGGTGGACTTTGAAAAATCGCAGTTTTTTTGGGAAAAACTTTGAATCGAATTCGATCAATTTTGCTGTTTCTTCGATGCGTATGATTCGAATTCAGCCGAATATGGACCTATTCGATTAAAACTGACCTATTCGACCAAAAAAAAAAACTTTTACTTAATTTCGGTTGGTTTTTGAATTCGAATTTTAGAAGTTTTTTCAATTTGATAAATATGCCCCTTAATGTCTACATACACTGTCACTGACAACAACAAAACAATGTAATAATTACAAATGTAATTATTTTATAATAGATACATTATGTAATAAAACCAAAGCACTCCTTATACAAGCAGTGTTATTTAAACAAAATGAAGGAAATATTCCTACTAACAAGATATACTGTACTTATATTTCAGCATCCTATATGGTCCCTAATATACTTTTTCCCTTTTTCTCCTAGGACAACGCAGATCCCTTTGGTCCCAAATGAACGAAATATGGAAAGAAGTGAAGGATATGTGGGAGAAAGTAAAGGATACATGGAAGAAAGTGAAGGCTATAATGCCAAGAAGTGCAATTGTGGCAGTTCCTTTACTTTTTGTTGTCTTTTTTTTCGTCTGCTGCTGTATGTAAGTAGTCCAGGTTTTCTTCTAGTTCTCTCTTTTTCCTCTTGTTTTTTTTATTATTTCATAAAAATAGGAATTGGTTTAAATACTAAATTCTGTCACTGTAAAAGGAAATGTTAGGGGCAGATTTATCAAAGGTCGAAGTGAATTTGTGCCAATTTGCATTTCACACTTGAAACTAGGGAATAGTCGATTCAAATTTGAATTTTTTTTATACTGTCTCTTTACAAAATTCGACTTCGACCATTCGCCATCTAAAACCTGCCGAATTGCTGTTTTAGCCTATGGGGGACCTCCTAGAACCTATTCGGAGTCAATTGGTGGACTTTGAAAAATCGCAGTTTTTTTGGGAAAAACTTTGAATCGAATTCGATCAATTTTGCTGTTTCTTCGATGCGTATGATTCGAATTCAGCCGAATATGGACCTATTCGATTAAAACTGACCTATTCGACCAAAAAAAAAAACTTTTACTTAATTTCGGTTGGTTTTTGAATTCGAATTTTAGAAGTTTTTTCAATTTGATAAATATGCCCCTTAATGTCTACATACACTGTCACTGACAACAACAAAACGATAAATTATACATTGTCATTTTATTTTTGCTTTCTGAACTTAACTATACATTTCTGCTCTTCCAACAGGGTTGCATTTGATGTGCCAATTCAAAGAATTAGTGTGAAAGAAAGCAAACATGAAATAAACACAAAAAGTCCTGGCACAGCTATGGCACAAAATTATGAAGACACAGCCAATGAGGGGAATTTCTCTTTGACATCTGTCCATTGTCTCCAGGATTAATTGAATTGCTTTCTTCAAAAAAAGAAATGGAACTAAAGGGAAACTTGTGCCAATTTGCATTTCACATCTTTGCCCAAATGATTATTTTTTATAAACTATTGCATTGAATGTTTCAAATGAATATCATTGTCAATAAATTATTTTTTTTTGCAAATTAGAATGCGCCTACTGGTATTTCTAAATTCACATAAGGAATGTGGGAAACAAAAGATATAGATGGGGGGAGAAAGAGGTTGACAATAAAATCCATTTTCCTCCACAGTTTTCTCAGTTTTAGCACATATTCAAACCTCCCAATAATTTTGGCTTTCTCACTTGTTCTCTTGGCAGTATCATGGCTGGAAGAACTGGCCAGCAGGTGCTGCTGCTACAAAATTAATCAAAATTAGCAAAAAAAAATTAGCAGTTTTTATTTTTGTTAACATCTGGGAAACTTAATAAAAATATATCATAAACTGAAAAACACTTTACATTAATTTGTTAGAAAGGTTTACATTCCCTTTAACCAACTGCACTCAAGTTATTCAATGTTTTTGTAACTAGAAAGGATTTGTGAAGTGCCTGCTCACACTATTAAGTTAAGGTTATTAATATGTACCTACTGTAAAACCAAAGAATACTGAAACCATGTACTCAGCATATAGGGCATGGTATGGGGTTTATTCCGACCCAATAGTCATAAAATTTTCTGGGAACTTGTTAAATGTGTTAACAACTACATTTTATTATATATATTTTTCATTATAATGCTATAGCAAAGCTATGCATAACTTGGAATAATTTATGGTTGGGATATATTTATAACAAATATGAATTGCTTGCCAGTTCTGCTACTTTATTTGACTGTTTTTGCATCTTCAGATATGTAGGATTTCTGAAAAAACATTTTTTTTGCAGTATATCGTTTTGTCCACCAGAAAACACAGAAAAGCAAGTAGAGACAGTAATGGCAGTTCTATTCCTGTACCCATGTTATTATTTATTAAGGCTATCATATAGAATTGCATTTAAATCCACTTTAAGGTTAGTTTTTGGTCAGCCCCATGATCATATCCCTAGCACTATAATTCAAGTATTGAGGGCCATACTGTATACCATACTTTACTCAATGGGGGAATTCACAAAAGTAGATATATGATTTTTTAGAACAAAAATTATTTTAAAACTTGAGTCAATACAATCTCCATATTCACATACAGAAATTAGCCTAAATTCAACCACCACTTTTTATTTTTTGTTGAAAAAAAACACTTTTGTGAATATTTTCTTAAAACAACAAAAATGGAGATGGAAAACAACATTGCTTTCAGCTCTTCTGCTGTGCATTGTTTCCATCAATCTCCATTCACACCTCGTTCAGTGGCTCTGGCCCAATCGCACCCCCTGCTTCACCGGTAGTTCCGCCACTGGTTCTGTGTAACTGTCATTGGGTTTATAGTTCTGTGTAACAAACAAGGGAAAGTTGTGCTCACCACTAGTTTTTAAAACCATTAGGCGGGGGTGCAACTAGGCTGTGACCACAAAATACATATAGACAATTACAAGAGTCCTCAGCACTCAACCAGCTCCTCATCTTTTTTTCTGGTGATTCACTGCACATGCTCTGTGCTGCTGTCACTTATTGAGCTTAGGGACAGACTCACAATATACAGTACACATAGAATATAAATGTTTAGTAATTAATACAGATAATTACTACATGCCAGCACAGAAACCAGTACAACTAGCATCAAAATTGAATAATCAGCCTTGTAGCATCAGCTTATATTACAGGCCAATCTCATTTTCTGCTTGACAATTTGCAATGACCCCTAAGCTTAGCTTCTCAACAGCTGCTCAGAGCCCACTGAGCATGTAAGTGTTGCAGAAACTTTCCAAGATGGTGACCCCCTGTGACAAGTGTGAAGTCCTGGATCATTACCGCTATTGAGAAGCTTTAGGCTGGTGCAATAAGTTCAGTATATAAAATATGGCATTTTTAGCCATATTCATTTTTAGGATATAGTTCTCCTTTAATATTTCCAATGCCTACATACACAATGCACTTGGCTCTGTAAATTCTGTGAGCAAACATGCATGGCAAATAGTTAATTCTTAACATTCTTTGCATTCCAGAGATTTATTTGAACATTTAAATTGCCCATTTACTCTGTAACTAACATAGTTCTTCATTCATCTTGTATTTATCTCTTATCACTGAGGATGCTGGGCCTACTCTCCCTAGAATTTGATGCCCCTTAGTATACTGTAACGCTTTCTTGGCCTATTCTGCCAATTAGGAGTTAAGGGTGACCAGCTAGGTAGTGAGCATGGGTTACATTGCGAATCCTCACCCAGGGCAGAGCCTTCGCCAAATGGAAGCTTCCCCTTTAAACTGTAGTTGAACTACAACTCACAGGCATATAAGTGCAAATATAGAATAATGGACGCCAGGAGGTTCTTTAAAAAGGTAAAACAGGAGCACAGATTTATTATGCCAGAGGCAAATGACCACAGGTTTACTTACAAATCACTTTGGACAGTACAAGGTTCACAGTCAGACAGGTGCGACTCCCAAAAGATATTGCAGATAGGTGTACATCAATTCCCAGTTTAACCGACGTTGCACAGTGAGGGGATCGGGATCTATCAGGTAGGGTACAGGTAGTCCTTTGCTCACCTAGATGCCTATCAACTGAGTTCCCTGCTCTAAAGGCAAACAGGCCTTGTGGGAAGCTACTCCCTACTACAATCCTCGTTGGAGCGATAACTGCTCTTTCTGCTACACCTCT
Organism: Xenopus laevis; assembly: GCF_017654675.1. Classification (NCBI taxonomy): domain Eukaryota; kingdom Metazoa; phylum Chordata; class Amphibia; order Anura; family Pipidae; genus Xenopus; species Xenopus laevis. Next base: position 71,173,634 of record NC_054372.1, on the reverse strand, counting down.
CTGTCTTTCTCTCCTAGAGAGACTATAACAAGATCTTACTATCTTAGCTGGTCCTCGTTCACGAGTTACCTGGTCCCCGACTTAGCACCAAAGGTGTCAGGTCCCTCTGGGGTAAATGCTTACTGGTGATCCCAGGCTCAATGGGGATTCACCTAGCAGCAGCACCAGGAGCCAAAGAGGAAGAGGACACTCCCTGCACAACACTATATAGCAGTGTGGCAGGGGAGTGTCATTACACTCTTTGTCCAATAGGTGTGGGTGTTACACTTTACCAGTTACAAGGGCTTGGCCCAATAACAAGGGAAAAGAGAACTACATACAAAAGGTAGGGATTAACTCTATAGGGATAGGATATCCTATAGGTCCCTACATACACCCGGGGGAAAAATCCATTTCTTCCCGACAATGGTGAAATGATATAGACACAATAGTAACAAAGTGAATATATAAGTGCAAACCAACAATACCATTGAACATCACTCTTCTGGTATCCTCTCCTGAGGAATACCTGGTAACAATGGGTACTGTGGAGAAAAGAACAGTAAAGAGCAAAAGTGCAATACTGTATTGGATAAGTTTCAGTGCAAATAACATCAGTTGCATAACTTTATTACATACATGAGGTCCTTAAAGGAACACTCAGGCACTTAACTTACGATACTTGAACCATCCATAGTGTATCAGGAGGTCCAGGCACAGCTTGGCTGAAAAGAAAAATTAGCATAGATTTCTTTTCACACATGAACACTCATTTTCATTGCAGTTGAGTTACATGACCCCACCATAACCAAAAGCTTTATTCCATATCACACCCCCCCCACCCAAGTGTACAAAGTTACTGAGAGCCACTTGGGGAGTAGTAAGGCAAAGAAAAAGGTGCTACTCAGCGAGTAGTTAGAGGTAGAAGAGTTTTTGGTGGGGGCTCAGCAGTCTTTGTCTCATGAACCGAACTATTTACAGTTCCAGACAATGTTCAGAAGTCCAGAAATGGAACAATGAGTGAACAAAACAATGAAGAAGGCCCAAAACTTGGGGCATCAATCTTGAAGGACAATGAAGAAGGCCCAAAACTTGGGGCAATCAAACGACATCCTCAAGTGTAAACAAATCATCTCTAAGAGGAATTCTCACTCTTAGAGGAATACTGAAAATAACACACAGGGTCCAGCCGGAATCACTGTGGACAGCTCAAACATTCACCCCATACTTCTCCAGGGTGTGTTCGTAGGATAAATAGTAGGAAGGGTGAGGTTTCTCTACCTTCCCTCCATTAGGCAGAGTGGACGACAAGCTGAAGAAGCGGTCCTCTTGAAACTTCCCACAACTTTTGACATGGTGCTTTAAGATGGTACGCCCATACCACCATTCGCTGAGGGTGTCACAGAGGAAGACCATGTCATGCTGCCGCTTCTGTGGATCGCTTTGAAACAATCCCTTGGGTCCCACATCTGTTTTCTTTAAAAGTTCTCCATAAAGCCATTCTTCCAAATTCTTCTCTACTTCGTCATAAACCCACTCAGGTGCATAGGGCATTGGATAACCCCAACGGTCACGAACACGGGCATTGATGATGCGTTGCACCCTAGACACTGTGCGTGCCTTCTTAGGGTCGGCCCTTCCTTGAGAGACCCAGAAACCTTGTGCCTCTGGAGAAAGCAAGGGTTTTGACAAGCAGGCAACAGGCTGCTGAGAATTGGAACACACTGATGGAACCACTGTGGATGAAGCCTCATCTTTTGGTGCAGTGGTTGGCTTAGGAGTAGCAGGCCTAGGCGTGGCAGGCTTGTTTGTGGCCGGCCTAGGAGTGATAGGCCTAGGTACAACATCAGGGTTCCTGCGCATAGTACTCCCCCTCCCTCTGGGTGGAACACGTGGATCCTCACTCTTTGTGGCTGCATCCCCACTAGCGCCTACTCCCTGTGACTGTGAAATAGACAAAGCTTTTAGAGGAGTGGGCAGGCTTTGGATGTTTGGTGGCCGCACTGAGGAGAGGTGATGAGGATATGCGGGAACAGGTGCAGGAGCAGAGTCTCCTGACACTGAAGACAGTCCATCTGTGTCTGTAGCGATGGATTTGGTCTTTATGCCCTTTTTAGGATCAGCATAAAGTACATAGGGACCTAACCAGCACTCGTGGAAACAATAGGGGCATGAAGAGTGGAAATTACAGGTCTCTGTGGATAGTTCACGGGTACAATGCCCGCAGTAGGGAACAACTATCCGGTTAAAGTGGACATTGAGTTTTTCTCCATATGTCCCGGCCCAAATATATCTAAGGCCAAAGTCTACATCTTCAATGTCCTCATCCGAGAACAGCGGGGCCCCAGTCAGGGTTTCGCCCAACCCGCCCAACCCTCCCAGGAATGGTCAGCCATAATAACGGAAAAGGGTTTTACTGGAATGAAGAATGTAGTGTAGTCCTCCACTATGCCCGCAGCCGCAGGGCAATGCTTGGTGAAGGAATCCGGAAGGTCCGCACTTGAAGGGCCACAGCCGTGGTCCGTGATGGTGCAGCACCTTGAACAGGAGCGATGTAAAAATCCTCCGGTTTTTGCTGAAATAAGGAGCGGTAGCAAGCAGGTACCACTTGGAGTGAAGAGTGGAAGTGAGGTGAAACTTTCCAAGCAGCCGCCGGAAGTCCACAGGCACAAACAGGTGGAGTAGTGATGCACACGTACTCTCTCTGCAAAGTCAGTGTACATCAATTCCCAGTTTATCCGCCGTTGCACAGTGAGGGGATTGGGATCTATCAGGTAGGGTACAGGTAGTCCTTTGCTCACCTAGATGCCTATCAACTGAGTTCCCTGCTCTAAAGGCAAACAGGCCTTGTGGGAAGCTACTCCCTACTACAATCCTCGATGGAGCGACAACTGCTCTTTCTGCTACACCTCTCTGTCTTTCTCTCCTAGAGAGACTATAACAAGATCTTACTATCTTAGCTGGTCCTCGTTCACGGGGTTACCTGGTCCCCGACTTAGCACCAAAGGTGTCAGGTCCCTCTGGGGTAAATGCTTACTGTAAACGTTTACCTATATATTAACAGATTATTTAATATTTTTAGCGTAAATTCTAATGATCCCTTTGGTAAGTCTAACATACAGGCAGACAACATAACAGATAAGCTTTGTAATGGAATGTGAGGCTGTTAAATGTGTTGAAATTAATTATGCATTCCTGCTAACTGGTACTGCAATATATAAACTTAAAGACGTATCTGGTTCATGTCAGTTGGCCCCCACAAAAAATGTTATAATCACACTTTGTAAAGCAGGAGCACATTTTCTTTTAAGGTATATTGGCAAAGAATGATAAATCACACATCTTTCTGTTAAACTGGAATAGTGAGATACAGCCTGCTATTTGTCATACACCTCCTCCTCAAATCACTTTCAGTGGCTAGCCCAGACATGCAGTGATGCCTCAGACTATACTGTATATAAGCCAAACAGTCTTTAGTGTGAGGAGGATACTTGGAATTGCCCTAACAACTGGAGGGTTGCAGGTTGGACATTCCTGATGCGTATATTAAAAATATTGAACTATTGTTATACATTATCATATGTCTTTAGTTTTTTTTTTTACTCCAGGGGCCTTGTGTTGCTTGAGTTCCAGGACCCTTAGGGTCCTTCTGTGCACTTAAACTGGTAAACATACTTAGGACAAAAACTGGGGGTACGCAGAAGAGGCACATGCCTATGTAGCAAAGGTAAGTGGACAGCAAGTATGTACCTCCCGGCTTCCCCTAGTTCCTGAAGAGTGTTGGAAAACAACAGAGATTGTTCCAATTCCAAGGGTCTATTGTTGCTTAGCAATGTGATGTCATGTTTGACCTGTAACCCTGTGTGATTTTCTTCTTCCTCTTCCTGTGTATGCTCTCTATGAAAAGTTCCTGTACACACATTTTATGCTGTGTTCTATAAAGAAATAAGTTACTGTTCACATAGATGTTGGTGTGTCTGTCCTCACTTACAGAGAAGCTGCACATGCAGTTCAGATCAGCTCTCTGCTAACAAAGAGGTCGGCCACCAGAACTCCTTCCTACCCTTCCTGGCCCTTCCTAGTGTTGCCAACTTTTGGCAATGTTGAATCAGGGCAGGCGGCAGGCCCGTTATGCAATGGGGGCAGAACTGTGAGGCTGCAAGGGGTGGGTCATGCCATCAGAGGTGGGGCTATGGTGTGGTGATTGGCCAATCACTGCATCAATTATAGGAAATAACAATAGAGCACAATGGAGCAATTTCAGCTCTTGAAGTTGCCAGGAGCAGTTCTTTGCCATGCAGGGCAACTTGCAGGCTTCTGCCGCCCCAGGCAAGCTTCTCAACTTACCTCATGGAAAAGTGCCCCAGTGAATGTAACGTTATCCTTTGTAACTCAGTTGTCCGAGTTTGGCTGTGTTATGAACAGGGTTTCTATTAATTCTCTTGTCTGTTGGGAACACTTATTTGGAGCCTGTGGGTGCTGTTCAGTCTCCATGAACTTGAAATGGCGTTTTCAATCTCAGTTTGGGCATGATTTGGAACTGAGAAGTAAGTGATCAGAGTGAGTACAAGAGAAGAAACACATCAAAGAGAGAACACATCAAAATGCTGAGCCCATAAATGTTGACTATAACATTTTACTATTTTATACAGTTTTTATGCTATGTGTTTAACTCCAAATAAGAGCCAGGCCTAACTTCTGTTTTTCAGATTATAGATTTAGCTGGAGTTAGAAAGGTCTGTTCTTGCACAGAGGAGTACTCGGTTGTGTCTGTTAGTGCACAATGCAAATGAAAAGGAAAATAGAAAGATAGTCCATCTCTTCAAACATTAACTTATCCAAACTCTATATGGGTTTTTTTAAAAAAATTCTGATTAGATTTTCGAGATTTATCATTCTCTGGCCCTTTAAGATTTCGAATTTGAGTGTTTGACACCTAAAACCTGCCGAACTACTGTATAAGTCAATGGGAGAGGTGCATTGACCAAAATGGAAAAAAAACTCAAATCAAGTTTGGTCATATTCGAATCTAATTAGATTTGATTTTTCGGGTCTGTAAAATTTGTCCAAGTTTGAAATATTAGATTTTTTAAATAAATTTCCCCAAATTGAATTCCGAGTAAAATTTAATTCATGTGAGTTAAAAAAAACTCACATGAATTTGAAATTCAAATCTTTTTGCCTTTGTTTGCCTCTATATGTATACCGGCACTTACCAGACTTAAATCGAATCCTGTGTGCTCCTCATTTGAAGTAAAATAGTAGAAAAGTATTAGGAGCACTCACGTAGTTACAAAATCGCCCACAAAAAGATAAATGTGAAAATCAGCACAGAGCTCCCACACTATGCAGGTCAGTCTGCCCATAACATTTAAATATACACGTGTCTCCTCGCAACACAAAGCTTTGTCAATGTCAACCCATTTCATAAAAGTCTTAAATGATTGTGGCATTTAAATACAAATTCTGTGGCATCAGTTTCAGATAACCCAGTTACAATATGAAATCTATCATCATGCTTTCCTTTTCATTTGCACTGTACTTTTAACAGGATGCTGCATATTTATTGTACTTGAAGCACAAAAATATTTCATAAAGATGAATATAATTAGCATTTATTTTATCACAAATAAAGCTGATGTTTCACCTTGTGCTCAAGAAATCTCTGCCCTATTAATTCAGTATAGGTGTTTAATCTAAATATATATCTTCACCCTAGAAACCACTGAGTCATTTGCAAAAGCGCTTGCTGTACCTGAGTTTAGAAAACATTTAGCCATTTTAATAATCATTGTGTAACTGGGACTGAGAAAATGTTAAACATTATTATAAGATATTGGGTGCATGAAGAAAATACCCATTCAAGCATCGCATCTTCACCTTTCATCTTTGTTCGAAGGGAATGAATTTCCACTGTTTGACAAGATTTTATTTCTCTTGTCCTGTGATCTTAAACCAAGATACATTTTGGGGATCATGCGGGTTCTACCCCATTGGTTATTACACATTTAAAGAAATTGAAATTCTTTAAATTGTTTATAAAAAGAACACTCATCTTCTGGCCCAATTTAATAATCACTGGTTTCTGTAAAAATAATATAGGTAGTTCCATCAATTTTTAACACCACTTTTGGTACATAATGTAAATCCTAGGTTGAAATCCCTCTAACTGTAAAGGACTGTTACCTAAAATCAGAAAATGTGTGCCCAGTGACGTGAGGTAGAGACTTGTGCTTATATAATCTGCTTCATCCAGACCCAAACCCACAACCCATGTTTTTACCCACACTGACCATTACCTCTAGCAGCATTATCTAAAATCCAGTTCTCTAGCTGCTACCTGCCATAAAACTGGAAGTTACATTGTGATAAACCCTGAAGTGACATTATCAAAGGGTTATTAGCCTATATGAATGGAGAAGCCTAGTTTGGCCCTTTAACCTGCAATGCTGACCCAACATCTTGCACCCCTACCTTCTGCATTTGCAATCTGAATTTACCTAAGTGTAAACCACCATATACCTGTATTTCTTGGCCTGCGTATAAGCACAGGGCTAAAACAGGCCTTATGCTACCTTTTTTGGAGCAGATCTCTGCACTGAAATGTGAGCGTATTCATTTTTGCACCGAAATCCACTCTGTGTGTCTATAGCTGTTAAATATTTCACTGGGAGTTGCCCAAATGATTAGCTGTGACCTTATCACACTGCAAACATGTTATTCTATGACTTGTGCTTGTTTAGGGCTATGGCACTTGTGGCATTTTAACCCAGTTGGTGTCAACCTGTTACTTCCAGGAAATGCCACAAGGAGACAAGCATGTGACAGACTATCAAGAAATTTCTAATCTAAAAGGTTCACCAAAAGAGCACCATGAAGGTCACCATTTGCAAGTTTCAGGGTAAAACATTCACACTTAAACCTCTTTATATCCATGTCAAGGTCAAAAGCTCACATTAAATATTTACAGTATTTGTAATTAAAAACTCCATTCATGATTATATTATTTTGTAGTGTTTAACCCGTTCTTTGAAATACAGGAAATATTTCAGTATAGAATATAAGGGGCAGATTCCCAAATGTCCAAACATAGATTGAACTGGTCATAGAATGATTACATTATCCGTTATACCAGGCAAACCAAAAGAACAAATGGTCCGGGATGTTGAATCCTGTAGCTTATTATTAATAATGATAACATTTTATATATAACAAAATAAACCATTATGAATTGGGTTTTGTGCCAATAAACCTAAATGGTTATTCATGTTTATCAGAATCAATGGTTCCATAACTTATTGTTATAGCTGCCTTAGTGTTTATTGAAAACCATAATACCCAGTAAATATCTTTACAGATAGCTCTGTATATGGTACCATTCTTACATACAATACACTGCCAGCAAACCACTATTTATCTAAAGGAAGCAGACATTAGCATTCCTAGGCTTGGGCTAGTTATCTCATGTTTCTTCTTTCCCGCAAACCATGAGAATTTTAATTAAATTTCTTCTTATAAACAATTTCATGAACTGTAATACCATTATCAGACCATATTACCTTCTTCATTAATTACCATTTCTGAGTCTATTACAGGAAATCAATTTTTTTCCTATTCTCAATATCAAATTTCCAATATTGTCCTAGTTATTATATCTGTGAGTGTTTTTTTTAAAGATGCTCTCATATCAACTTGTAAAAAATATTTATACTATTTTTTTTAATTTAAGAGGGCTATTTATTAAAACTCAAATTTTCCCCCTTATTTTAGTAATACAAATTCGACCATACTCCCATCCATGATCTGGCTTAATTTACTAACGATTAAAATTGAAAATCTTCCGTGTGAGAAAAGTTGAGACAAAATCTTGCAACAATTCGAATTGTACAGTATTTTCGAATTATTAAGATGACCAGCGCCAAACATAGTAACATAGTAAATTAGGTTGAAAAAAGAAACACGTCCATCAAGTTCAACCTTTTTAATTTTTTTTAACCTGCCTAACTGCCAGTTGATCCAGAGGAAGGCAAAAAACCCAATCTGAAGCCTCTCCAATTTGCCTCAGAGGGGGAAAAAATTCCTTTCTGACACCAAAATAGCAAAATCGGACTGGTCCCTGGATCAACTTGTACCATGAGCTAACTTCCATAACCCTGTATTCCCTCACTTGCTAAAAAGCCATCCAACCCCTTCTTAAAGCTATCTAATGTATTTGCCAGTATAATTGGTTCAGGGAGAGAATTCCACATCTTCACAGCTCTCACTGTAAAAAAAACCCTTCCGAATATTCAGACGGAACCTCTTTTCTTCTAATTGGAATGGGTGACCTTGTGTCAGCTGGAAAGTGCTACTGGTAAATAAAGCATTAGAGAGATTATTATATGATCCCCATATATATTTATACATAGTTATCATATCACCACTTAAAAGCCTCTTCTCCAGCGTGAACATCCCCAATTTAGCCAGTCTTTCCTCATAGCTAAGATTTCCCATGTATTTTACCAGCTTAGTTGCCCTTCTCCATACCCTCTCTAATACAACAATGTCCTGTTTGAGTGATGGAGACCAACACTCTACAGCATATTCTAGATGGGGCCTAACCAGTGCTCTATAGAGTGAAAGAATAATCCCCCCCCCGTAAAACAATCCACTTTTAATACAGCTCAATACCTTATTTGCCCTTGATGCTGCTGACTGACATTGCTTGCTACAGCCAAGTTTATCATCTACAAGGACTCGAAGGTCCTTTTCCATAATGGATTTGCCTAGTGCAGTCCCATTAAGGGTATAAGTGGCTTGGATATTTTTACATCCCAGGTGCATGACTTTACATTTATCAACATTGAATCTCATTTGCCACTTAGCTGCCCAGATTGCCAGTTTGTCAAGATTCTGTTGCAAGGATGCCGCATCCTGGATGGAATTAATTGGGCTGGATAGTTTTATTTCATCTGCAAACACTGATACATTACTTACACTACCCCCCCCTAAGTCATTAATGAACAAGTTAAATAAAAGAGGACCCAATACCGAGCCCTGAGGGACCCCACTAAGAACCTTACTCCAAGTAGAGAATGTACCATTACAACCACCCTCTCTATCCGATCCTGTAGCCAGTTTCCTATCCATGTGCAAACGACTTCATTAAGCCCAACAGACATTAGTTTAGAAAGCAGTCGTTTGTGGGGCACAGTATCAAACGCTTTGGCAAAATCCAAATAGATCACATCTACTGCCCCCCCCCACTGTCCAGCATCTTACTTACCTCATCATAAAAAGCAATCAAATTTGTCTGACATGACCTATCCTTCATAAAGCCATGCTGATTGCTGCTCATAATGCCATTTATTAGGAGAAAATTTTGAATGTGATCTCTTAACAAACCTTCAAATAATTTGCCCAAAACGGCCTGAAACTTTAAAAATCTTGAAGGCAAAAAACACGATCCAATTGTTAAAGGGACCATCTGCCACTGACTTTTACATGACCTTCAGATTAAAATTTTTAGCAGCTTTACTAAAAACTCATACATTTAAGGTTTTTCCCCCCCTCTAAAAGTTTTTCCCCTTTAAAAACTCGATCAGAAAATTTTGAGGTAAGTATCAGTAACATGAAAAATAAAAATGATTTAGTTGTTCTCAGAAGTTTACATACCCCTGGTTGTATTTTTTTAAAATGTTATGCAGTTTTTAAAAATTTGAGACATTCTGCAAAACACCATTCTTTTATTTTGGAATATTGTTCAAATTAATCTATTTATCATCAAAGAATTGTGTGTGCCCTTTAGAAATCAGGATAATAACTGAAAACACACAGACTGCCCTGATCCAAACTTTCCATATCTTTCAATTCTGATAATATACAGTCAACATGACACATGAACATCTTGATGTGGCAGTGAAGGTTAAGTATCCACCTTGTTTGAATGTAATTAGTGTATAAAAAGTCAATGAGTTTCTTGACTCTTGAGAAACCTATATGCATTATTGATGAAAGTTAGATTCTAACATTATTGCAGGTACTTATGTCCAGGCAAAGTCCTTTGATAGATTGATACAATTATTTATGCGAAAATAATGCCGTTTCCCATCGACAAAAATTTTTCAGAATTGCAGAAAAAAAATTGCAAAATGCTTTTTCTTATGCCAAATGCATTGGATTTTTGCACCTAATGCACTGAAGTCAATGGTTGTTTTTTTTTTCTTGTGTTTTTTTTTCTGTGCAAAACAAAACCCATGGTGAAATTTTACCGCATATTTGTGAACATTTTTGCCACATGTGAAAACCTGAATTTCACTGCAAATCTGTATCTTTAGATGCATTCTTTCTCTATTTTACCATCTTATTTTTATGTTCCCATCTTGCCCCAATATATCTGTCATCCCCCACTCCTCCTATCTGGGAAGCCCTGCTTGGGTTCTATATCCAGAACCCAAGCAGGGCTCTGATGTGTTAGGATCGCAGGATAGTCGCTTATTTTCCATTACTAAAAGACCACTGTTAATGTAATAGGGGAGATGGGCATTCCATCTGAATGGTGTTCCTACCCAGAGTAAAGCTGGCCATAGACACAAAGATCCGATCGTACGAACCATCTCCCGACCTGCCACTAACCATTCAAATAAAGTACAAAAGAACAGCCAATGTTCTGCCCCTGACAGCAATCCTACGAAAGTTATTTCTGACCAAAGCTAGTGACAGTCTCCCTCTGAAAATCGTACGATCGGCAATACATGCAGATATATTATCGGCAGTGTCACGTTCGGCACCCTATATCCAGAACCCAAGCTAAGCTCCCTGGTCTCGGCTCTCACATCTGCCTTTAACCGCCGCCTTTCACCTCGGCTAATCGTATTGTCTTAATTGAGAGAGGAGCTTAGCTAACGATTCTGGACGAGCAAATGAGCACGATCGTCTCACCAGAATACTGGAAGGAAGAACACCACCAGGAACAGGCAGGCCGGGCTAGCACAAGCAGAGAATCGTCAGACAGGCCAGATATAGGGTTAGAGAGCGTAGAGTAGTCAGTGGACAGGCAAATGGTCAGGATTGGAGAGTTCGGAGTAGCAGGCAGGCAAGGGTCAGGATTGGAAAGGATCAGAATAGTCAAAAAGGCAGGCAAGATCAAACACAGTAGATCAGATAGAATACTCTAAGAATAAACACCCAGGAACTTTTCTAAATAGAACCTAACAACAGGCAGTTTGCAGAACACTGAATTCCCCTTTTATACTATTTGAATAGAAGGATATAGAATGCACACAGCGGCCGTCCAAGCCAGAGCTGCGGCGTGCATCCCTGCTAACCACTAGACCCCCAGGGAAGGCCACTGGACCACCAGGGTAAGGCTTCCTTACAGGCAGCCGACAGAAATCTTTTAACCTGTCCAATCGACCAAATGACCGGTCTCGGCCGGGCAAAAACGACGGGACTCTCCACACACGGTCCGAAAATGATCTGATCTTTGCGTCCATGGCCAGCTTAAGACATCTCAATGGTTAAAAATAGATTTTAACTCAGTGGGGAAAAAGCACTTACTTAACTGAGCCCTATGTGTTACCTGCCTTCATAATGCATTCTACAGAAGCTTTACCATTTGGTCACTAAGAAGCTCTTTCCAGTGCTTTTTAAAACAATGTATGTCCCATGGGAGACAATATGGTATTACATATATATTTGTGGCTCTGGGTCTACCGATGGCAGTGAGACTCTCCATACTTTTCAAGTTACTTCTTTGCACATGATGCTTTCAAATACTAGCATAATAAGAGAATATCAGGCTGTTCCAAAAATAGTAATTCCTTCATTCTTCTTTACAAACTCAAACATTCACTGTATAAACTGAAAAATGTTTAAGATATTGCATTCATTTGAATCACTGAACTAATATTTAGTTGTATAAGCTAGGGATGCACCGAATCCACTATTTTGGCCCCCCGAATCCTTTGTGAAAGATTTGGCCGAATACCGAACCGAATCCGAACCCTAATTAGCATATGGAAAATTATGGGTGGGAAGGGGAAAAATTCGGATTCGGTTCGGCCGGGCAGAAGGATTTGACCGAATCCGAATCCTGCTGTAGAAGGCAGAATCCTGGCCGAATCCCAAACCGAATCCTGGATTCGGTGCATCCCTAGCATAAGCACTGTTTCTGAAAGCTGCTGCACATCTGTGTTGCATGGAGTCGACCAACTTCTAACTCCTGTTACATTCCACAATTCTTCTGCATTTCTTGGTTTTGCATTTTTGATGTCACCCCACCACACCCCAGTTTTCTATTGGATTAAGGAGATTAGAATGGCCACTCCATAAAGTAAATATTGTTGGTCTGAAACTAGTGTTTTTTGGGGTCAGTGTCTTGTTGAAATATCAATTTCAAGAGCATTTCCTGTTTGGCTTAAGGCAACATGACTTCTTCGAGTATTTTGATGTATTGAAACTGATCCATGATCCCTGGTATGTGATAAATAGGCCCAACACCATAGTATGAGAAACATCCCCATATCATGATGCTTGTGCCACTATGCTTCACTATCTTCACAATGTACTGTGGCTTGAAATCAGAGTTTGGGGGTCGTCTGGCAAACTTTCTGCGGTCCCTAGAACCTAAAATAGCAATCTTGCTTTCATCAGTCCACAAAATGTTGCCCCATTTCTTTTTAGGCCAGTCAATGTGTTATTTGGCAAATTGTAACCTTTAATGGGGGCTTTTTGTCTAGCATGGCTTCACAGAGGAGTCTTCCAATTGTAACAGTACTCACAGGCATGGGTGTCCACAGATCGGGTCAAGGGGGGGGGGCGCTTGCGCCTCCCTGGACTTGTACGTGTCCATAATAAAGGGTATTCTCTTGCCATATGTACATATATTGTTTTGTTCTTCTTTTATATGAACACATTTCTTAAAATTACCATTAAAAAAGCTGCAATAAGCTTATAAAAGACTTAAATCTTGTGGTCAGCACCCCCTCAAATAATGGACCCTCCCAATGCCTATTCTACTGCTCAGAGCAGCAGTCTGGTTTAGCTCCGTCCCTTCCCTCTGTGAGAAGCTTCCTCTTCTGTGGGAGGAATGAGAGAATCCTAGAAGATAATTTCCTCCTAATGAAGCAGCTTCTTTCCCAGGGCAGATGAGTGTGAATCTGTGTAAATGCCAGTGTATGTGTGTGCTGTGACATAACTACACCCCCTCGCTGGGCCCCCCCCAAAAGCGAATTTCACATCGGATTCACGTGTGCACAAACTGTTGGCGGGTCCCGAGGGGGTGCAGGCCCTGGTGTAGTTCTGCCACTGTGTGTGTGTGTCTGTGTGTGTGTCTGTATGTAAAATTAACTGTTAGTGTTAATGTGTGTAAGGGCAACTGTGTTTAAGAAGATCTGACAAACTGTGTGTGAGTTATAGAGACTATTATAAACATGTGTATAGCTGTGTAACTACATTCATTATTGAATCTTATAGGTACAGGTTGGCTGTGAGTTTTGCCTACAACCATTCTCTCAGTGCATTTGCCACAAAGCACATTAACCCATACAGTTCCTTGCCCTGCTGCCAGGGCCTGCTGCTCCATTGTATTTCACACCAGGGCCGGACTGGGGGTAAAAAGCAGCCCGGGCAAAAAAAAATCAAAGCAGCCCACATGTAAACATGTGATGATCTTGTACACATCCACTCATATATTGGGGTAAAACTGCAAAAAATTATGTGCAAAATGAGCTGCCTTTCTTTCTTAAGTTTAATTCATGTAAAAATATGTTAAAGATTTTGCAGCCTTGTGCCTTTATATGGTCACAGAACCCCTCAGTGACTTCTAATATCCTTATCATTTACAGTAGGGGGTACATTATCCCTTATAATACATGAGTGATACTCAGAGTTCCCTGTATAACTCATCCTGCAGCCTTGTGCCTTTATATGGTCACAGAACAACACCTCTGTGACTTCTAATATCCTTATCATTTACAGTAGGGTATAGGGTTACTATAGACACCATCTCTCCCTACTATACCTGCTATCCCACAGTCACACTCCCTTCCCAGAGACTATTATCCACTGTTACTATAGGCACCATCTCTCCCTACTATACCTGCTTTCCCACAGTCACACTCCCTTCCCAGAGACTATTATCCCACTGTTACTATAGGCACCATCTCTCCCTACTATACCTGCTTTCCCACAGTCACACTCCCTTCCCAGAGACTATTATCCCACTGTTACTATAGACACCATCTCTCCCTACTATACCTGCTATCCCACAGTCACACTCCCTTCCCAGAGACTATTATCCCACTGTTACTATAGACACCATCTCTCCCTACTATACCTGCTATCCCACAGTCACACTCCCTTCCCAGAGACTATTATCCACTGTTACTATAGGCACCATCTCTCCCTACTATACCTGCTATCCCACAGTCACACTCCCTTCCCAGAGACTATTATACACTGTTACTATAGACACCATCTCTCCCTACTATACCTGCTATCCTACAGTCACACTCCCTTCCCAGAGACTATTATCCACTGTTACTATAGGCACCATCTCTCCCTACTATACCTGCTATCCCACAGTCACACTCCCTTCCCAGAGACTATTATCCACTGTTACTATAGGCACCATCTCTCCCTACTATACCTGCTATCCCACAGTCACACTCCCTTCCCAGAGACTATTATCCACTGTTACTATAGACACCATCTCTCCCTACTATACCTGCTATCCCACAGTCACACTCCCTTCCCAGAGACTATTATCCACTGTTACTATAGGCACCATCTCTCCCTACTATACCTGCTATCCCACAGTCACACTCCCTTCCCAGAGACTATTATCCCACTGTTACTATAGGCACCATCTCTCTCTACTATACTTTCTATCCCACAGTCACACTCCCTTCATATAACATTTGCAGGAGAAATACACCTGTCCCTCAGGTTCATCCATTCAGTCCCCACCAGGGCCGGAACTAGGGGTAGGCAGAGTAGGCACGTGCCTAGGGCGCAAAGCTGGGGGGGCGCCAGACACGCGCCTCCTCTGTCGCCTACCCCCAGTCCAGTGCCCGACTCTTTGCGGTTTTTATAGATACCTGCGCTCCTGCGCATGCGCGCGATTACATTTCTCTCCGCTAGCGCACATTCGTACTAATTTGCGCATGCGCAGAAGAGCGAAAGAAGAAAAACGAATGCGCACTTGTGCTAAACCGGCGCCACGTCACGTCCACCGGCCCGGCCCTGGTCCCCACCCCAAGCATCACAGTTGAAGATGTATAGAAAGGAATTAGTAAGGATTAGGAGGGTGTTATTTTCTTTATATTAATGAGCAGCACACTGAAACACATACAGTATAAACAAGCAATGTTCACCAGGGCACAAACAATAATAGCTGCCATTCCTAAATATAAATAATAGCTGCCATTCCTAAATAAAAATGTTATAAATCATCTGTCCTTCCTTCATTTTTTGCATAAACCTTTCCTGATATTTCCCAGAAAAAAACTTTATCCAGAAACATTTTTCACAGCATCCTATTTAAGCAAAAAATACCTCATTTATTCTGTAATAACAAGACAGAAATAGATCTTAATTAAGCCAGCATAAATCATTTTATTAAGGGGTAGGATAAGACCAGCCCAAGAAGACTAAACAATCCTAAATATATTGAGAATGAAAGGTGGACAGCCCTCAGTACCCCCCTCCCCATTGCGGGGCCTTACTTACAGCACAGAGTACTCAATAGATGGGCTGCAGGGACACTCACATAGCATGGCAGCAGCAGCAGCGTGAGAGGAGTGGGAGGGGCAGAGCCACGTGGGAGATAGGACGGAGGAGCGGTCCTAGTGCCCATCCGATGCAGTCAAAGAGCTCCTGAGGCAATAAGTGCTGTGTTGAAGGTGAGGAGCGGCCCACTTAAATAAAATGTAGAGCGGCCAGTCGGGAGAATGCCCGAACACACACAGATTGTCAGTCTGGGCCTGTTCCACACTAGTGATGTGTAGGTCGGGATTTCCCCGACTCACACCCGCCCATAACCCACCCTCCCTTAAAGGAAAACTATACCCCCAAAATGAATACTTAAGCAACAGATAGTTTATATCAAATTGAATGACATATTAAAGAATCTTACCAAACTGGAATATATATTTACATAAATATTGCCCTTTTACATCTCTTTCCTTGAACCACCATTTCGTGACTCTATCTGTGCTGCCTCAGAGATCACCTGACCAGAAATACTACAACACTAACTGTAACAGGAAGAAGTGAGGAAGCAAAAGGCAGAACTCTGTCTGTTAATTGGCTCATGTGACCTTACATGTGGGTGTATGTGTGCACAGTGAATCTTACGATCTCAGGGGGCGGCCCTTATTTATTAAAATGGCAATTTTCTATTTATGATTGCCCAATGGCACATACTACTAAAAAAGTATATTATTATGATAATGGTTCGTTTACATGAAGCAGTGTTTTACACATGAGCTTTTTTACTCAGTATCATTTAATAGAGACCTACATTGTTTGGGGGGTATAGTTTTCCTTTAACCGCGCCTGCCCGAATCCGATGATGTCACAAAAGGGGCGAGCAGGCGCATTATCTATAAAAAAAATATTGATGGCCTGCCCCCCCTCCCCCCCACAAGTTATAGAACTCTATTGGTGGCCAGGACCCCCAAAAACTTACTAAAATCCACTGGTAGATGAGATGGTGCCTATAGTAACAGTGGGGATAATAGTCTCTGGGAAGGGACTGTGTCTGTGAGATAGCAAGTATAGTAGGGAGCAATAGTGTCTATAGTAACAGTGGAATAATAGCCTCTGGGAGGGGACTGTGGCTGAGGGATAGCAAGTATAGTAGGGAGAGATGGTGACTATAGAAGCAGTGGGATAATATTCTCTGGGAAGGGACTGTGGCTGTGAGATAGCAAGTATAGTAGGTAGAGATGGTGCCTAGAGTAAAAGTGGGACAATAGCTTCTAAAAAGGGACTGTGGCTGTCGGTTAGCAGGTGTAGTCGGGAGAGACGGTGCCTATAGTAACAGTTGGACAATAGCCTCTGGGAAGGGACTGCGGCTGTGGGATAGCAGGTATAGTCGGGAGAGATGGTGCCTATAGTAGTAATGGGATATTAGTCTTTGGGAAGGAACTGTGGCTTTGGGACAGCAGTTATAGTAGAGAGAGTTGGTGTCTATAGTAGCAGTGGGATAATAGCATCTGGGAAGGGGCTGTGGCTGTGGAATAGCAAATAGAGTAGAGAGAGATTGTGCCTATTGCTGAAGTGCGGACAATGTCTCTGGGAAGGGACTGTGACTGCGAGATAGCAGGTATAGTAGGGAGAGATGGTGCCTATAGAAGCACTGGGATAATAGTCTCTGGGAAGGAACTGTGGCTGTGAGATAGCAAGTATAGTAGGGAGAGATGGTGTCTATAATAGTAATGGGATAATAGTCTCTGGGAAGGAACTGTGGCTGAGGGATAACACGTATAGTAGGGAGAGATGGTGCCTAGAGTAAAAGTGGGACAATATCTATAGGGACTGTGGTTGTTGGTTAGTAGGTGTAGTCGGGAGAGACAGTGCCTATAGTAATAGTTGGACAATAGCCTCTGTGAAGGGACTGTGGCTGTTGGGTAGCAGGTACAGTAGGGAGAGATGATGTCTATAGAAGCAGTGGGATAATAGTCTCTGGGAAGGGACTGTAGCTGTGAGATAGCAAGTATAGTAGGGAGAGATGGTGCCTATAGTAGTAATGGGATAATAGTCTCTGGGAAGGAACTGTGGCTGAGGGATAGCAAGTATAGTAGAGAGAGAGATGTTGTCTATAGTAGCAGTGGGATAATAGCATCTGGGAAAAGGCTGTGGCTATGGAATAGCAAATATAGTAGAGAGAGATGGTGCCTATTGCAGTAGTGCGGACAGTAGCCTCTGAGAAGTGACTGTGGCTGTGGGATAGCAGGTATAGTAGGGAGAGATGGTGCCTATAGTAGCAATGGGAATTATAGTCTTGGAAGGGACTGTGGCGGAGGCATAGTAGGTATAGTCAGGAGAGATGGTGCCTATAGTAGTAGTGGAATAACAGTCTCTAGGAAGGGACTGTGAGTGTGGGATAGCAGATATAGTAGGGAGAGATGATGCCTATAGAAACAGTGGGACAATATCATCTTGGAAGGGATTGTGGCTGTGGGATAGCAGGTATAGTAGAGAGAGATGGTGTCTATAATAGCAGTGGGATAATAGTCTCTGGGAAGGGACTGTGAGTATGGGATAGCAGGTATAGTAAAGAGAGATGGTGCCTATTGCAGTAAGCGCACAATAGCCTCTGGGAAGGGACTTTGGCTGTGTGAGAGCAGGTATAGAAGGCAGAGATGGTGCCTATAGTAGCAGATTTTTGGGAAGGGGCTGTGGCTGTGGAGAGATGGTGCACATAGTAGTAGTTGGAAGTAATGGGATAACAGTCTTTGGGAAGGGACTGTGAGTGTGGGATAGCAGATATAGTAGGGAGAGATGATGCCTATAGAAACAGTGGGACAATATCATCTTGGAAGGGATTGTGGCTGTGGGATAGCAGGTATAGTAGGGAGAGATGGTGGTAGCAGTGGGATAGGGACTGTGAGTGTGGGATAGCAGATATAGTAGGGAGAGATGATGCCTATAGAAACAGTGGGACAATATCATCTTGGAAGGGATTGTGGCTGTGGGATAGCAGGTATAGTAGGGAGAGATGGTGTCTATAATAGCAGTGGGATAATAGTCTCTGGGAAGGGAATATGGGTGTGGGATAGCAGGTAAAGTAGGGAGAGATGGTGCCTACAGTAGCAGTGGGATAATAGTCTTTGGGAAGAGGCTGTGACTGTGGGATAGTAGGTATAGTAGGGAGAGATGATGTCTATAGTAGCAGTGAGTATAATAGCCTCTGAGAAGCGACTGCAGGTGATAGCTTTGCAGGTATAGTAGGAAATGGTGCCTATAGTAGCAATGAGGATAACTGTGGCTGTGGCATACTCAGCACACTGCACTGTAGGATAGGAATCAATCAGCATAGTCTGACTAGGCTGACCTGATAGGGGACTGAAGCCTGTCTTTGCCTTTGTGACTGTGATTGGCTTTCCTCCTACTGTGCCTCTAGCAGGGACTGTTATGTTATATCCACCCCTATTCAGAACCACAGCAGATCTATGGCGAGCTCCAATAAAGGGGCATTTTTGTTTATAGATAATATTAATTTGTAACCAAGAGTGATACCAGAAACATATGTTATTCATTATTACCTACAAGATTGGGGTGGGTTTTTTATTTATGCTATATGTCTCCTTTAATGGTTAACCATCTGATCAGGTTGTAGAGAAAAGTAAATAAGAACAGGTGTATTTTATGGTTTTATAGATTCAGCTTAAGTATATTGCAATATATGGACAAACAATCCCTGTTTTGTTTTTTTTAAAGGAAAGGGCGTTTTGTCAGTACCTTTTTATACACATATCTTAATGTCCTTTAATATATTGATATTGATGAGTGCAGAGGATATCTTTTTCCTTTCTGTGTAAATTACACAGTCATCCCCCATTGCATCCCCAATTTATAATTAAAAATGTTTAGGTTGATGACAATGTTTCCTATTCAATATATGTTTATACAGGAGAAATTCTAACTCCTATAAGATATACCAGAATTTTAGCAAATTAAAAAAGATAGTGTAGGACTGGCCAGTCCAGGGATGACTTTGATGTAGTTGGCCAGCTTAAATATATTGCAATATATGCAGGGCCGCTTCTGCCATGAGACAAGGTGAAACCCTTGCCTCAGGCGGCAGGGAGCGGCCTGTTACAAGGGGCGGCAAAAAGCCGCCTCTTGTAACTTTAAGAGCCGGACTTCCGGGTTTTAACCTGGAAATTCGGCTCCGCTAGTGCAAAGAGCGCTATTGTGCTCAATGCACTAGCGATACTGCCCCCTGAAACCCGCTCCGATGCTAATTTTTAAGCGCGGAGCGGGAGAGGAGGGGGGTGGCATCTGGGCTGCTGCCTCAGGCGGCAGCAGCCCCAGAATCGGCACTGAATATATGGACAATATTTCTTGTTCCACAGGTGAGGAGAACAAGAAAAGCAGAAAGTGGGTGAATGTTAGCAAAGTTATTTTTAATACATGGGCAAATGTAAATAACTCTCAAAATATTTTTCTCAATAGAAATCTGTCAGCATAGATGGAAGAGAGATCAGAACATTTGAGACTTGAGAAAGGACAAATTGTAAGTTCCAAATAGCAGTGTTGCAGGTAGTCTCAGTAATCCGCAGTATTCTATTTTTTCCTTTGCAGATAAAAAGACTATTAGCTGAGACTGTTACAACTGGGAGACACCAAGCAACACGGTAAGTAGTCAGAGCAGGGCCGGAACTAGGGGTAGGCAGAGTAGGCACGTGCCTAGGGCGCAAAGCTGGGAGGGCGCCAGGCACGTACCTCCTCTGCCGCCTACCCCAAGTCAGGTTTCCTCTTCTCCATGTATTTTTCGCGCTTTGTGCGCTTCTGCGCATGCGCAAATTCGCGCAGGCGCAAGCGCACACTAAACAGGCACCGGGCCTGCCTAGGGCGCCTGTCTCCAATTGCTATGACAGAGACATGATAGTGCTATTCTTGATTCATAATGTTATGACTCTGTAATATTTAATCTCTTCTCTCTACTCTTAGGTAATGTTGGCATCATTTGCGTGGCGATAAAGATGGTTTCCAAAAATCCCAGCAAGAGCAATTATGAGTGCATCAGGAAGGAGGCACGGCTCCTGAAGATCGCCAGAAAATGCCCCTTCTTATGTCACTCACATGCCACAATCCAGTCCAAGGTACAGAACACTGTTTGTCTTGCCACATAATCTGTTTCATTAATGTTTTTTCTTCCTTAAAAGAGAACTAAAGCCTAACTAAAGAAGTAGCTAGAAATGCTGATTCACTGCACATGCTTTGTGCTGCTGCCACTTACTGAGCTTAGGGACCCACTCACAATATACAGTACACATAGAATAGAAATCTCACAATATAAGGCTGATTAGTAATTAATACAGATAATTACTACATGACAGAAACCAGCACAATTAGCATCAGAATTTAATAATCAGCCCTGTAACAACAGCTTGTATTACAGACCAACCTCATTTTCTGCTTGATAATTTGTGACGACCCCTAAACTTAGCTTCTCAACAGCTGCTCAGAGCCACTGAGCATGTGAGTGTCACAGACACTTTCCAAGATGGTGACCCCCTGTGACAAGTTTGAAGTCCTGGATTATTGCTGCTATTGAGAAGCTGAAACTTTAGGCTGGTGCAATACGTTCAGTATATAAAATATGGCATTTTTAGCCATATTCATTTTTAGGGTTTAGTTCTCCTTTAAGTCAAAGTAATGCCCATAACATATCCAGTGCTCACTTGATATACATATAATCCTGTCACTCTCCAAGCTTTACACGCCTAGTTATTGTTTTCTCTTTGCTACTTTTATTCAGTCAGTCCTTGGGTTACTTGGGTGCTCTCTGAATAAGCCCCTGTAGTATTTCCAGATCCATTAGATCTAGTATTTTAAATACAGGTACATGTGGGAGACTGTATCATTTCTCAAGCAGTTTTAGAGCCTGTACCAAAACTGAGTTTCATGTAATACAATAATAATGCAGCTGTGTCTCTAGTAACATTGGCCAGATATGAGACCTGTGATGGACTGATCAGGGCCTGGGTTTTTTTTGGATAAGAGAGATTTCCATAATTTGGATCACAATACCTTACGTCTGCTAAAAAATCATTTAAACATATTAACCTCTATCAAATTGTTTTGCCTGTAATACAGAAAATGTTATCTTAGTTACCATCAAGTACAAACATTTATTAAAAATGTGAATTATTTGATTCAAATAGAGTCTAAAATGGGAGATGACCATTCCTGAATTTGGAGCTTTTTGGATAACAGATTTCTGGATAATGGATCCTGACTCGTGTGTGTGTGTGGAAAAATCTGTGGCTCTTTTATAGGGACAGATGATTTTAGTGTAGAGAAACAGCATGGCCTTTGATATTTATTCAGTCTCTGTTTCACATTTGCATTTGCCTTGCTTTTCTGTACAGTTCTGTACCATGTATTCTTATGTCTCACCAATTCTTTATTTGCCTCTCCAACCAGCTGCATGCCTACTTCGTGCTCGAATTTGCCGGTGGGGGAACGCTGCACAGAATGATTTCTGCTCAAGGAAATCTACCAATGAAGAGCATTGAGTAAGTGATGAGATTCTCACTATAGAGGAATATAGAGTAAGATAGGACGTGTATGATACAGACTGAGATGTAACATATATAACACACTTAAGATCAGCACTCACAGGTCTTAAAAAATGAATACGGCTTTATAACTGCAAACTGGTGGTAACACAACAGCTGCAGCACAATCATATGATCAGCGTCATTAGTAAACCCCACTTAAGTTGTTTTACTATACATACATACATTCAATATGTGTAAACATGCACCACGGGGCCCATCTACTTAGCTTGAGTGAAGGAATAGAATAAAAAAAACTTCAAATTTCGAATGATTTTTTGGCTACTTCGACCATCGAATTGGCTACTTCGACCTTCGACTACGACTTTGAATCGAACGATTTGAACTAAAAATCGTTTGAATATTCGACCATTCGATAATCGAAGTACTGTCTCTATAAAAAAAATTCGACCCCCTTTCTAATGTTTTTTAGGTCGAAGAAAAATCGTTCAATAGATGGATTAAAATCTTTCGAATCGAAAGATTCGAAAGATTTAATCGTTCGATCGAACGATTTTTCATTCGATCGTACTATTTGTGGTAAATCCTTCAACTTCGATATTCTAAGTCGAAGGATTTACATTCGGCAGTCGAATATCGAGAGTTAATAAACCCTCGATATTCGACCCTATTTAAATCTGCCCCTAAGTGTCTCATCATCATACTTAATACAAACACGAATTAAAAACATTATTACATTTTAGCAATCATGGTTGGAACATATATCTGTCATCATAATTAACTGTTTAACCATTAACTGTTCAATTATTTAACTGTTAAACTGTTCAAGAAGATACTGATTCTAACTGCCAAAGGTAAATAGGAACACACTTGGAATTTACGGAAGAATTGTAAATTCACAGCGTTGGTTACATTGCAGTAGTTACTACATCTACACTAGTTACTACATCTGCACTACTTATGTCACATTTCAAATCTGGGGTCAGGTACATGGTAGCAGTACTGGAAGGAAATGTCAGTGATCAATGCAGGTACATATGAATAGTGTTAGGTTGTTAAAGGGATAAAAACATCTTATCAGAACACTGCCGTAAAATAGAAGTTTTCATTTCTCAGCAAAGAACACATAGGGGCAAATTCACTAAGCGCCGAAGCGCCGAACGCTAGCGTTACTTCGCTAGCGTTACTTCGCTAGCGTTTGGCATTTTCGTTACTGCGCAAATTCACTAACGAACGCTGGCGTAGTTTCGCTAGTGTTACTTCGCACCCTTATGCCTGGCGAAGTTTCGCTAGCGACGTAACTACGCAAATTCACTAACGCGCGCAGTGTACTGAACGCTACCTTTTACGCTAGACTTCCTTCGCCACCTCAGACCAGGCGAAGCGCAATAGAGTAGATAGGGATTGCTTCAAAAAAAGTCAAAATTTTTTCTAAGTCCCAAAAAATGCTGGCGTGTTTTCTACATTATGGGTGATAGGCTGAAAAAGATTGAAAATTTTTTTGGGGCTCCCTTCCTTCCCCCCTACATCTCCTGACTCATGGCAACTTACCTAGACAGTGGGCACATGTGTAGGGCAAAATAAAATTTTTATTTGATGTTTTGAAGCTTTTCTAGCCATTTGTAGTGCTGATACGTATTCCTCCATTGAAATTTGGATTTGGCGCCGTATGCAAATTAGCCTTCACTAGCGTAACTTCGCTTTACTTAGCGAATCAACACTAGCGCAACTTCGCAACCTTACGCTACCCCTTAGCACAACTTCGGATTTTAGTGAATTTGCGAAGCGCTGGCGAAACTACGCCTGGCGAAGTGCGGCGAAGTTATGCCTGGCGCAACTACGAATCTTAGTGAATTTGCCCCATAGAGTGGTGTTTGAAAATGTCTGTTTACTATGCAATAAAATAATTTTTACAAATAAACATTATATTTTGGTAGTCATATAAGTCAATAGTCTTCCTCTCTACAAAGCAGTCTTGCAGTTCTGTACTTATTTTCAATATAGATGGCTAAATATAGACAGATTTGGTGGCTACTACATTTCTTGTTGGGACAAGTCCATCCACAGCCCTTAAGTTGGATAGCCCTCTGTTGGTTGATGCCTGACATATGATCTGTTGTATCCAGATAAATGATTATAGTTTTTCTTTAGCTTCTGAAGAAGCGTCTTGGAGTAAATGGAAACATCAAGGAGCACCCGTTCTATGCCAGAATTAACTGGAGTGAGCTGGAAAACAAAACAGCAAAGACCCCTTTCCAGCCCAAAATTGTAAGTACATGGCTGAACCAAGTGATGAGATACTTTTCTCTACAAACAGAGTATCTTTGCTACTCTTTTTAACTCATCCAACATTAGTACAAGGGACCTTAGTAGCAAGGAACCTTCTTTAACATACAGTGCAGAATTTTAAAATAAATACAAATTTCAGGTACACACCGTGCAAGTGTATGTTCCCATTTTGTAGCATATATCTTATGTTCATGCTTGAAATTAAATATTACAATGCAACAAAGTGTTTTTTCTTTCTTTTTATAGCCTCCAGCAGATAATTTAACAGTCACCGAACCAAGATTCTGCACTGAAACTTCCAAGACGGATAAGGTGGAAGACTTCTCCTATGTGGATTCCAACTGGAAATGGCAGGAGTAAAGGATTTTCTGTGCTCATGTGACCTAACATCAAACTGCCTGTACAGCAAGAGATGATGGCAACATACCACCCATGGCTAATTCCATCTGTGAACATCAGATCTGCCATCTACAACTGTCAACTGCAAGTGCTTGGCTCTTCAACCAACAACAGCAGCACCACACAGGATCCTTAGAACAAGAAGACAAACATCATTGAAGGCTGTCACAAGCAAAGAAGAGCTGCAAGCTGGATTTCCTATTGGATTTTTGATGAACTTCCTTTAGAAGAAAACATCAATACTGAACATACAGTGCACTGTACAAGATCAGCGTTCAGTATATTTTCAAATTCTTTATATAGGGTAAGTTACATAAGGTAAGTGGGGTAAGTATGGTAATAGGAATGTTATGTTTCCTTCTTTTTCATCTTCTCTTATTCTTTCTCTAGCTTTCTTTTTCACATACAAATATGATAGGAATAACACTATGGTTCTTTCCTTCTTATCTTTTCTTCTCATCTCCTTCCATTTTTTCCCAATTTTTTTTTTTAGCATTTTCATTGCTCGTGTATTTCTATAACCTTCTTTTTCAACTTAAATATATGTTACAAGTTCCAACAAGTTAATTATAAATTTATGGGGATAGGTGTGTTTGGATTTTTGGGATTGGGAAAGGGGGGATATATATAGGTGGGATAAATGATATGGGAATATTAATGTTAAGATTCTGTCTTTCTTATCTTTCCTTCTCTGTCGTCTTTTAACCTCTCATGTGTTTCTATTTTCTCTCGTGTGAATGGTATGAAATGGTGTGTGAATGCAAATAGGGTTCCTCGTTGCACCAGTATAGAAGATGAACATAGAGCACCTTCTGACTGGCTGCAAGTTTAATTTAGATCATTATTAAAATATAGAAAAATCTCTGAGGCTTGTGCCTCTTGAACCCAGTAGGAGGGAGTAATAATGTAGCAGATGAAGCTGTAGCTGTAGGCCCCTTTTTAAAACATAAAACTAAGCCCATCAGTGGTATGAATGTGATTTGAATAGAGTTTAGGGAGGCTCAGGGTTTCGGCTCAAAGCAATAAGAATAGACTAGGCAGAGCTGTATGTCCCCAAATGCTGCCTAGCCACAACTCGCTCCTCCCCCTTCCCCCATGAACCATATTTTAGGCAAGATAAATAGGCCCATCATAATCCTCATCTCCCATAACCAGGTCTTTTAGATAATAAAAGGCTACTGGTGTTAATAGTCAGTACACTGTTGATCCAGGGATTAGTCCGATTGCCGTTTTGGAGTCAGGAAGGAATTTTTCCCCATCTAAAGCAAATTGGAGATGTCTACAGATGGGTTTTTTGCCTTCCTCTGGATCATCTAGATGTTAGGTTGATTTAACCTGATGGGCACGCTCACCCTCAATTACTGTATAACGGTGTCCTTAATTCATTGATAGGGCAAATCAAATTTTTACTGAATAGGGAAGTACTGGGGGAAATTATATAGCTAGTAAAGCAGTGGGTAGTGGAATCCCAGTCCTACTGACTATGGGATTTGCCACAGGGACATAGAAAATAGTGAGTGAATGAGTGAGTGAGAGCATGTGGGTGTGTGGAAGTGTGTGTGTGTGTTATTGTAGATTTTCCATTGGGGAACTTTTGTTCCTTACACCTCCCAGTCTGATCTGAGGAGGAGGGGTCCCATGACGGCTTATATCAGCCTCTACCTGGCCAGATAGGGAACTATTGCAGCGAGTCATCGGGTGAGCCATTTGCTGCAATAGATGTGTGAATGGACAGTAACATGGTTGAAGCCTTGACGTGGCATTACTGCTCACATGAATAACCATGTGCCAATTCAACTGACTGGCAGAGTGTCATTATAGTAGCAACCATAATAGAAAATATGTATAAAAATACATGTATAAATTGCATGTTTGCAGAAAAAAACACTATACTTTATGTAAATCGGGTGATCTGTAGCCATGGGGGCAGCTGGTCAAATTTAGTTTATTTGAACACACCAGTATTGAAACTGGACAGACTAAGACTTACAATAGAACCTGGTCTCTCTGGCTCAGCTACCGACATATTTCCCAAGGCCTGTTAACTTAGGACTAATTAATACCAATTCAAAATGGCAGCCATATAAACCTAACCAGTAGTACCACATTTCTTAGTGAATAGCACTGATGCATTTATTTTTATTTCTTCTTCTCCTTTTTGTTGACAATCAGTTTGATATGTTTTCTGATGCATATTTTATGTATGTAATGATAATATCTACAACAGTAATAGCTGTACCCACGGGATAACCCGGTCAGTACACACAAATTATGTAAATTGTTAAAATGCAAATAAAAATATATTAAAAAAAAAGAAAAGCATAAAAAAAATAAATAAATGTTATTTATTTGTAGGAGTCTGATAAATAGATAGAATAACATTTTTGAGTCCGGTGTCTTGTAATTGACTCCTTAAGCCGTTTGATAAGACTGTGGCAAAGCCTTCCCATTGTGACAGGTATAGGTGTAATTGCAGGGCTGGATTTACATAGTGGGCGCCCCTAGGCCCACTACCGTTCATCGCCCCTGGGGGACAGGAGCAATGGGGATTGGCACACAGGAAATGTAAAAAAATTATTGCATCTCCAGCACATCCCCAGTTTTTTTGAACCAATGTGGGTGTGGTTGGGCAGCATGCCGCCCCCCTAAAATCCTGCCGCCCTAGGCCCGGGCCTAGGTGGCCTTTCCACAAATCCGGGCCTGTGTAATTGCCTAAATTAAAGGGTCACTAAATTCAGTTGCCAATTGTTTTCAGTGTGTGGACTCCTGCAATAACACAGCGGGCCACACGAGGTCCAGACTTCTTACTCTGAAATCACTTCTCTAGATATGACGGCCATGCTGCATTTAGAATTAATTCCATTTTGTCAAGAAACCAATATATAAAAAAAGAAGTTTGTATCAAGTTTATGTACTGTTGGTGTGATAAAAAATGCACTAACAGCAAGATTTGACTTTTACATTGACGTCTTGGGGTAGACAACAAGTGCATTAAACCAGCCATGATTGCTTCTGGAATATACAGTATATATTGCTGTTTTGCAAAAAAAGCAAGATGTGAATTGGGCTCCTTTGGGAAATTTTCGGGGATTCATAACTTGAGACTTATGTACTCAAATAATCTGGAAACCACAGCCACAGTGTCATTTTATCATATGTAGTTTAACTTCTTATCATCTGAGAAGCTCATTGGAGAAAGTTTCAGAGACAGGCCCAGACTGGCAATGTGTAGATGCTGGCAAAAGCTTCTGCTATAGACAGTCACTATTTATTTGGCCTGTTGGGGGCCGCTTAGTCCTCTGTATACTTGACATGCCAGGGTTTTGAATCTCAGTCAAGACCTGCTTCCAGGCAACATCTGTTTATAGGTGGAGGCACATGGAGTTCCCCATTAGCAGTGCTAGGCAATTGTAGCAGCCAGTGGCATAGAGAGGATGGGCAGCACTGCAATACCAGTGTCTCTGGGATAGTAACCGAGACACCACATACCATCTTGTAATAACAATTTCACAATAGATAGTGATGTTGGTTTTAATTTTTGGTGTTGGTTTTAACCAACAATAATCACTAGAGCAGTGGTGCTTTCAGGCAATTGTTTATCAGCTGGAATATGCCAGTGGAAAATATGCCCAAAGTGTGGGGTAGGGGCACTGAAGTGTGTTGGCACATTAAAGTTAACAAGCATGACAGCCAAGTTAGACAAGTGCAAAAATCTGGTTGCAAACTGCTGTTTTATGCACTTAAAAAAGAGTGGGTTTATCAATTGTCATTCACTGGCCCCAATAGCTTTGTGATAGGTGCCCTTTATAGGGTATGAAAATCCTGGCTTGTAAAACTATAAAAGACAAATGTCTTATATAAAAAAAAATGTGACTGCACATTTGTGTTTAACTTCTTCTTATACTTCATTTAGCCTCACCTTACAGGTATATACCATATGTGATTTCTTTATTTAACTTGTTCTGGAGAATGCTTTTCCACTGAGCATTTCTTGTCATCTTTGCTCAGTATTTTGCATTTTGTTGCTGATATAATGTCCACTTGCATTTTAAGCATACATAAATCTGAGGTAAATTCTGATGTTTTAACTTATATGAAAATAAGGAATGAATAAAGTTATACAAATATTCTGTAAACACAGCTGCCTCAACAGCATCTAAGGGAAACCATTTTAAGATCCTCACCAAAATTATGTAACATCTCCATCTTCTGGTGAATTCAGAGAAGGCATTAAAGGTGAAATATTCCCTTGAACATGGAAAGTTTCTAAATAAATGACTTCATAATACAGCCGTACATAAATAATTAAATGCTGCCATTTTTGGTGTATAGTTATTATTTTATTATTATCATGAAATTGTAAAAAGCCAATATATTATGCAGAGCTGTACAATGAATGTGTTTATACTGTACAGTACACTGAACATAAGGATTACATACAAAAAAACACGCAACCAATACATGAAAATACAAGAGGGCCCTGCTCTTAAGCACACCAAAATGGAGAATGTAAGGTGGCTGGATGTGAAAGATCAGCATTAAGTTTAACAAGCAATAATGCTCACTGAAGAAATGCTAGGCTAGATAAGAGTAATCTTCTCTAATGAAATGTACTTTAAAAGATAATTTGTTTTCTGTATGAAGCCCCCTGAAAAACTGAGCAGTGGTACAGCATTAGGGCAGCCACCATCTGAGCTATATTTAGTCAGTCAAAGAGCTTTAGAGTGAAAAATGCCATACAAAAGTGGCAGCAATATTAAATTCCAGATCCTCCAGTTTGGTAATTTCTTAATTTGGTAACGACTCAATGTTATATCCAATAAAACTGTATTACTGGACCTTTATTATTCACCTTGCCAAGGCTTTCTTTCCCAAGCTCTGTTCAGAAATCCTACTTGGTGATATTGATTGATCATTATTATATTACTAATCATTGCTATAACATTTAATTTGTCATTTATATAATGCTATGCTGCTATAAGAACATGTACAATTGTACATATATATATATACTGTATATATATATATATATATATATATATATATATATATATATATATATATATATATATATATATATAAAGTTCAAGAGGACCCGCACACCTTGGTTAGTGAACCAAAAATTTCTTTATTTTTCAAACTTGTGCATCCAACGTTTCGACCCACATTAGGGCCTTTATCAAGCTTGATAAAGGCCCTAATGTGGGTCGAAACGTTGGATGCACAAGTTTGAAAAATAAAGAAATTTTTGGTTCACTAACCAAGGTGTGCGGGTCCTCTTGAACTTTACATAAATACTTTGACCCAGCACCCACGTTCATGGAAGACTGGTTTAGAGTGCAAGCGTCTGATTCAGGTTATATATATATATATATATATATATATATATATATATATATATATATATATATATATATATATATGCTATAGATTAGTAGCACAAAATACACTTCTCTTAAAGGCCATTTAATATGCCTATCCACAATAACAGATGCTTTCCATTTACATAAATGTACAGTAAGTGGGTATTGTAGAATTGCTCAGCAGAGGTTTCTTATGCCTTCTCTTCTTTTCACCATTCTGCATACGTTTTAGCCCTTCTGCCACCTACATTTACTTTCTCTTCAGATTTTAGTTTTCAAGCAGTGCCTTTTTTTGCTCCTCTTGCTGATGATTCTGCTGCTTCCATATTTGACATGGAAAGTGACTTGTTCAGCCATGTGGCCTAGCTCCAGGCAGCATGGGTGGATTCTCATTCTCAATTATTTGCATTGGTTTCTGTGCTGCCGTATAGTAATTATCTGTATTAATTACTAATCAGTTCCTAAGCTCAGTAAGTGACAGCAGCACAGAGCATGTGCAGTGAATCACCAGAAAAGAAGACAGGGAGCTTCTGGGACATCTTTGGGGCACAGATCTTTACTGCTGCTGTGGTTGCCTTGGGCTGGTACAGAAGCCCAAAACATAATGTGCAACATTTCTAGCTACTGCTTTAGTTAAGCTTTAGTTCTCCTCTAAAGCAGCAGTCTATTATGCAGTAGGAATAAGCACTACACATAACCATCTTGCCACTAGCGAAATGTCTTGGCATTTTGATTATTTATTACTGGGGTACTTACAAAGGGTTATTATAAAAATTAGAACAGCTTCTTGTACTCATCTATCTGCAACATATATTACATTCTAGAGAGTTAGCTATCATAGACAGTAGAACACAATTTTTGCTTTTTCTTCTATGACATGCCTTGTGTTTACGGGACATAAGTAGAGAGGTAAAATCAAAACAAGTAATGAGTTAAGTAGCCTCCCGAAGCACAGAAATCACCCTCTGCCTATGCCAGACAGGATAATTGG
This sequence comes from Xenopus laevis, assembly GCF_017654675.1. NCBI lineage: Eukaryota > Metazoa > Chordata > Amphibia > Anura > Pipidae > Xenopus > Xenopus laevis. Next base: position 71,142,375 of record NC_054372.1, on the reverse strand, counting down.
CTTTTAATGAAATGAACTCTCGTGAGTGTTGTGCGAATTGGAAATTAGACTGTAAGCTCCACTAAGATAGGGAATGATATGAATGACACCCGATAACTAAATCACTGCTTAATAGACTTGTGCTATATTAAGTTAATTAATAATAATAATAATAATATAGCAATTGGTCATTTGCACTTATCCTATAAAGAGGCCAAAAATAGTTACATGCACAAAATGTATCATGAGTATTTATATTGCACCAACACGTTATGCAAAAATGGTAAAAAAAACATTTGTTACAGAATTGCTAATATAGTGTAAACAGACAGATTTTGCAGAGGGTGTACAACTGCAACCTGAACATACATGCAGAGGGATTTTGGGGGTTTATTGCTGCTCAAATGGCTGGCCAAGTCAGATACTGGGCTGAGCCAAGTCATAGGTTCTTCTATTAGCACCTCAAAAATGGCATGGCATGGGCTTAGGCGTGTGGATGCCAACAGATTAGATTGGTTAAATTTGTACTATTGTCTGTTAGGTGTAAATGTTTCCATCCTATATTGAAGGACAGCAATAAATTCCTGTGTTTGCATATTGTCTCCTTTGGTACATGAGCCCATTTGTGAGTAGTAAAGTATTGCTTAACGCGAGTTAATTAATGCTTCGGATTTGTCTGGATTTTTGCATATGTCCTTTTCCAATTCTTTTCCAACCTCTTGTCTCATTTTTGCCATTTAGTAACATAAAAAAAGCTTGCCCTCTACCACAGTCCTTTACCATCTCCTTCAATTTATATACAACCATTTCCTTAATGCATATACCATCTCAACCCCACCAATTTTACCTCAATTCACCACCTCTTTCTTTGTTCCAGTTCATATACAGTACCTAATCCCCCTCTTCCCAGTGTTTATATTTACATCTTCTACCTCAATTCTTATACCATCTTTTGCTTTCCTCCAGTGTAATTTACCATCTTGCCAACTCCCTGTCACTTCAAATTCATACAATCTCTCCTCGCTCAAATCCTGACCATACCGATACCATACTATTAGGGTTGCCACCTCACCCCTTTAAAACTGAACACATATGAAACCCACAGCCTGCATGGCTAATTAGCCATTCATTTAGATGCATAATGCATGGCTGCACATTAATCAGTTCAGTCTGCAGCATGCATCCAAATGAATGGCTAATTAGCCATGTCGATTACATATGTGTTTGGTTTTAAAGGGGTGAGGTGGCAACCCTAATTTCTATAGTGTTTCTCATTCTCACTGTTCATATACCAGTTTCATATACAATCTTTCCTTTTCCCTTTAAAGGAGGAGAAAATCTTACCAACGGGCGAGTGAATGGGGAAAGCAAAAAAGTAATCAAATCAACTAAAAGCATAAGTATTTTTTAAATGTTATTTTGGATAAAGGTTTGTATAGTTAACTATTTTGGTTTAATTTTTGGTAGCTTGTTCAGTAAATAGCAAAGTTTGGTGTGCTTTTGTGCTTACAACATGTTTGCCAGAAGCTGCTTTACTTTGAAGTTACATTTCCCGCAGTCTGAGGTGGGTTTGATTAGTGCACCTGAACAGATTCTATAAATACAACCCCTGGGACTCCAGTGGAGCTTGCTCTAGTGCAGGGCTGTCCAACTGGAGACCTGCGACCCACCCCCTATAAAAATGTGTCTGCTGTGATTTCCTACCATGTGTAAGATTTAAAAGGTATCAGTACTGAGATTAATTGACCCCTGCATTGTTTACACCTCAAATTCAGACAGCAAACTCCTGCATTGTTCACACCTGCAACACCTCTATCGTTCCCACCCCCAAAACCCAGTACTGTTCACAACTCAGACCCAGACTGAAACCACCCACATTGTTCACACCTCTGCTGGAGGGGCACCAGCACTGCGTCACTGTAGCACTGTATGAACTGTTCATCTTAGAGACCTGATAGGTTTCCTTGTTTCCTGCTCTCTTCTACCTTCCCTATGCTCCCTGTGTGTTCCTTACTCTGCCTGCCCTATGATCCTTATGTGTCCCATACTCTGACTACCCTATGCTCCCCATTTGTTTCATACTTTGCCTGCCCTATGATCCCTCTGTGTGCCATACTCTGCCTGCCCTATGCTCCCTGTGTGTGCCATAATCTACATGCCCTTTGCTCCACCTGTTCGTGCATTGTGCCATACTCTGCCTGTCCTATGCTGCCTGTGTGTGCCATACTGTGATTGCCCTTTGCTCCCTTGGTGTGTATACTCTGCCTGCCCTACTCTGTACCCTGTGGGGCGTGAGCCTGGTAGGGTTTGTGAGCATTTGGGGCCCCTGAAGGGTTTAATCATGTGCTGGGGGTGCTATGTTATCCACAGGGGAGGAGGCAGCATATGGATTAAAGGGTATGTTTATGGTATATATGACTTTTTTGGTGCGTTGCCACCATTATTGTGTACATGGTTTTAAAAGTTCTTGAGATAACATGGGTGTGGTATAAAAGCGAACAGAACAGCAGAAGGATTGTGAGGCAGTTGGGTGACATTTAGAAAACCTAGTATGGGCAAAAGGAAAAGGGAGGGTGTTCCGGGGTTTATAGAGCCCAACAGATTTGCCAGATTGTGTGAAGAAGATGGGAGTGTAAACTCTGCATTGGCAGTTCTAAATGGGACTGGTCTCTCTTAACAGCAGGGAGACTAGTTTCTCTATTAGTAGTGGGGAGGAGAGCAGAGCTAGGCCAAAGCAGATTGTGGTTATAGGGATTCAATTATTAGGAAAGTGGATAGGGTAATTTTTCATCCAGATCGCTATAACCAAACAGTTTTCTGCCCCCCCCCCCCCTGGGACTGTGCACATAAGTTTCCACCTGTTCGTGCATTGGCCCCAGCTTACTGTGGTTTCTGTCGTGATCCCTCGAAGATTTTTCTTCTGTGCAGCAGAGTTTTCTTTTAGCTCCTTCCCTAGGTGCTCGCTCCCCCCTCCCTTGTCACGGTGCTGCCGGATCGTATTACTTCAGCTGTGACAGGGAGAGAGAGCAGCCAGGGAGCATCTGATTGGCCAGTAGCACAGATTGCAGCGTGGGAGAAAACTAAGGAAGGAAAGCCCTATCTATTGCAGTCTGCAGCCTTGTACTTGTGAGTTCTGGGGGTATTTATACAATTACTTGCCCCTGTGCCATCTGTTTGTGTGTTCTGCTGGTATTTATGTATGTACTTGCCCCTGTGCCATCTGTTTGTGAGTTCTGGGGGTTTTTATACATGTACGTGCCCCTGTGCCATCTGTTTGTGAGTTCTGGGGGTATTTATACATGTACTTGCCCCTGTGCCATCTGGTTGTGAGTTCTGGGGGTATTTATGCATGTACTCAGGGTCGGACTGGCCTGCCGGGGCACCGGGAAGAATCCCGGTGGGCCCCTTGGACTTATACTTAATGACCTGCGAATGCATTATAAAAATTATTTATTTTGTGTTCAGCGTGCGGTGTGAGATGTAATGGAAGGAAATGGTATGCCCTTTGTATTTGGAATGCAGCATGCAGGCGGCGTGTGGGCCTCACCAAAATCAGAAGTGCACCGCTCCGTTGTTTGGCAGTGGGCCCACGCACCGCCTCCCTCGTCAGTAGAAGCCAGGTAGTGTCCATCGATCGTCGCGTCACTTCCGCCCTTAGAGCCTGCCTGCCTGAGACTGCCAGTACGGCTGTGGGGTTGAAGCTGAGGCTTAGGCTGCTGCTGACTGAGGACGCCGACGCTGTTGTCACGTGATGTGCGTGTGTCATCATTTGCTATTGGCTGCAGGCTGCACATTAAATGTACGATTGAGGCAGGAGGCAGCCAGCAAACCTGACATGCGCATTTAGGTGCGGATTTTTCGTGCACATTCTGGAACTTGAAGCAACGATCGTGGGTGTGATATCCTCCTCTCATCTTCTTCTTACATCAGTTCAGCAGGCACCGCACCAGGCAGCATCAGCTTGACAGTGGCACTTCCTGTCCTCCTAATTGGCACTGGCACTAACCAACCAAGGACTGGCTGACTTCACTGAATCTGAAGCCTCCAATTGAACCCCTTGTTGCTGCATCACAGGTACTGACTTTTGGTCTAAGTCTAACTAAAGAAAAAAAAAAATTAAAATATTTCTTAAAATGTTCTGTGTGTCACTGACTTTTACTAGGGTGGGGATGAACAGAAAAAAAGTTGCCTTTAAGTTAACTTCTACTATGTTATAAAATGGACAATTCTTAGCATCGTTTCAATTGGTCTTCATTTTGTATAATTTTCAAATTATTTGCCTGTTGTTAAGGTAATTTAGACCCTAGCAACTAGATCAGTGCTAAAATTCCAAACTGGAGAGCTGAATAAAATGCTAAGAAATTAAAAAAAACACAAATAATAAAAAAAAATGAAGACCAATTGCAAATTGTCTTAGAATATCACCCTCTGGGTCATGCTAACATTTGAATGTGATTCTGTCATGATTTTTATGGTGTAGTTTTTATTTTTAAATAACATTACTTACACTGCAAATACATTACTCTAATATGTAAAATTTAATTCCTGAAACAACAAGTATTTTTTTGGAACTTTAATATTAGTGTGTAGGTGCATCTCAGGTCATTTTGCCTGGTCATGTGCTTTCAGAAAGAGCCAGCACTTTAGGATGGAACTGCTTTCTGGCAGGTTCTTGTTTCTCCTACTCAATGTAACTGAAGGAGTCGTAGCAGGATTTTTACTATTGAGTTCTATTCTAACAGGGTTGTGTGGGGGTGTGTGGGCCCTTGAGTTACGGTTTCCTGGTGGGCCCCAGGCACCCCAGTCCGACACTGCATGTACTTGCCACTGTACCATCTGTTTGTGAGTTCTGGGGGTATTTATACATGAACTTGCCACTTTGCCATCTTTGTGTGAACTAGGGTTGCCACTTGTCAGACAACCGGTATTTTGAAGGGTTGCCCGGGTCAAAACTTCCTGGATGGTTTTTCAAATTAGGGAAACTGTGCAGGATTCCCTTGATTGACCCGGCGATCGGCTGATCGCCGTGGCATAGCTCCACCCCCTGACACACCCACCTATCTCACAGGCCCGCCCACAGATGCCTCCTTGCCCCACCCTGGAAAATTTTCTGCGGACACCCATGCTTCCAATGTAATTCTTTTTGAAATTTGCCTGTGCCACGTGCAAGTTTAGTAGACAGTAGGATCTTAGGGAGCTAAATGTGTGGCTAAAGTCTTGGTGTAGCAAGGAAGGGTTTGGGTTCCTAGAGCACTGGGCTGATTTTTCCTTGGGGTATAATCTATATAGTCGTGATGGATTGCACTTCAATGGAAGGGGGTCTGCTGTGCTAGGTGAAAGAATAGCTAAGAGGTTGGAGGAGTGTTTAAAGGAATTCTGTCATGGGAAAACATGTTTTTTTTCCAAAACATATCAGTTAATAGTACTGCTCCAGCAGAATCTGCACTGAAATCAGTTTTTCAAAAGAGCAACCAGATTTTTTTTATATTACATTTTTAAGTCTGACATGAGGCTATACATTTTATCTTGTTTTCCAGGTGCCCCCAGTCATGTGACATGCACTGATAAACTTTGGCCACTCTTTATTGCTATACTACAAGTTAGAGTGATATAACCACTCCCTTTCCCCCCAGCAGTCTAACGATAGAAGAATGGGAAGGTAACCGAATAATAGCTCCTTGACACAAGATAACAGCATCTTGGTACATATGAGAGTAGCACTCAATAGTAAAAATCCATGTCCCACTGAAACTCCTTCAGTTACTTTGGGTTGGAGAGAAAATATCCTGCCTGAAAGCAGTTCCATCCTGAAGTGCTGGCTCTTTCTGAAAGCACAGGATCAGACAAAATGACATGAGATGGCTGCCAACACACCAATATTACAACAACAAAAATGTACTGGTTCAGGAATAACATTTTATATGGTAGAGTGAGTTATTTGCTATGTAATTTAGAAATAGAAACGACACAATGAAAATCATTACAGTATCCCTTTAAACTAGGCAAGGCAGGTGGGTGAGCCAGAGTATTATGGGGAAGCTAGGGTAGCAGGATGGGATGGGACCCTTGTTAGAGGGGGGGGGGCAGTTGGTTGATGAGAACATAAATAAAGCAGAGATTCCAAACTGTTATTTTTCATCTGTCTACACAAATGAAAACCAACTAATGAAGGTTTCCTTCTAAATAGTCCCAATTCATTAATAAAGAGAAATTCAAAACAGACTAGAACATGTAAAGATAAACAAGGGTCTTGGTCCGGATTGTATTTATCCCATGGTACTAAACAAGCTTAGCTCTGTGATTGCCAAACCTTTTAACTTAATTTTTCAGGATTCATTGAGGTCTGTCATGGTGTTAAAAGACTGAATTGAAAGAGAAGATGCCCTTAATACTAATTTAACGCTTCGGTAGATAGAGAGGTCTGATTCAATCAGTGCAGCATTCTAATAAGAAAAAGGAAAGAAAGAACCCCTCTTCTAACCAATAATTCTATGGTTCATTTCTAAAAATCAAATTCATCCACTTGCTTAAAGGAAAACTATATACCCCAAACAATGTAGGTCTCTATTAAAAGATACTGAGTAAAACAGCTCATGTGTAAAACCCTGCTTCATGTAAATGAACCATTATCATAATAATATACTTTTTTAGTAGTATGTGCCATTGAGTAATCATAAATAGAAAATTGCCATTTTAAAAAATAAGGGTCGCCCCCTGAGATCGTACGATTCACTGTGCACACATACAAACATGTAAGGTCATATGAGCCAATTAACAGACAGAGTTCTGCCTTTTGCTTCCTCACTTCTTCCTGTTACAGTTAGTGTTGTAGTATTTCTGGTCAGGTGATCTCTGAGGCAGCACAGATAGAGTCACGAAATGGCGGTTCAAGGCAAGATGATGTAAAAGGGCAATATTTATGTAAATATATATTCCAGTTTGGTACGATTCTTTAATATGTCATTCAATTTGATATAAATCTGTTGCTTAAGTATTCATTTTGGGGGTATAGTTTTCCTTTAATACATATAATTGAAAGAGATTACACCTTAACTGTATGATTACGTGATCTTAAAAATATAAATAGTGAATATATCAATTCATTAAAAATTCGCCAACGCGCGTTTCGCAAGTAAGGCTTTCTTAAGGCGAATGTCGGGCGTTCCGGTACATACACTTAAATAACTTCCGGGTGTGATGTCACAGGTTAAATCTCGCGACAGTTGAACTATAGGGCTGTCGCTCGTAATACATCTTCATAATGATACAGCGCATGATGAAGAACGCCCGATATTCGCCTTGAGAAAGCCTTACTTACGAAACGTGCGTTGACGAACTCTGCTATTTAAAAGCTTTTTAAAAAATACTTTTTTTAAAACCTTAGCTTCAAGCTTTTTTATCTAATTATTAGAATTGGTCAAGGGGGGGAGGTTGTTTGGTGGAAATCGGCACTCAAACCCCACTCTTTTCTCATACCTTTCTATTGTATCCCGCACTGGGATTCTCAAGGGGCCAGGATTTGTGGTTTTGTGAGGTCTAAACAGTTTTTCAATAGATAGGGCCAGATTTAAAAATCGAGACCACAGTCCTGGTTTTCCTGCCTTTCTTTGCTTTGTGGTGTCCCAGGGATAGTAATTGCAATAAGTAGAAAGTTTTGGGACAACTCCACCTTCTTTTATATTAATTTTCCTACTTTTATATTGGGTTGAGTTGCTAGGTAATTGATTTATCGTTAATTAATTTGGTTCATATATTTATTCTTCACATATTTTTCTAAGTCCTATGTTGGACTAATGCACTTACGCTTTAAGTATCTCAATTAATAAATTTTTTTACACCTATGCACTTTAGGCAGTGAATCAATTGTAAATTAATTAATTAATTGGTAATTAATGGATTGGTGGTGCTGAAAGACTGGTTAATTGCTAATGTAGTTCCACTATTAAAAAAGGGATCCTGTTCTCACCCTCAAAACTATAGGCCAGTTTGTCTGATCAGTGGTAGGAAAGCTTTTCGAAGGGATAATAAGCAGCACCGATTCCAGGGCTGCTGCCGCCTGAGGCAGCAGCCCAGATGCCGCCCCCCCTCCCACTCTGTACTTAAAAATCAGCGTTGGAGGGGGTCAAAAGGGGGCAGTATTGCTAGTGCATTGAGCGCAATTGCTCTCTTTGAACGAGCGGAGCCGAATTTCCATGTTAAAACCCAGAAATCTGGCTCTTTAAGTTACAAGAGGCTTTTTGCCGCCCCTTGCAACTGGTCGCTTGCTGCTGCCTGAGGCAAGAATCTCACCTTGCCTCAAGGCAGGAGCGGCCCTGGTACTAATTGATAAAATACTTCACTTCATTTATGCCAGCATGGTTTTATGCGTAATAGATCTTGCCGGACTAATTTAATTTTCTTTTATGAGGAGATGAGCATCAACCTCAGCTCTGCAATGGCAGTGTATGTGATCTACTTGGATTTTGATACAGTACCACACAGAAGGTTAATGATTAAATAAAGGAATATTGGCCTGGAACATAGTATATGTACTTGGATAGCGAATTGACTAAAGGATAGATTACAAAGAATGTGTAAGGCTTTATACGGATCAAGATGTGAGGAGGGCTCACAAGCAGCTTCCACCAGTGACAGACTAACCTGAAGGTGAGACAGGTAGAATGCGGCGTGAAAAGAGGCCGGAGAGTCCGGACGAAGTAATAAGGTTAAAGGATGGACGAGGTCAGGCAGATCCGGGTCAAAGGCAGGCAGCTCAGGTTCGTGGTAAAGTCAGGCCGAGGTCAGATGCAGGCAGAGTTCAAGCAAAATCACGAATAGCTGGGTCAACAACAGGAAATCATGGGGTCCGTTTACTAAAGTGTGCTAAAAATATGCACACAAAATATAGACAAATTTGTCGCCAAATATGTTTTCGTCAGCTTGCTAACCTGCGGTAAATATAAATTTGCGAATTTTCTTGCACAAAAATGTTTTCACCAGTTATCGCATTCACTGAAAATAACGCAAAATTTTACCGCCACCTATGTAGTAGGTATTACTACATTTTTTACTACATTTTATTTCGCCAGAAAATTCTCAAGGGGCAGGAAATATCCCATAATACTTTTTTTTTACCCATCATTATTTGCTAACAGGAGAGAGATCTGTAGCTATTGCTGACAGGATGTTTTGGCTTCTGCTTCTATCCGTTGCAACAGCAGCAGTTTCAGCTCAGAAGCGTATTATTGGCAGCGGCTTCACAGTCCAAGGATTCGTCAGCCTCTACGCTTTTTTGGTTTGATTGGCTACATTAAACTGTGCATTTCTATGAAGCAAAGAGATTGACTGGTATGATTTCTTGTTCATATGATTCTGTTGGCAGAAGGGTTTATAAGATGCATACATGTTTGATTCGTGTAACTCTGGTAATGTTATTGGATGGTATAATCATCAGTCGATAAAGTTTTTGAGTTTTGAAGATGCATTTCTGGCCCTAAATGTCACAGTAAAAATTGCCATAATAACCACCATAAAACAAGACTATTTTATAGCATAAATATTCGCAAAAACTTAATTTGTCGCCAGAAAATTCGCAAACATTTGCGAATATTCTGGCGGAAAAATATTCTCAACAATAATAACGCCGAAACTTAAATTCAAATTTACCGCACTTTAGTAAACAGACCCCCAAGTATAAACAATGCTGGGGTCTCTTGGATATAAACTAAGATAACTTAGCAACTTGTTTGTGTGTCAACTGTGTTAATATAGGCCCAGCGTCAACTCGCATGCGCAGTGACGCAGGGCGATGCACACGACATAAGTGTGCGTGACAAGACGCAGGCGCGACAAGGCACACGCACATCAAGACGCACGCTCATGCACGAACGCACGGGCGCATCTCTGCCGGCGACTGCGACCAACTACTTGCCTGCAGGGACACACAGAACCGGACATCCCATCCGTACAGTGGTGAGTGGCCTTACAGAGTGGTGGTAAATGGATTTTTTTCTAAATTGACTAGTGTTGCCAGTGGACAGGGCTCTGTAATTAGTCCTTTGCTTTTTCAATTTAATTATTAATGACCTGGAGGTGGGTATAGAAAGCACTGTTTCTTTTTTTGCCGATGATACAAAATTGTGCAGAACTATAGGTTCCATGCAGGATGTTTGCCACTTGATTTGACTAGATTAGAAAACTGGGCAGCAAACTGGAAAATGAGGTTCAATGTTGATAAATGCAAGGTTATGCACTTTGGCAGATATAATATTAAAGCAAATTATACACTAAGGGGCTGATTCACTAAGCTCGAGTGAAGGATTCGAATGAAAAATACTTCGAATTTCGAAGTATTTTTTGGGTACTTCGACCATCGAATTGGTTAAATTCGTTCGAAGTCGAACGAAATCGAACGAATCGAACGAAAAATCGTTCGACTATTCGACCATTCGATAGTCGAAGTACTTCCCCTTTAAAAAAAACTTCGACCCCCTACTTCGGCAGCTAAAAGCTACCGAAGTCAATGTTAGCCTATGGGGAAGGTCCCCATAGGCTTGCCTGTGATTTTTTGATCGAAGGATTTTCCTTCGATCGTTGGATTAAAATCCTTCGAATCGTTCGATTCGAAGGATTTAATCGTTCGATCGAACGGAAAATCCTTCGATCGATCGATCGCAGGATCAGCGCTAAATCCTTCGACTTCGATATTCGAAGTCGAAGGATTTCAATCCGAGGGTCGAATTTCGAAGTATTTTTAACTTCGAAATTCGACCCTTAGTGAATCGGCCCCTAAATGGCAGTGTGTTGGGGGGTTCCTTAATTTAGAAGGATCTAGGGGTTTTGGGGGTTTTAGGGAAAATGTAACGAAACAAATTTGTGCATAAAAATTTGCATATCGTTATGTCATATTCTCTATTAGGCTTTTATTGCATTGTAAATCTTAATTGAGTATAGCGACCATTAACATCTTCTTGAAGGTGGCATAAACTTTGGAGCAAATGTAACAATTTCTTCATTAAGAACTTTTATTACATTCACTACACACTATCGCAAACTATAACATTCACAATCGCTATCCACTGCCGTGTGAGTGGCAAAGTGTTCAAACATCTTTCACTTTGCAAACATTTATTTGAATTGCGAAAGATTTTTGTGTTAGCTACCAATATTACATTCCCACAATGCATTTTATGCCATTTGTATTCATCTTGATAAAAAATGCTTGAGAGCATTGGTTTTAGAATAGAGATTATAAAAGCAGCTCAGTATAAGAAGAGGGAATCATTTGGTTTAATAAATAGAAGGATAAGGGAGTGTGGGTGTGCTGGATGCAGATCAAATGTATCTATTTTTTATCAACTTAGTTTTGTAATTGGCCTGTGGTTGGGTGTGTATTCAAATCAGATTGCTACCTCTTGTTTGTCACCTCACTGGCCTATGCCTTAGACGTGGGAGTGGGACCAAAAAGAGTTGGGCATATCATGCAACGGGAGTGGGACTATAAGGTAAACTGGTGCAGAGCTAGGGAGCAGCTGCCAAAGGGGAGGTAGAATCTGGGAAAAAAGGAGGTTGAAAGAGGTAATGGGCGGGATGGAGGGGCAGTAGGGAGCAAAATTTGGGTGGATGAGGCAGGCTGGAGGAAGAACAAATAAGGTTTACAAATTCACCAGCAAGTACATAGTCGGTATATTTGTAATACCAGCACTGGCCCTGTCTGGTACTTTACCGGGTGGCCAGGTACAGTATGCTGTATATGAAAATATATAAATAAAGAGATATAAAAAAATACTGGCCAGGTAGCAACCCTAATTGCAAAGAAAACATAATGTAGTCCTCTCTGTATGATCCGATTGTTGGTCGCCAGGACAAAGATCAATTAGTCTAACTTGTTCAGCAACTTAAGTTGGTTAATACTTCTTGCTTTGGTTATTTCTGTACGCAAATATGATGTGAATATATATTTAATGATTAATGTGGTAAGGTGGTTATATACTGTAATATGCAATAGCACCATACAGTGGCAAAACTCATTGCACCCCTCCCCCCGCAAGGTAAATGTTCATAAGGGCCTGTCACACAACGCAGTCCCTACCTGTCTTCCCACCCTCTCCCTCCCCTTGTGAACTCCCATTACAGAGTGGATTGTGGCCAGGGAGGGGAGATTTCTCTCAAGCGAATTGGGTCACTTGCACCATGGGTACAATTCACATAGGCCAGGGCCACATGGACAACTATGCTATTCAATATCGTTTTCCCCAGTAAAGAATAAACTAAAATAGTTAGACACTACACTGTATATGGCACATGGCACCTTTTGTGGTAAAACCTAAACTTACCTAAAGTAAGCTACAGCTACAATTTAAAAAACACTTAAGGATAAAAGAAGACAGCCTTTTTAAGAAAATGAAGTGCTTTTCTTTGTATTAAATAACACGTCAAAGTTATTTTATTGTGCCCAGTGCATTGGTGACAAACACACAAGTACTTTGAAAATTCACTTACAGTATAGACTTCACTGTCCATAATTTGTGACCTCTTATAACAGAATTTGCATGCAGTGTTTTGTGTCTGCATGAAGGCAAGAGTAAACACAAGTGGACAGCTTAGACATGACATTACATTTTTGCTACGCAAAGTATTTCCTTCATAAGGATACAGGACAAGGCTGGCTTCAAATCACACCCTTTGATTTAAAAAATCTTTTTTTGTCCATTTTTCTTGTCCATGTAAACTTACTGCAATATAGGATGTTTATTGACTAACAGACTAGAGCCTTGGAGTAGTGCCACACTTGACATCCTTTACTCCCATTCGCCCCCATCGTGTGTATTCACTGAAAGGCATCAGACTGTGAACACACACGGTGCACAAACGTATGCTAACGCCAAGTGTGACATTGCTTTTAGATTTGTTAAATCAGTTTTTTTCCTTTTTTAACCTTATTAAAAGTCATTTTCTACAGAAATTAAAGGTTAGAATATATACAAGATGTACATGATTTTCTTACAAAAGCAAAAGGGAACTTTATAAATAATAGCTGTAGACACGTCATAAAGGCATTTATGCTTCATTGTTACGAACTGTACTGGGGGAAGGCATTGATACATTCTAAGACAGATGAATCAATTTCTTTCAGATATCACTTCAACAATTGCCAAACTTTCAGTTAGAATTTTTTCATAATCACCAAATTCATTTGCCCTTTAAAACATACATGACAAAACAAATCAGTGGTTGCACCAGCCGTAAAATGTCTTAACTGTATTCCTTTCACAGTCATTTGGAGTAGATTTAATGGCTGCAAGGCTATGTTTTCACAACACCTGCTGATCAATTTGCACCATTTTTTTTTACAGAGAACGGAAAGAGTATCTGTATTCTGAGAGATTTGCCTGAGCTGGTATTGGAAAACATTAAAGTGAAGAGGTCAGTGGTGGAGGTAAACTTTTGTTCCCCAGAGAATCTGTCCTTTCCTCTGGCAAAGACACTTTCATGCTAATAAAGTAGTCACTTGGTAAACTTTCTGTTAGGCACCTCAGTTGCTCTTGGCCAAGCTTAATGTTATCGTCCAGTTCCCGTTGTTCAATCAATAAAGCTGATTTCATGTTGACAAAATGCTGGTAGTCTGCAAACTGTTCTCCTGTGAGGTAGTTTCCTAAGATGTCCATCACCAACTTCTCACGTCGGTCAAGGTTCTCCTTCAGCTCACAGGCGTCTTCGTGCTGGCCACATAGCTGCTTTTTCTTCTCATTCCAGGTGTTCTGCAATAAAAACCAAGAAATACATCAGCAACTGTATGATTCTGATGGCACAGTGACCTCAAATAATATGATTTTGATGGTTTGAAATGTATTTTCTAGTACTCTTGATTGTCCTTACTTTTATAAATCAACAATTTTATTTTACATTATAATGGTGATTCCTTTTATATTTGTAACAGAGGATCAAACTACAGAGGTATGGATCTTCTGTATCTAAGAGTTAGGCTTTCTGTGGTTCACATGAATAAAGTCTTAGGCTTTTTATACCACAGTATTTACAAGTAAGCAAGGATAGGAAGAACGAACCATGGTACTTGCAGAATGATGACCTTTCATTTAGCATACAAAGCACAACAATGTTAAAAACAGAAAGGTAAAAAATGCATGAATACCCTCTCATCAGCACTGGCATCTTCCCCCAAGCTGCTTAGTTCATTTTCTACCCTGGCCAGACGTCCTGAGAGTGAGAGCAATAAATTCACCACTTTATCTAGATCGCCAATGAACATCTTGTACTTGTCAAATTCATTGGGCTTGCAACGGGTCTCAATTAGGGCCTCAACTTCCTCTCCAAGGATGTTGTTCAGCTTTAGATCATCCAGCAGGTTTTCCTTGGCATCTTTCAGAACTTCAAGTTTGCATGTAAGGCTGGCAATTAGCTCTGCCTGAGGGCATAAGACAGATATGGTGTTATACAGTAAAATAAATTAGTTATTAGTTGATAGATTCGACTTCTCAGTGGAAATGACAATGTTTGGGTTTCCTCCAGTCCAAAAACACACAGGCAGGTTCTGGAAGAAACTGACACTAGTGTGTGTCAATGTTATAGGGCAGAAACAGAGGTTGAGAGAGAGAGGTTGCCAAGTTCCTCTATCACCGAGCACCTGGGATTCGTGTTTGTCTGGACGGCCAGGGTGTGCGAGTGTAAGTTCTTTCTTTCTTCAATGTTATAGGGACCTTTGACTGTAAGATTCTGTTCCTGTAGGGACTAAGCTATAGGGATGCACCGAATCCACTATTTTGGATGCGGCCAAACCCCCGAATCCTTCAAGGGGAAAACTTTATTTACTTCCTTGTTTTGTGAAAAAAGTCACGAGATTTCCCTCCCCACCCCTAATTTGCATATGCAAATTAGGATTTGGATTCGGCTCGGCCGGGCAGAAGGATTTGGCCGAATCCTGCTGAAAAAGGCCGAATCCTGGCCGAATCCTCAACCAAATCCTGATTTCGGTGCATCCCTACTAATCTATAATTTCAGTATAACACCAATAAACGATAATCACTGATTGCTATAGCTATGAATGGTTGCTGTGGTTTAGTGCCCAAGTGCAAATTTGCCCAGTATTTATAAATAAGCCCCATGTGAATCTGCTTTTCTAGCTGAGGCCTCAGGCCAATGGCAGACAAATGCATGCCGAGAATCCACTCCTACACTTCTTGAGGTGGATACATTGAATTGGCCCTAGTGTAGGCATATGCGGTGGATTTTGCTGCCAAATTGCGAACTCATTTTTGGCGTGCTTGTATCTGGGTGCAGGTCGAGACTCTAGGAGCAAATTCTTGGCCTGCATTTGATACTACAGGTATGAGACCGGTTGTCTGGAAATCCATTATCCAGAAAGCTCTGAATTACAGCAGGCTGTCTCACATACACTCCATTATAAAATCCACATTTTTAAAAATGGTTTCCTTTTTCTCTGTAATAATAAAACAGTACCTTGTACTTGATCCAAACAAATCAACTTAATAACCAGCCTATTGGGTTTATCTAGCGTTTACATGATTTTCTAGTACATTTAAGGTATGAAGATCCAAATTACAGAAAGATCCATTATGTGGAAAACCCCAAGTCCCGAGCATTCTGGATAACAGGTCCATACCTGTACTAGGATCTTGGGCCTGCACACGGATAAAGGCACATGCACAAGGATCCACTACTTCTGCTTTAGCCTCAGGGCTTAAGTACCTGATCCCATCCCCTCATGGTGCAAACCAGCCAGTCTACAATATTTTGTCTTACTAAGAAAAATCCGTATCAGCTTTGGTATTTCACAAGTAAAATAACTATTCCAATCATTCCAGATGATTAACAAATATGAAGGAGAACCAACTTCTGCTACATTGTTTCTAAAGAACAAAAAAAACCCCCAAACACTGCTTTTCTTTGCAATTGCTTTTACACATATACCTTTAAGACCACTGAAAGTGCTGAATTTCTAATTAGTTTCTAATCAGTGTACACTAAAAAGCCGCTTTGGATTATAGCTTTCTTCATGCAAAATAAAACAAAACAGTTTTTGGTGGCGTTCCCTTTTTTTCACTCAAAGTTTGACTTTATTGAAAAAAGCAGATATTAGTGGTACATACTTTTCATGTACAGTGTAGTAACAGAATTGTTAATATGCATCTGAGAGGTCACTGCATAACATGTAAGATACACATCATTTTTCGTCAATAGTACCTCAGATAAGCTGCCTATGTATAGCCACGTTGTATAGGGGATAGGGTGGGGGGAGGGGAGAACGGGGGAGTAATGAACTTGGGCATAAACCATTGCGGCTTCGGTCAAACCATTGATTAACCTGGTATTTGTATATCTTATATCTATGCTCGATTACACTTTCATTGCTTCTCTAATAACCCCTCAACTCTGTCTGCTGCCATGTGTTGGATTTAGTTAACCTTTGGTTGTCCTATCGTAGAATAGAGTCCATTGTTGCCATTTTTGACTATCACTGAGAGGATGATTCATAGCCGTCAGTGCTGCTCTCTCATATTGTATATTGGAATTTATCTCTGCTATTAACTGTTCATCTGTTGGGGATTCCTTTTGTTTCCAGAATCTAGCTATTAGTCTCCGAGCAGCTATAAAAATATGAGTTAGCAGTTTCTCTGATATCCTATCATTTATGTTTGTGTCTAATCCAAGAAGGGCCGTTGTTGGTGCTCTTGTGACTGTTATATTTAATACTTCTGTGATCGTGTGATATACCTTGGTCCAAAAGTTATTTAGTACTGTGCAACCCCACCATATGTGTATCATTGATCCTTTGTTTTTACAGTCTCTCCAACAGAGATTGCTGGTACCCGGATACATCTGTGTGAGTCTGTCTGGAGTATAGTACCATCTGTGTAGTATTTTAAAATAGTTTTCTCGGTGGTCCGCGCAGCTGGTGTGTGTTTTCATCCTTCTGATGGCCCCTAACCATTCTTCCATCGGAAAGGTTTGTTGGAGGTCCTTCTCCCATCTTAATATTGCCGGGAACTTTCCCTGTATTGACCTTGTAGTTATTAGGTCATAGCATCTTGCAATACCTTTAGGCGCCGCTGGATTTTTGTTACATAGGATCTCCAAGGAGGTTCGTTCCCTATCATATGGGTTAGGAAACTTTGAGAGTAAATGCCTGATTTGTAGGTATTTATAGAAATCTGATTTATGTACATTGTACTCCTGTTGTAATTGTTCAAAAGCCTTCAATCGACCTCCATCATATTGATCTTTAAGTGAGGTAAGCCAATGTCTTCCCAAGTCTTAAGCTTGGCTGTAGTGTGCAACTCCAACATTCTTATTGGTGCATTAAGGGACGGGAAAGGTATTCTACCTTCCGGGCCTGCGTTATCCGACCAAATTTGCAGGCTGGCTTTCACCGTGTCCAAGAAAAGTGTTTTAACGACTCGCTCTGGCGATTGTGACCACAGGATTTGTTGTAAGGATTGGGGGGCAACACAGTGCTGTTCCAGTTCCAACCATCTTTTATTTTGTGGCTGCAGGTGCCAAGTACAGGTTTGCGCCAAGATGTTGGCTTTATAATAACGTTCTATGTCCGGGACTGCCAGTCCTCCTATGTTGTTGGATCGAGTCATGAGGTGATTTGCTATTCTGGGTTTCTTATTCGCCCAAACAAAGCAGGTAATGATTTTTTGGATGTCCCGAAAAAATGCTTTTGGGACCAGTATCGGGACAGTTCTCATTGTATATAGAATTATGGGGAGGACCATCATCTTCACAATCGCTATGCGACCAAACCAAGAGACCATGCTAAGTTTCCAAGTTTCTATCACTTTTTTGACTTTGTTGAGTAGACCTAGATAATTTGCCTTATATAAGTGATCTGGTGATTTCGTAAGGTAAATTCCTAGATATTCAGCTGATTCTGTTTCCAATCAAACTTATATGTGGCTTGTAGTTTCTGCTGTATGTTTTCTGGTATGTTGATACTCATAGCCTGGGTTTTGCTTACATTAATCTTGTAGAAGGACACCTTTCCGAATCCCTCCAAAATGCCTTGTAGCACATCTATACCTTCCTCTGGGTTAGTAATTACTATAATAACATCGTCCGCATATAGGCCGATCTTGTGCAGTTTTTGCGCCACCGCTATGCCTCGTATTCCCTGCTCCTCCCTTATTGTTTGTGCCATGGTTTCCATTATTAAATTGAACACTAGTTGGGACATGGGGCAACCCTGACGTGTGCCATTGGAGAGCGAGAATCTGTCCGAAAGAAAACCTCCCATTTTTATTCTCGCTATAGGATTAGAGTATAGTGCCAGAATAGCCTTCAGACCCCAACCTTCTATGCCATATGTTTTTAATGCCCGTTCTAGAAAGCCATGATGTACCCTGTCAAAGGCTTTCTCTGCGTCCAGGGATATTACTAGGGCTGGGATTTTCTTTCTTTTGATTATCTGAATAAGATCAATAAACCTTCTGGTGCCATCTAAGGACTGCCTACCTTTCACAAATCCAACCTGATCGAGATCAATGATGTCACTAAGTATGTCTTGTAGTCTGGTGGCTAATATAATGGCATAAAGTTTCACGTCCAGATTTAGTAGGGAGATAGGTCTGTAATTCGCACACTGTTTAGGGTCTTTTCCTTCTTTGTGGATTAGTGAGATGTGCGCCTCTAGCATTTCCGCTGGGAATTGCTGTTGCTTTGCAGCATGATTGAATAATTGCACAAGTTGTGGGATAAGCAAGGTTGAGTATGTCTTATAATACATTGCTGTATAGCCATCAGGACCGGGGGCCTTGTGAGGCTTGAGCTGTTTAATAGCTTTATCCACTTCAACTGCTGTGATTTGTGCATTTAGCAGTGCAGACTGGTTTTCCCTTAATTTTGGTACCTTCGTCTGACGAAGAAATTCTTCTATGTTTTGTTTGGAGGGTTGCGGGGTGGTAGGGTCCCTGTTTAAATTATACAGCTTTTGGTAGAACCTGGCAAAACAGTCTGCTATTTGTTTTGGATTGTATAATATCTGCCTTTGCTCATCATATAAAGATTGTATTTGGGTTCTTACCCTAATATTTTTAACTTGTCTTGCCAGGAGATCGCCTATTTTGTTTCTTTTGTAGTAGTACCTTATTTTTAGTTTCCTAAGGCCTATTTCCATTCTCTGTAAATCCATGAGGTGCAATTCCTCTCTAATTGATGCTATTTGTTTAGTGATCTTTTTTGAGGGAGCATGCTTGTTCTCCGTTTGTAGTGTTCGTAGTTGCTGTTCCAAATTGGTTTTTCTAGCTGTTTGTTGCCTTTTGCTTCTAGAGGCCATCTGAATGTACAGACCCCTGATGGTAGCTTTATGAGCTTGACAGTTAGTAAAAGGAGAAGTTTGTGTCGCTAGGTTATTTTCAAAAAAGGTAGTTATTGCTGATTGAATCAGCGTTTTGTTATGTTGTTGTGTCAGCAGTGCTTCATTCGGGCGCCACAACAGGAACGATCGTGGTTGCTGAAAGGTTGTAATTGTTAAGGTAATCGGTGCGTGGTCAGACCATGTAATGGGTCCTATGGTGGTCTCTGTAACCTTTTATAAGGTATATTGGTCTACTAGAAAAAAATCTATCCTAGAATACATTAGATGTACATGAGAGAAGTACGAAAATCTTTCTGTTTCGGGAATTTTACTCTCCATGGGTCATAGTAAGAGTGAGTTGCTATTAGCTTGGCCAGTGGGGTTTCAAACATAGTGTTCCTGACTTTAACATTATTGGTTTTTCTCCTTCGTAGATCTAGTTCGTTGTTTTGGACTAGATTATAGTCCCCTGCTATAACAGTACTACCCTTTTTGATCAGGTCCACCTTTCGTAGCACCATAGCAATGAATTTACATTGTCCCTTATTTGGGGCATATATATTGACAAATGTGTAACATTCACCTCTGATTAGTCCCATCACTATGAGGTATCTACCCTGCGGATCTCGCCATTGGTTCTCCAACTCAAATCCAGTGCGATTGCTAAATAGGAAGGCCACTCCTCTATTTTTTTCTTGTGCTGATGCTGTATATACTTGTTGAAATTGTTTATTCCCTAGGGTGGGCTGTGCATCTCGATTAAAGTGAGTTTCTTGCACCCAGACCACATCACCTTTACTGTGATGAGCCTCCTGTAATAGCTTAGATCTTTTAAAAGGGGAGTTCAAGCCTTTGGCGTTGATTGATATACATTTAAGCGCCATTGTTTCTTAGGTAACGGTGCTGGTGACCATTGGCGAGATCCCTGGGGCTCACATCTGTCACTCTCATAGAGGTAGTAGAGCATAGTGCTCGCAAATATAAACAAATACAATCAGTATCATTGTGCCGTACGTTCATGGGGATAAAACTGGGGGTCAGCAATTTTTGGGCTTTGTGCCAACTATGTACATGTATGGGGAACAACCATTTCCTCATCTTTCCCAAATGTATGGGAATCTAACTGTGAAACCGTGCGTAAAATACAGATCGTCCAAAAGTTAGATAAGAAAAAAGAAAAAAAAAAATATGAACAAAAAGACAGTACTCTGAACAGCCAGTCTCACAGAGTTGTGGGGGAGGTGAGTTGGTATAAAGAACAAAAAGAAAACTTTTCCTCTGGGGTGCAGATCGCATCCACGGGGCTCCGGACCAGGCCCTGCTTGCCCCAAATTACACACGGTAGTAGAGCTTGCTAAGTAGTATAAGTAAACACAAAGAAAGAGGATTATACTTAGACTGTCTCGGGTTATGGAGAGCGTCTCATATGGGCTTTAGGTGTCATCCATTCCGTTTCCATTCTGTGCCTCTTTTTCACCGGAGAATTGGGACTGTAAGGTTCCAATCGAATACCCCATGCTGGTAAAACTTTCAGGCCGTCCTCCGGTGTCTGAAGAACTGTTATGGCTCCGTCTCTGGTGACGATCAGCTTCGTGGGAAAGCCCCATCTATATATAATTTTGTGGTCTCGTAGTGCTGCAGTGATATGGGCAAACTCTTTTCTTCTCTTTATCGTTGCCGTTGAGAGATCCGCGAAAAGGGAAATATCTTTATAGGTATCCGGTAAATCTTGCTTGGTGCGGTGTTCTCTGAGTAGTTGATCCTTGATGTGGTAGAAGTGTATCCGCACGATCACGTCTCTTGGAGCAGGAGCTGGTGCATTTTTCGCTTTCGGCAATCTGTGGGCCCTATCTAGGATTAGAGCTGATTCCGGCGCTTCAGGGAGGATCGCTGCCATGAACGCTTGTATATACGCAGTTAGGTCTTTGGTGGGAACCGTCTCTGGGATTCCTCTAAGTCTAACATTATTGCGCCGTGATCTGTCTTCTATGTCCGCTAGCTTCTGTTTCATGGCTGCTAACTCCTCTTCTAAGACCGAGGTAAGATCGATAACCTCGTTGTGCGAGTCGACCATCTCCTCCATTTTGTTTTCGAGGTGCGCAGTTCTGGCTCCAATTTCCTTTAATTCTGTACGCAGCTCTGCCATGGATTTCTGTAAGTCGCTTTGAATATCTTTCCGCAGCGAGTGTAGAAGGTTTTTTAGCGTAGCCGTTGTGAGACTTTCTTGCGTTTGGGACGGGCTATTTTCCCCGTATTGTGATTGTGCCAGCGAGGATGCTGGAGAGGATGGTCGCGAAACATCTTTCTCGTCGCCATCTTGGTGTCTGCTCCGGGCGTCCCTTCCCTTGTTTTTCGACCCATAAAAGGCTGTTAATTTGGTAGGGGAGCCTTTTTTCTTTAAGGATTTTCCCATCTTCGTGTATCGAAGAGGCTATTGCTATCTTTCCAGCCCAGTCTTGGCTCTGCTTCTCCGTTGATTTGCCACGTTATTGGGCCCGAGTCAGGAGCTCTCACAGAACAGGTCTCACCCCATGCAGTGTTAGGCCACACCCCCGGTGCCGTTCCCTTTTAAGATCAAACATATTAATAAAATTGGAAGCATGAAAAATGCCCAGACAAGCCAAGTGTAATCAAAAAGCAGGCCCAGCCAGGTTTATAATAACTTGCCCACAAAGTAAATTGAGAACCTCTTGTGGGAACAAAGATGAACAGTTTATGTATGTACATATGTAAATAAAAGGACATGCATCAACACTATTACCATAATAATTGCACAATGGGAGCATATATTTTAACTTGTGTCATACAGACTGCTTCTAACCCCTTGGTTGGTAAGGATGATGGAAGCCACAGCTAAATAGTTGCCAAAATCCCCATCAGCATTGCAGGTACACAAAATAAGTTTTATAGCAGAAAGAATGAAAGGCCCCTCTCTATTTCCTTTCCATTTGTATACATTAGATACTATGTTATTATAGTAGAACTGGAGGGTAATAATTACATATGCAATATTTTAACATCAGAAGAAGCTGACCCAGTAGTGGCCCAATAGAAGATTATGTTGTGGGGTATAATAACTTCTATTTACACCTCTCCAATTGATATTTTTTTTAGACTTCAGCAACATTTAGAGGTACATTTATCAAAGGTCTATTTTCGAATTACTCAAAATTCGATTGGGGGGTTATTTAATAAAAAATGTAATATCTAAAACTCGTACAAATTTTACCAACTCGAAAAGGCTACTAACATGTCCAAATTGGTCCCTGGACCTCTCCCATTGACTAATACATGAACTCTTCAGGTCTTAGGTGGCAATTAGTCGAATCTGAGTATGGCAAATCTTGAAATTCTAATTAAAACTCGAATCATGTTTGGAAAATTCACAATTCGAATTTAAGAGTTTTGACCATATAAAAAATTAGAATTTTCTATTAGAACCAAAATCTGCCCCTTAGATTATGCAAATGGATGTTTTGGAAAAAGGTTTTCTTCTTAGCAACAGGCCACAGCATGTAAAACTGTGGAAAGCAAACAGAAAAAAAACACATGCTTTGTTTTCCGTGACTTTTGTATGTGAAATACTTTTCCAAATGTAAGCAGACACAATGCCCAAGGTGCAAAGCATCCTTGTCTAGGGCATGCATTAAGTTGCAAACTCCCTTGTGTCTTTTAGAGTGCAGCAGTACCAGCCATGTCCAGGGGCACAAGTGCTAAGTATATGGGCAGAAATATTGTGACCCTCCGCACTTGCAATTCTGCCCTTTGAGCCATATGTACTGTAGCATATTGAGCTTTTAAAAAGACATTACAGTGCAAAATGATTTTAGAGTATACCAGTAAAGTACCTTAAAAGGGACAACCCACTTGTGCACTGTAATATCTGAATAAAGAGTAATATGCTACTAACTGTGTGTGTATGCCTCATGTAAAAGGGACTGAACGACACACTATAAGATGACGCAGTTCAAACTTTTATGGAGAAATAGAATTTCTGTTATCTTTATTTCCCTATTAATAACATTGGCATTACACCTAGGGGCAGATTTTTCAAGGGTCGAATTTCGAGGGTTAAAAAACCCTCGAATTTGACCCTTGAAGTAAAATCCTTTGAATTCGAATATCAAATTCAAAGGATTTTAGAGCAAAAGCTTTGAACGAACGATCGAATAAAAATCGTTCAAAACGATTTTAAGTGATCGATCGAAGGATTTTTATTTGATCAAAAAAAACGTAGAAAAGTGCTGGGGAAGGTCCCCATAGGCTAACATTGCACCGGTAGGTTTAAAGTGGCAAAGTATGAAGTCAAAGTATTTTTTAAAGAGACAGTACTTCGATTATCGAATGGTCGAACAGTCAAACGGGTTTTACTTCGAATCATTCAATTCGATTGAATTTGATGGAATTTGACCAATTCGATGGTCGAAGTACCAAATAAAATACTTCGAAATTCGAATATTTTTCCATTCAAATTATTCACTGGAGCTTAGTAAATCTGCCCCCTAGTATAGAAATGCAGAGATTTCAGTACATTATATTTTATTTATATGTTTATATTAGTGAACAAACCTAATGCAGGGTTACAGAGATTTTTTTTATTTTAAGTACTGTAGAATAGGCATAAGGCAATGCCTGCCACCAAAGGACATAACATATTATAGTGGCTGAGCTGTGAATGTTTCTCTAAATCACAAATAATGCAGTGAAGTGTCCATCAATTAATAATAGTCAAGGGGCCATGTAGTAGTTTTTGGCACATTATTAGCACACATTTTTATCTAATGATTATTCTAACATGTGTTTCTTCTATACAACAATTCGCTTTGCACCTTTTCTATGCTTAACTTGGCCCCATGTTTTAGGGCCCCCTTAAACTTTGGAAATACAAACATTTTTATAAACATATATTGTTTATAGTGCCCATGTGCAAATTTACCCAATGTTTATAAGTAAGCCCCTGTGAATCTGCATCTCTAGCTAATTAATGTCAGATGTAGTGAATCTTAACTGAAGCCAAATGTAGGCCGAGAATCGGCTCCGACACTTATTGATGTGCCTGCAGCTGGATACATTGCATTGGCCCGGCTGCAGGCACGTGCAGTGGATCCTTGTGTTCCAGTATCTGGGTGCAGGATGCGGTCCTAGGAGGGGATTCTCGTCCTGCGTTTGTACTTTTTGTCTACGTTTTATCTGCAGGCCAAGATCCAATACGTCTGCATTAGCCTCATGTCTTAAGTACCTGACTGACTGCATCCCTTCACTCTGAAACCGGCCAGTCTACAATAGTTTATACATATTACTAAGAAAAATCTGTATCAACTTTGGTATTTCATAAGTAAAATAACTATTCCAATTACATTGTTTATTAAAAAACAAAACTGTTGCAGTGATGTAACAAACTGTATCTAATGGTTTTGGATTGCTAACAAGGTCTGCGATTGGCTTCTAACAATGGACTGCCATCTCTTTTCCATTAATAGAAGCTAGGACATCATGACCTTTTAACTGGCTTCCCTCCACAAGGGAAAGACGTCAGTGAATTTTTCCTGAAATCACTTTAAAATGAAAAAGAAAAATCTGATTCTGGGAAACAAAAAGAGATTGCGCATTGTCTTTCATATATGATTAGTGACTGGAAGGCTTCATATCTGCCCTCCAGAAACTTGTTCTGCTTTCAGTAATCACTATTGCTATCATTCCAAAAAGAGAGTAGGCATAATGCCTTTGTGCACATACAAAAGTGGCCTTTGATTGCACATAATGAGTCCCTTGCTATCTTCTTCTCATAATGACTATGCTAATGTTTCTTCATGCAGACTACAAGGGAACATGCCAATGCAATTAACAGCACGGCCCTAATCACTCAGATCTATTTCTTTTTTCCCAGGCATACAGTACCGAACCCTTACTTCATTTGAGTCGCAGGCCTTTTCTTTCCTCTAATCAAAGTTCGCTCCAACTCTTGCAAAGTGGAATGTAGTATAAGCTATTAACTTTATTTCTGAAATTCATAGGGATATTTTTATAAGGGGGAACAAAAATTATATCATAGTGAACTGTAACTCCTTAACGAAAATGTGTGGGACTGGCTTGTTATTATGGCATTTCACAGCAGAAGGCTCATTTACTAATGTAATTGCAAAACTGCGAGCATGCAAACACTATTCAAATAGGATACTTGCTACTTGAACCTAGCGCCAATATGCCACTTCAGCCTGCTCTGCTTAAATGTAAAAGTTCATAGCAACATGAGGAGGTGTTAATTCTTGTGCTCCCTTTGGGTGCTGCACCTACAAAGTCAACTAATGCTAATCCCAGTTTCTTCCACTATGTTCTGGCATAAAGTCACCTGCATCCATAATGGCTAAGAATAAAATATGACATGAACATGAATTAGCATCCTTATTGGTAAGTTGCTCACAAATTGCAGCACACACTGTTTTTGTTAATACCCTCTGTGTGCAAAAACATGGCGATTTGCATAGCTGAGTTTTGCACAAAGAAAATGTAGATTAATTATAGCACCTTAAAAGAATCTAAGCCACAGCCTAAACCACAATTAATGCTCCAGCCCATTGAGTTAAAGGAACAGTAAGTGTTTTATAGGTATGACAATATAATGTATGGTTGCCCTGCACTGGTAAAATTGGTGTCTTTGCATCAATAACTCTATGGTAGTTTATATAAACGAGCTGATGTGTAGCCATGGGGGCAGCCATTCAAGCACAGGATGCACAGTAGATCACAGATAAGTTCTGAAGAATCCCATATGCCTCATATACTAGAAAGCTTATCTGTTATCTGCTGTATATATTAGCTACAGTAGAGTCTCTGAAGCAAACACATGTTATTGTTTGTTTAAGATAAACTGCCACAACTGCAATGCTGTTTATTTGCCTTGTGTCTTATCTAACTGAAGCAAGCTAGATCTAATCTAATTGGTTACTTAAGTTCAGGGCTACTCCTGAGTGAGCAGCCATCTACTACAGGTGGCAAAAGGCCACCTCTGGTAAACCCAAGTGCAGAATTGTCATTTTTTTAAAAAGTTAAATGAAAACTCTGCTAGTGCAGAGAGCACAATTGAGTTGCAGCCCTCGGTGACCCATTTGTATGCCACAGTTTAAGCACAGAGCAGGTAAAGGAGTGGCATCAGGGGTGCTGCATCAGGTGGTGGCAGCCCCAGAAACACCCCTGCTCAAGGTGGTGATACAATTGACGATCTGCTTTTTTAGAGAGGTCACCACAGGAATGGATGTTTTCCTGATATGGCCTTGAGCTGGGTGATACCGGGCTGATGATCGGATCTTTATGAAGGTGAATGGAGACAAATAGGAGATGAGCCAATGAACAAGCCCATGCGGTCCTTATCCCAGAAAATCAAACCTGATATCTGCCTGATTTTGGCCAGGCAAGCCTGTCAACAGGCCCCATACATAGGATAATAAGCTGCCAACTTGGTCCAGAAGGAATGAGTTGGCAGATTTTATTGGTCCGAATATGGCCACCTTTAGATGCCTGTGTGACCCTGTGCATATTTGACAGCTAATCAAAATCTACTAGAGAACACTAACAAAGGTATTTTGATTGCACCCAACCTTAAAGGAGAAATAAAGCCTAACTAAAGAAATAGGATAGAAATGTTGTACATTATATTTTCATACCAGTCCTAGGCAACCACAGCCCTTTAGAAGTAAAGATCTGTGTCTCCAAAGATGCCCATGTAGCTCCCCATCTTCTTTTCTGCTGATTCACTGCACATGCTTTGTACTGTTATCAGTTACTGAGCTTAGGAACTGACTCAAAGTATACAGTACACATAAAATATGAATTACATAATATAAAGCTATTTAGTAATTAATACAGATAATAACTTCATGGCAGCACAGAAACCATTGCAACTAGCATCAGAATTTAATAATCTGCACTGTAACATCAGTTTATATTACAGGCAAACCTTATTTTCTGCTTGATAATTTGCGACAGCCCCTAAACTTAGCTTCTCAACAGCTGCTCAGAGTCCACTGATCACGTGTTGCAGACAATTTTCCAAGATGGTGACCCCCTGTGAAGTTTGAAGTCCTGGATCATTGCTGCTATTGAGAAGCTGAAACTTTAGGCAGGTGCAATATACAATTTAGGCTGGTCATTATATAAAATATGGCATTTTTAGCTATTTACATTTTTAGGGTTTAGTTCTCCTTTAACACTGACAGCAAAGTTTCAAGGCTGGTATACAGTTCCCCCATATACCATCAGCAGTGCTCATTGGACAAAATAAAGGAAATATTAAAAAGATTAAAAATTTTCAATAAATTAGTGAGAGAGAACCAGTGTAATTACACACTTATAGCATATCTGTGTACAAGAGAAAGCTAATCCTACAATTTATTGCATTTCATTTACCTTTTTTTCATTCAAATCAAACTGTTCCTCCTCCCCTGTTTGAGTGTGCATGTTTTCCATCTTTCTCAGGAGCTCTGCTTTGGGTGCTGACATAGAGTAATACAGAGAGCAGCTGCTTGTATTATCAGGAGTTTCTCTTTTGTCTTCTTTCCTAAACAACAACCAGTGCAAAAAAAAAATTACAAATTACCTACCTTTTCTAGCTTACAAGGCAGATAGTCTCTCTATGCATTGTGGTTATAATCAGTCCTTTTTAACACAAATATTATATATATAAAAAAAGTTTGTAGACTTTGTTTTATATTGCTCTGCTCAGGAAAGAGATAGGAAAGGTCATCTGATGTTTCTTATTTCTTTCCTGAGCAACATCAGAACAGTTCTCTGTTTGCCTTATGAACTGAACAGTAAGAACAACTGACCAGCATGTCTCTGTAGTTAAAAGATTCATTATATTAGCTGTTTTTAAACAGCTTAATAGCTCTGAAACAGAAAAAAATTGTGAATTACAGAAGTGTTTAGAAAGGCACCCTCAGCAATTCTATATTTCTATTCTATTATCTATTCTATTCTCTATTATTTAAAAAGGGTAACATAAACATAAACCCAATGGGATTGTTTTGGCACCAACATGTATTTGTTAACAACAAGTATCTGGTAATGTTTTATCATTATTGAGAAAAAGGAAATTATTTTAAAAAAACATTTGCTTAATTGAATAACAGGTTCTGGATAATGGATTAAATATCTATTGTAAAAATACGCTTAGGGTAAGTCCACACTTTAAATTGAAAAAACGCTGGCACTAATCACACGCGGCGGTTTGTTTTCCGAAGCCGCCCGCAGTTACCTCACGAGGAAAGTTTGGGCGACTTCGGAAAACGAATCGTCGCGTGTAAGTCACTGTGGAGTTCCTTGACCTTATAAATACTCAAGGCTGAGAGCTTTTATACAGGTCATTGAACTCCAAAATGACAACAGGGGGTACATTATTTATTATAATACACAAGTTTCAGTGGGGATCATTTATAAACACTGGGCAAATTTGCACCTGGGCAGTAACCCATAGGGACTAGTGATTAGCTTTTTTCAGCTAGCTGCAGGTTGAACAATGAAAGCAAACATCTGATTGGTTGCCATGTGTTACTGCCCTAGTGAAAATTTGCCCAGTGTATATAAATGACCCCCATGAGTCTTCTCTCAAACTTGGATTGCTGGAGAGAGACAGCAGTTGGTCAGCCATTGGGATTGTTAAAAGACTGCATGGAAAACGAGCACATGCAGCACAAAAGGAGGCAGCCATTGCTGAATTATTGATCTTATTCAGACATAGATATTGGTTTAGAGATTTGGGATGCATTACGTGAACATACATTTCTAGATTCTGCAAATGCCCTGAATTATTAGTAATAGTCCCTTGCAACCAGATCCATGAAGCAACTCTATACCCATCACTGTACCCCTAAAAGAACTACGTGTATGAACATTTATGCTGAAGCTACTGCAAAACGGAATGCCATTTTAATATTAGACTGCAGTGCCAAAGATTCTCCTGATATTCACCCAATCTCCTAATCACACGTCTGCCTCTTGCGTCCTGTCTACAGTTACCTTCCTGGGTCTTTTGTCTCTGCAAAGGAGTTAAGAGACTATCAAGTTGCCAATATTGGCAATTATGTAAAATAACATCAAGAAAGCTTCAAGTCTCTGCATTGTAAAGATGACAAAGATTTAACACAGTGAGAAAACTCACAAAAACCCATCAAAATGCCCCAGAATATCAGTAGGTAACATAATCCTTATGTGTTTCTTTAAGGTAAGAGGACAAAGAACACACAAAAAAACCTTATTAACCTGTTCAAGTTACTCTATGCTATCAAGCTCTCTCTTTAGAGTCTCTTTACATGCGGCTTTATTCATTTCAATAATTTTGACAGCTCTAATACATTGCCTATACAAAGGGAGCACAAACACCAATATATTTGTTTTAATCTCCCCTCCTACTGCATGAAGAGTGGCTGGGATAGTGAGGAGTAACTTGATTTTATAAACTGTACAAAATTTTTCAATTGATTATATTAAGTATTCTTATTTTCATTAGATAAAGCTTATATTACATTTTCATAAAAGGCTCCCTTTAAGTCAGAAACTACAATGAAAAGTTGAAAAATACTAATATGAAAAATATGAAGTAAAGCTTTAGTTTGAAATTTAAAGGCTAATCTACCCAAAAATATTTGTTGTCCAAGGAGATGCCGGCACTCTCGTAAAAACAAAATAATGTGCCTGGGTGCAGAATCAAGTAAATATAACACAAACTTCGAATAGAGTCCGCACTCTCAGGACTTAAAAGTAAATTTTTTTAATAATACAAGCTACTGACTGATGTTTCGGCCCCCTTGAGGCCTTTCTCAAAAATATTTGCTGATATATATCTTTACAAAGCAATATAATGTAATTACATTGATTTTGAAAGCAGTGCATGTTATTCCCTTTCTGTTCTCTGGTTCCGACTCATGAAATAATGTAACAGTCCTCCTACTTTCAGAACCAGAAGAGCAGAGAATATAAACAACAACAGAGAGACTACTATCAATAGCAATTACAAAAGTTTCATCGATAGTTACTTAAAATGCCATTTTTTTGGTTATACAAAAAAAAAAACAACAACATGTTTTGGGGTGCAGGGTCACTTTAAATAGCACCAACTAGTCTGGATAGTGGATGAGTACAGGCCAGAGTATATAAATATATAAAAGTATATGGTGAAAAAACATCCATGTTTGAAAAATTCTTTCATTAAACTACAGTTTATATCCCACTTATTTTCCATCAAAGAGAAAGCAATGATACAAGTGTGCATTGTCAAACTAGGGTACAGGGGCGCATCAGGAAACCTTAGATCATAGTTCAACTTTCTGCATTTTTTTCTGGAGGGAATATCCATGGTACTGTATATAAAGGCAAATGGCTGGGTGAGAAGGGACCCACTGGAATTTTTCTTCTGGGCCAGTCCTACATGAACATCAGTTTATGACCTCTAGAGTGGATGTTGCATCTAAATTTGATATTCAGGCAGCATGCCCCAACAGGACAAGCTGTATGGCAGTATTTTTATATTTTCAATAAGTCCCCTCTTACTGACTGAATTGGCCAAGTTCTGATTCGTGCCTGTAAAGGAAAGAGCCTTCTATTTTTACACTGCATACAAGGTATACAATTGTTTCCTTATCAGTGCACTTCTCCACTTTCTAACTGCTATATTGTTTTATTTATCTAACTCAGTGACATTTTCAAGTGTATGGATTATGTGTTATGTGAATGTTAATATTTAAGCCATAGCACATTGTCCCAAAAGTGGAGGCACGAGACGATAAAAGTGTTGCCAGGATGTGTTTAAGGTCACATCTATTCGCAACTGTCAGTGTGACAATGGGATTAAGAAAATTTACATTTTCTGCTGTTTAGCAAGCAAGTACATCTCATAGAATACTGTTGCATTGCTGTCCTGACGGACTGAAAGTTCTTTAATTAACCGTATACTTTTATTAGGTTCAATTCCATCAAACGCATTATCTGCAAGGAGTTTATATGTCTTCCCCCATATTCAGCTCTTTTCCCAGAGATCCAGAATATAAAATAACTCTTGATAAAACTGACCATCTTTTTTGTTTGTGTGTGGGACAGGGACTGAGGATTTTCCCCTATTAGCAGGTAAAGAAAACTGAACTATAAAGTGGCCATACACACAAAGTTTGGCTGAAGAAATTTTTTTGGAGATACAAAGTGTGGAGGTTAGGAGAAAACAGTAGTGTAAATATTGGGGGCCCAGTTGCAAAATCTGCACTGCATCATTCTATAGTTACTGCACTTATGTGTGCAATGCTTGAACTGTAAGATTAATCAGTTCATTTGGTTCAGTACTAAAGTGACTGAATTATCAAAAGTGTTAAATAAAGGCCCCAGATCCTGCACCTCATCAGATGACTCTGTAAATTATAAATTTACAAAATATAAATATTAAATACAGTATCTAGTTTAAAGAAATCTGGCAAACAGCCCTTCCCATGTCTTCCCTTTGTTGAGGCATTTGCTTGAAAAATGCAAGGTGTGTCAGCCAGACAGTGTGTTAGTTAACTTCTGCTTGTATCCAATATTTATCTAGAGATTAGGTTAACAATGATTTTAATATATTGTTATTCCTTACTTTTGTACTTATTGGAAACCAATAAAGAACTTTTATGTACTAAAAAGAGGTAATTATTTTTGTGAGCAGTAGACAGTGGCATTAAAGCAGTTTGCAAAGAAAAAAGCCATTTTGAATTTAGATTGTTATCTGGTTGCTAGGGCTTAATGATCTTAGCAACCAGACAGTAGTTTGGAAGGCAGAATGGAATATGAACAACTAGATAGAGATACACAATATAATATACAAATACAATTAAAAGGGATTGATTATGACACTTTCATTTTAGGGGGTCAGTGAACATCAAAACCCAGATAGCATTTTCAGTTTCAATGTAGAAAAGAGGTGGGATAGGAAAGATACATTTAAGATTTAAAAATCATAAATAATAAACGTTAATTTAAAAGTTGTTTACAATAGGCCTATCAATAATTATTTGAATTATTTTATTCATGGGGTACTGTGGAAAGATAGCACTTTAACATATGTCACCACTAAATCACTTACTTTTCACACGTTTTTGCTTTTCGCTTCTGATTCTTTTCCTTTAGTGCACTGCTGCTCTTGGTAAACAAGCCTTCCATTAAATCCATAGTAGTTTTCATCCTGGAGTCAGGATCTAGAATATTCGCAAGGGATTTATCCTTGGTCACAATCTCCTTTGCCAGCTCATGTGATTTGGCATCTTCCAGAAACATCAGATCTGAGTTAACATGTGGTAAGGTGCTATGATCAGCGGGGTTGAAATTCCTCTCTGAATTTTGGAAAATACTGATGTCTGCCCCATGGGGTTGGGTTACATATTCATCAGTAGGTTTAGCTGCATCAACTGGAGAAGCCAACGGTTCAGGTGCTGGTACAATAGAGGAAAGTTTAAGTAGTGGCCCTTCAATGTCCCTTTTGGTGATTCCCGAATTTAACAAGTAAGAACCACTGCTTTCTGTTCTTGCTGTATGTTCTGATGCAGACCGAAGATGTCTGCAAAAAAAATACTGTTATTTGTTTTATTTCCTTTACAGTACAATAATTGATCTAATAGACAAACTGTAGTAGTTATGAAAAAACAGGTGAACAAAACCATAAATCCCTGGGGGTAGCTAATATTTCTAACCTACAACAGACTGGTTCCTATTATTCTTTCATATTGTAGGCTCTAGTGAACAAGGTCCTCTTTACCTGTGCCAGTTATAGCTTATCTTTTTATATATATAATCTGAATAAAGTGAAGAATATGTTGACTGAATATGTGCAAAAAAAAGATAATGGTATTTTTTTTGTATTGAATTGTATTGACATAAGTAGCTCAGCTAGTAAAAGCTAAGAAATTATCTTATAATGGATGTTGCAGAGAATAAATAGGTGACATCCAGAGAGCATATGATTAGCAGTTTAATGAAAATACTTTGTAAAAAGCTTAGGAATAAAGCTGTGGAATTAAATTGGGGGAATGAAAGCACAAGACAGAATAATAAAAACTCAATAACATAGCCTAAAACAGTTTTTTCTGGTCCAACCAATATATAATTCATAATGCATTTCCCTGATTTTACATTTTTACACAATTTTGCTCCCCTGAAAAATGTAAAATGGGGGTTCTACTGCAGATCAGTTTAGATACTGAACACAGACTTAACAGATGTATGGATACATTGTTGCAGTGTTAAGAGTGCATTTAAAAGCAAACACATCATATGTTGCATCCTTACAAAATATAGTTGTTATCTATTTTAAGTTGCCATCTCAGTCCATTAAAACCATACAAATTAAAAACATACAGACATACAAATGCTGAAAGCATTTACAACCCTTGCTATAGAGTCATATAGATTTAAGACCATGTGGACCATAAAATATTTGTTCACATATTTTAAAAATGATGTGAGAATTCAATTATGCAAAATTGTTTGCATGTGCCACTGTTGTTTGAGGGCCCGGAAACAGGCAGCTACTACTATGTATGTTACCTTTTATTGCTTTTCTCTTTTACTTGCGTAATGTTGGCAGCAAATGGGTATTTCTCCATTCTTTCTTTCAACAGTGCATCCTCTAGGCTTGGAGGTGGAAAGGGGGGAGGAGATGGAGGAATGAAGGTCCCAGAAAATGATTCTGTATCCTGCTCTTTGACAAAAACCTCATCGTCACCCTCATCCTCTTGACCAGTCATAGGTGACTGAGGCTGTAGGCAGGACTCGGATATACGGAGAGAAATTTTGCCATGGTGAATCTCTACCTCAGATGAACTGCTGCTCCACATGGCATTGTTTTTCCAACTAGTGGAAAATGTTGGTCCAGCTGTGGGTCCTGAAGATTTATTTTGTTGGACATTTTCAATAATTGAATTGGCACTTTTAGTTTCAAAAGGCTCGAGCCTTTGTGCTGATGTATATTTTGCACATCTTTCTGTATCATTAAGATCTTCAGATGAACTATTTACAGGTAAATACCATTCCTGGTGATTTATTTCCTTATTGTCAAATGGAGAAGCACTTTCCTTTCCACGTTTCCCAGAATATAGATACTCTTCAGCAGTAATATAGTCAAGTGTAACATGATCCAGTGAGCTCTGTGCCAGCTTAGGAGGATCTGAATGAATTCGCAAGGCTAATTGTGCCTGCTTTGCTTCAGAATTAAAGCTGTATTTTCCACTTGGACTAATGTTTTGAGTATTGGTATTTCTCTGGTTTTCTAATTGAGCTGATTTCTGAATAGCTGAAGAATTTTCTGGAACTGAGTCTTCACCACTGTCATTAAAGGACGGTTGTTCGAAATGATTGCTTTTTACAGATCTAAAACTAAAAATAAGTAAAATAAGACTTACATGTACTAATAATCAGAAAATCTATCTTGATATTATTGATTGTAATTAATACATTCTCAATAGAATATTCATGCTTCCTGCCACCACAACCCATATTAACTCTCTGACATTAAGCACTGTTGGGATAATCTAATAAGGGGAAGAAAATATACTTCATCTGGGTCAGTGTCTATGTGAGTGGATAGAGCATTTCTTATATAAACTTGGGACAGGGTGGTCCATTGACACACCGTCACTGCCTATTACAGCCACAGCACAGATCTGTAAACCAGCAGTGTAGAGACATTTTGATCTTATATATATATATATATATATATATATATATATATATATATATATATATTGTATAATTAATTGCAAGTAAGACAGATGGATAAATGGTTATATACATACATCATACATACATGTACACATACCTGATTCCTTTATTGCAAGCTGAGGCATATGAAGTTTTGTTGCTGACATCCTGCCTTGACATAAATTCCTAAAATGAAAAAAAAAAAAAACTAAGGAGGTTCCACCTTATTTAGCAATACATTTTCCCAAAAATTTCTTGTGCGGGAAAAAAATCTCTGAATACCACAATTTTTTTCAGATTTGACACCCGAATACAGTGACATTTTCAGAAACCAAACACAAATCAGGATATCTTCAGGACATCTGCCATTGACTTCTATTTTTTATTTGGACTTTTATCACCATGGGGGTTTAATAAATTCCGAAAAATTCAAGTTTTTTTCCACAAAAAAATGGTGTTTTGGCCCTTTAAAAGTACATTCAGAAGAACATCTGACTTTAATAAATAACCCCCTAATGTTGATTTTAGAAAGTATATTTTACGTATATTTTATAAGTTCATACACCAGTTCTTCATTAAGCTGTTGATAAACTGTGATTAAAGGCAAAAAGATTTCTACTACATTTACTGCACCTTAACCTGCATGGGAAAATTAAATGCATGAAATACGCTAACAGATCCGAGCACAGTTATTTTTTAATTTTGATGCCTGTGGAGATATTAAATAGCATACAAACAGTATTGATATTACAGTTTTGGTAAATTATATATTTAATGACATAATAGCAAGTTAAGGAACATTTTCCAAAGTCTTTGTTTATGAAGTTCTGGATTCTGGATTTTAATTCCATTAAAAACTCCTTTCTGAAACTTATGTTTGCTTAAAGTGGACCCGTCACCCAAAAAAATTATTCAAAATCCTATTTTATCACATTAGTCAAGCAAAATGAACTTTAATTACACTATATCAATTATTTGAATCTTGTTTCCTTCAGAGTGGAAACTCATAATTATAGCAAGCAGGCAGGAGCCTTTTTGTGGACACTGTTATTAAGACAAGTCTTCCATCATCTCAGAATCTTGTTTGTGCACCAGAATGAGGGACCTGATGTCCATCCCCGTGCCCTGGTTACACAATTAAACGGTGAAGAGAACGGGGGAATGTGGGGAGAGCAGTGACATCTAGGAAGTGCTGAATGGAAAGTGAAAGCAATTGTCTGCCCCGCCTCTATGCCTAGGCATAGAGGCGGGGCAGACAATATTTGATTGACAGCTGAGATGTTTAAATGAGTTTACAACAGCTATGAATGCTTTAATAAAAAATAGAAATTGGATTTCATGTTTTACAGATTTTTGTGTCTGGGT
The DNA here is from genome assembly GCF_017654675.1 of Xenopus laevis. Taxonomy (NCBI): domain Eukaryota; kingdom Metazoa; phylum Chordata; class Amphibia; order Anura; family Pipidae; genus Xenopus; species Xenopus laevis. The sequence continues at coordinate 71,106,014 of NC_054372.1, read as the reverse complement.
GACGGGTCCACTTTAAGAAAACCTTATAATAATCTGGACATGTTTGTGATTAGATAAAAGACCAAGATGATGGGTTTTGCTACATTCCACCAGGTCCAGCTGATTGAGATCCAGTCTCTAAAGGTGGCCATACACGGGCCGATAAAAGCTGCCGACAGACCGAGTCGGCAGCTTATTGGCCTGTGTATGGGGGCCCCAACGGGCTTCCCCGATCGAGATCTGGCCAAAAGTTGGCCAGATCTTGATCGAATGGGACTAAAAATCCCGTCGGATCGCGGCCGCATCTGTTCGTTGATGCGGTCCCGCGATCCGACCGCCCGTAAAGCCACCGTTAGGATCCGATCATTGGGCCCTAGGGCCCACGATCTGATCAGACCGATATTGCCCACCTCAAAGAGACATCGCCAAACGAGCAGATCTCTCCGTGTATGGCCACCTTAAGTGTAAAACTTCACAGAAGATTTTTATCAGATTTTATGGGTCAGATTTTCAACTTTACAACACAACCAGCTCTCGAACACCCTTGCCTTATTTGAGTAGGTAAGTCTGCTTCTCAATGGTAGAAGTTAGACAACCTCAAATCACAACAGAAAAAAGAATCCAAATGGAACACAGAACTGCTACAAGTAAGGTGAACTTTACACATTTATTGCAAATGTGCACTTCCACAGAAAACTTACCTTGCTTGTAGCAGTTTTGTCTGCCATTGGATGCTTTTTTTAAGATTTTCAACATGTTGTGTCAGATGGAAAATGTTCTGTGTAGTTTACACATCAGGTTTTTGTATCATTCCCATTATATTTTGACTCATGCAACTGCATCCGACTTGTACGATGCGTTTTGTAGCAGTACGTTGTGTGAGCAGGAATAACTTTTTATACACACAAAGCAAATTAAATATCAATAATAATATTGCATGTGTTTAACAACAATTTTCATACAACCAAACTTAGGGCTCGGTATTGGGTCCACTTTTATTTAACTTGTTCATTAATGACTTAGGGGAGAGTATTGTAAGTAATGTATCAGTGTTTGTAGATGACACAAAATATCCACCCCAATTAATTCCATCCAGGATGTGGCATCCTTGCAACACAATCTTCACAAACTGGCAATCTGGGCAGCTAAGTGGCAAATGAGATTCAATGTTGTAAAGTAATGCACCAGGGATGTAAGAATATCCAAGACACTTATACCCTTAATGGGACTGCACTAGGCAAATCCATTATGGAAAAGGACCTTGGAGTCCTTGTAGATAATAAACTGGGCTGTAGCAAGCAATGCCAGTCAGCAGCATCAAGGGCAAATAAGGTATTGAGCTGTATTAAAAGGGGAATAGAGTCACGGGAGGAGGGGGTCATTCTTCCACTGTATAGAGCACTTGTAAGGCTCCATCTGGAATATGCGTACAGTTTTGGTCTCCATCACTCAAAAAGGACATTATTGTATTAGAGAGGGTACAGAGAAGGGCAACTAAGCTGGTAAAGTCTTAGCTATGAGGGAAGACTGGCCAAATTGGGGATGTTCACACTGGAGAAGAGGCACTTAAGATATATGACTAGTCCGATTCCCATATTGGAGTCAGGAAGGTATTTTTCCCCCTCTGAGGCAAAATTGGAGAGGCTTCAGATGGGTTTTTTTTGCATTCCTCTGGATCAACTAGCAGCTAGGCAGATTAAAAAAACAAAAAAAAAAGGTTGAACTTGATGGACATGTGTCTTTTTTCAACCTTACTTACTATGTTACTATGTCACAAACTAAATGAGTAGGCAATGAGAGCCCTGCCTGCAAAGGGCTTACAATCTAAAGGACATTGCTGAAATAGCTGTTGCAGTAGTCAGCTATTCCCCGTAATAATGTTCAATAAATAACTGACCTGTAAATAAGGAGTCAGGAAGTGTGGCAGACCACTACAACATTTCATTGCTGTTTCAATGGCACATGTAGTTGAGACAAGCAGTGGAGAGTAGATGAAAGATATTGTAAATTTACTTTCGTTATGCTAGATTTGATTTTTGGGTTAAGAACCCCTTAAAAGTTTTGCTTGGGGGTTGTTAGGCACCCCCAAGTGAGTATAATCTCTTCATTCAGATCCCAAGTCAGCACTCTTTTTTTCAGAAAAAGCACCTGTCTGGCATAATTTACTAGTGAGTCTCCTTCACAAGTCCCAGGAATTGCTTATCACTAGTGATGGGCGAATTTGCGCCGTTTCGCCGAAAAATCTGCGAATTTCACGCGAAATTCGCGAAACGGTGAAAAATTAGCGAAACGGCGCCGGCGTCTCGTTTTTCACGCCGGCGCCCGTTTTTCCAATGCCGGCGCCCGTTTTTGACGCCAGCGTCCGTTTTTCAAAAAAAAATTTTTGACGCCGGCGAATTTTTACCGAGAATTTTCGCGGGTGTTTCGCGAATTTATTCGCTCAGCGCGAATCGCGCAAATTCGCCGCGAGTTCGCGCCTGGCGAATAAATTCGCCCATCACTACTTATCACTAAGTGCTGTGCATTCACAGTAGAGTGAAAGCAGAACTGCATAAACAGCATGTAATACTGTCCTTATAGTCAGAAAGTAGATAAACAATATGTGTGAGATGACACACTGCTGGTGAATAAACTGGTAGTCTACTGTCTAGCATTATCTTGGGAGAATGACCTTGCATCTTATTTAACCTGCCCACAACATCATAATAATTTAACATGCTATTTGACAGGAATGTTCTTAGTCACCTATGCTTTCTGCACAATGACCACTAAATTATGATACAAAAATAAGGTTGACAGAAAAGGGATGAAAACCCTTGTGCATTTTTCCTTGCCATATTAACATAAAGACAGAAGAAGAAAGCTGACTGACTGCCTTACATATTTATTTTTTATGATATAAACAGGCCCAACACAGAATTCTGCAGAAGCTGCTCTTCAATGTGATAGGTGAGTGAAATAATAGTGTTGTGCCTTAACAGCTTTTATTCTCAGGCGCTCCCACAACATCAAACAAACTGAGCTCTTTTAGCAATTTACAGCTTCTCTCTTAAGTAAATGGATTAATGATATCAGAAAGCCTTTAAGACACGCTGTTGAGGGAAAGCTGCAGAATAGATCTACCCCTAATTAGTGTATCCTCTATTTTTAGGTGATTCATGTTCTACCTGGGTCACAGAACTTATTGATGAAACTCAGCGCATGCTCCCTGGTGGCCACATACAGTATATCAAACACACCGTGGAGGAGTTACCACATGAAGCTGCAACAATGGTAAAATGATCCACATGAGACCTGTTTCTTTTTCATTGCATGACTGCATTTACAGATAGAAGTCAAAGCTGCCATATTGTTACCTTAGTGAATGCAACATCTATAAATAATGATGTTCCGTCACCTTTAGTGCTCCAGTAGAGAGTGTGCTTATGCTAGAGCTTTCTGTGGAGAATGTTTTGATCATTTACATAGACTAAATACAAACGTATTGCAGTCATTATAAACTCAAGAAATTGGATGCTGTCATTATTCAAAATTAGATGACTGGTGAAGTCCTTCTTTCTATGCCATATCTCAAGGTGGAGGACATATTACAGGAACATCCGTATCCTGCAAGCCTTCCTATAACCTTGGATAAGTAAGCTTGAACAGCAATTATGATAAAAGCAGCTTATACTGGAAGAGATTAGAGCAACAAACATCAAAAGATCCAGAAGAGAGCCTGATTTCTGTCACCCAGCTAATTACATGTCTAATGGAGGCAAATTAGCACAGAAAATTTTAATTGGGTGCCTTTGAAGGCACCCGAGCATTGCCCACAGTTAGTGCTGAATCATCAGATACAGGTAGAATTCTATTGTTTCTACCTGTTTATCTGACTACTCAGCTCTACATGTGTGTATTGAAACAAATGATCTTTCTTAGAAAGATAGTTTTCCAGGAAATATCGTAATTGCCATGTCTATGGCTATCTTAATATCCACCAGGAGATCTGTCCCTATTTAGTCTTCACACATTTTTCACAGAAATCGTAGTATCAATGAGACACACAAGATCGTCTACAGTCACTTTCTGCAGTAGATAATTGGTATTGTGAGAACTGTTGCACACAAGCACAGTTGTTATTTGGAGACAGATGGATCTCAAGGGAAGTATAATGGATTATGCACCTGTGACATGTGATCTATCACTGAATTCCCTAACAAATCAGCAGAGTAGATTCTCTGACAGACACTGACTATCTAGTCTAGGAAAACAATTCCCTGACCAAAAGGTAAGGCAAAGCATATAATCCAAACAATGTAACTGCTTTACTCAATGGTTTTAATGTGGACAAAAACAAGTCAATTCCATAGGCGTGCATTTGCTGGGCCCATTGATTATGGGTGAATTAGCTATATACATAGGTGGCTAAATTAGACGAATCCACTCATCAGCCAATCTCTTCTCAAGTTGAATAAAGGGTCAGCTCCTGCCTTTATTACCATGAAGGTAAACTGCAGCCCAGTTCTTCTGCCCACCCAGACCTGCTATTCCCGCCAAGAAAAGTAAACACATTGCAATTATTGATGAAAAACCTAGAACAAAGTATAATTTCTACAAGAAGAAGCAAAGAGAATTAAAAGAAAAAAAACACCTGTTTATCAATAGGATTTATTGGATTCAAAGCATCCAAAAGGATTCAGTATCATGTCCCAGATTATCTATTGGATGCAGGTAGTGCTGGCTGTGATGCATATACTGTGCATACACTGAAACTAGAGTGTATATTAAAAATTAATTTATATTGAAAAAAGTGCATTTGGACAAGTTTCCACTTACATCAAAGATGTGGTAAACTGCAATTCAAAGTTCGATTGAGCAGAGCCCTCTTTAACTGGTTATTGGTATTTCTGTGGTAATCTGTAGTTTATACTGCACAGTGCTACAGAATATGCTGGTCCTTATAAATGTGTGTTAATTATAATAATTCTAGTGCAATGAGGATATGGAAAAAAGCCCATACTATTTGAATACACACCACAAGTGAGGGCAGTGGTTACTGACATCATAAAGTGTTTGACCATACAGGATAAGAACACTCTGATTCATTGCAGAGGGTGATTAAATGAAGCGTATGGAAGTGAGGGAGAGAGCAAGCAGCTTGTTGTTCAGCAGCCAAAAATGGTAATAACTCTACAGCAATGCATGTGAAAACTGATACAAATCACATAGCACAGCATATACATTTCAGGAATAGTTTTGGCTATGGTTGATGTTATTGGATGTTCAGTTGTTGCAGAACTAATACTCCTAGCTTCCCTACTGGAATGCCTAGCTTGCTGATTTATTTCTAATTCTCTTTTTTAACTTGTATTCGATCACTATCCCATAGGAAGGGATTCTATGTAGCCTTTAGTGAGAGCATAGTAACCCATCTCTACGAATTCATAACCTTCTGTACCCCCAAAAGCTTTGTTATAGATTTTAATTCCCATTTAGGGTGAATAAGCAACCTGTATTCAAAACAGAAACTCAGTATTAGTCTAACTTAGGTAAGATACTGTATATCTTTGTCTTTTTTTTCCTGATTTTACACAAGAGGTCATTCAAACTCTCAGGCTGAGCCTTCACATAATCTATAAAATATAACTCAAATGAAATATGCAAGAGACAGTACTTAAGAATAAGCATGGCAAGGGATCTCTACCAAGCACAACTGTAAATTGGGCACAAATTCATTATCTAGACCTTAGGCAGTATAATCATTTTTAATGTAAATTGCCAAAGGTAGGTGAACCGAATTGCATAACAATGTAAAATGTCTGTCAATGTATTTTTGCACGATTATGCAATTTGAATGCGTGAGCAATTGTGAGCAATGACAAGGTATTTCTGACGGTTTCTCACCCATGGTTTATTCTGTGCAGTAAAACACTGTGAGTCACTGCCCTTAAGATAAGTTATAGAGAGATTTGGGGTTAAAATAACTAATTGCTGTCCTGGATATTTTGGAACTATACAGAAATTACTGATACAGCAATGTTTTCACATATCTTTAAAATTGTTAAATGGGGCACCCACTAACTGCTGGACTTAAAAGCAAGGTTTGAAACAAAGATGACCTTCTTCAACATTGCTGTTGGCTTCATTCTGCTGAGACTTAGGCTGGCAAGACATTTAAAAAACAGTTTAGGGAGTTAGGCTAATTTCACTGATAAGGTCTGAATACACGTTTGTTGTAAAGTCAAAACTGTGATAAATGCAGATCGTGCCATATAGAGCAAGCTATATGCCGAATGTTAACGGGATCTTATTGTATTATCTTGAAGTGTTTTGAGCTGCTAGTAAGCATCACTACATACAACGAATACATACATAAATAAAAATGATTGTGGAACAGAATGTGAGGGTAAAGAATGAGAGATGCTACTTTAGTAATGGATTTAGTCATTCAGAATGCCACCTATTCAACTGGTCAATCTCCAGAGAAGGGGAAGACATTAAGTCTATGGGCACTGTGAGATGTACAGTACATGGGATAACATCCCTTTATGCCCTACCATTTCAGGAAGCTGCTTTCCAGTAACATATACTACTTGTGCAACCCTCCCCAAAGGAAAAAAAAAGAATTACATAAAATTTAGCAATCCATAGCTCTACATCTGATAACCTACAACTCAAATCATAATTTCCTTCACTGCAGCCTTTTAGGAAATATAATACAACAACAACTGCAGCATGACAAGCATGACATTCATTTGTAAGAGTGTTTTGGAACACATGCAGCATAGTGAAGGTCACAATCCAATTGGAATGGGAAATCTGAAGCCCTCCAGAGGTCCAACAACCTCTGGAGGTCCCAGCATATGCTGTTTTATCTAGTACAGCTGTAATCAAATTAATACAAAGAGTTAAATAATATTTTTTTTTTAAAAACTTACCCTACTTTTCTTATCATTAGCAGGAGATGACCTTGATCTCACATGCAGGGCAGGTGCCTGTGGTAATCTGTCCAGCAAATCCTCAGCAGAAGCAGATATACCAGGTGGTCTACTACTTGTCATACCCCCAACATCATTTGATTGCAGTGCGACTTTCTGTGGCGTGTTAGTTTGCCTGCCTTTGCCAAATTCCACCTTGGATGCGTTATCAAGTAGCAGTTCAGACCTTAACTGATGGGCAAAGGAGATGCTACGACTCCTATTCTCTGGATATTCAGTGTTATTCTCAAAGCTGCTAAGGTCAAAGAAGCCTGTTAAACCAGGAGGAAGAGTAGAAGAGACACGTCCAGTTTTAGAAAGCGGTTCTTTGTGCTGGTAGGACAGACTGCGTTCATGAAGAGAATTCATACTAGATGTGGAGGTCATACTCTGGTTGTCCATTATACTCCCTGAGAAGTAGGTACTTTGTGACCTTTCTTTTAATAGCATTGTCTCCTGGGAGGATGGTCTTCGGCCTGTCTTACGCTCTATATATTCTGCAAGGGCATTCTGTTGGAGCTGTTTCAGCTGTGGCTTTGATAAGTTGGTAGTTGAACATGCCTTTCCATCCCTCTCAAAAACTCTTCTTCTGTCTGCCACAGAGTTTTCTGAAAATCTAGCAGTTGGTTCCTTTCTTGTTACAATCAAGGGTGCTGATTCACTTTCAGAAACACCAACTTCATTCATCTTTTCTGGCTCTGAGTAGGATCTCTTTTTCTGCTCAGCTGTTATCTGTCTCTTGGCTCCAATACGGGATGGGAAGGAAACACTTTGGCTTTCTTGGATACCAGCACAGTTATCTGTAGGGGTGACACTGTGGCGCTCTTTTGGAGCATGAGGAAACAATGATGAAGATTTTTTTCTAAAGGTAGCTGAAGCAGGTCTTGCGTTCTTCTCTGGTTTTTTATAGTGAGGTGGGCTGATTTCTAAACCTTTACGCCTGTAAGATGTGGCTTCTAGAACTTTACACTGAGCATCTTTCACACTATTCCTGTAAGCCCTGTTATATCCCAGAGTGTCTTGTGCAGCACATTGCCAATCATCTGCTTTATTTGGCATTGTTTGTGAATCAAAGATTCTTCTATCGTCATCTGGCACAGTTTGCAAAATGTTTTGTTCTTGATTATATGAATGCATTTTTTCAGCTTGCCTCTCTGGCATTTGCTTTTGAGCATCCCCAGTTTTTATGCCATACATACTACCTTGTCTTGTTAACTGATGCATACCTGTAGCTTTTTCAATGCTATGTGAGCTTGAAAGTCTGCGCCATTCATTAGGATGAGTCTGATCCTCGGAAATAAACTTGTTTCTAATTTCTTCAACCATGGTTAAAGAACTTTTGTTATTCTGTCCCCTAGTACTAAACCCTGTCTGACTAATGTTTCCACACAGAAATTGGGATCTCTGGGTTTCATGCTCCCGCTGCTCAATCTTGCAAACTTTATCAAAAACAGAAGACAGTTTGTTGCCATCTGTCTTGCTACTCTGGGAGCTACTTGAACTTAGTCTTCTTCTTGTAAAATCATAGCTTTTGTTCTGAGAAGGGGCAGGTGACTCATAAAATTTCAGTGGATCACTACTGGGGCCATCACCATCATCAACATGTACTGTAAAGCTCAGACTCTCCAGTTTAATTTTGTGATCAGCCTGTCGATTGTTTCTCTCATCCATTTTACTATGTGAGGAGGAAGCAATGTTAAAGTGATTGTGATAATTATTCTCTCCATGGGCATTGTTACTGAGTGAATTTTGGTGTAAATCCATGATATCTGTAGAAAGCATATCTTGTTTTGTTTTGGTATCACTCCACTCATTTTGAAATGCATGAGCATACACTGAGAATTCCTGCCCTTTATCTTTGTTTTGAGCATCAGTATGAACTGAAGTATGATTTTTCTCTGCCATCTTTGTGCCATTTTTTTGTTGTCCATTAATATCTATATGGCTCAGTCTTAAAGGGTGTTGATCATTTCTGTCATTTGTTAAAGAGCTGGTGGAAATTTCAGGCCCAGCAGAAAAATGAAGCTTATAGTGTGAAAAGCCCGTGAGACCTTCCTGCTTTTTCTCTCTTTCTTTAATCGAGTGGTTCATGGGATAATGATCTACAGACTTACTTCTCAAATGTTGGGTGTCATTTTCATTTTTATTAGGCTCAGAGTAGGACAGAACATTTTCTGAAGATTTGGCCCTATAGGACCCCTCTTTGGCTAGTGCTGGATACATTCTTCCATTATTATTTTTTGGAGGTTGAGGAGCATGAGCAAAGTGTGGTTCTGGGGCTGGTACAGGGTAGATTCCTGTAGGAAGCATAGGCTGCCCTGGTTGTGGTGCTTCAGAATAAATCTGCTTGGGTTTTACTAGTGGGCTACTTTCTGGGCTCCTCTCCAGTACAGTGTGCAAATGTCCATCCCCATGCATTTGTTTTGGCTGCTGAACAGCATAAGAGGTGGTATTGGTAGAATTTAATCCTGCTGATTTTGGAGGAATTCTAAAGTTCCTGTTCTGATCAAGGCTGGACCAAGAGTTGGGCCTTTCGTGATGTCTTGTTACTGCATAACTGTCGCTTCGAGACGGAGGCATAGGTGCTGCTCTTTCAAAGCCATTACTCTCAGAAAAAATTCTGCTCTGTTCCAAACTCCCATGAGGACCAATACTGTGCCTATTGTATGCGGTCTGTCTACTGTAATTCGGATTCTTTACTGAAGAGGAATTCACTTCATACTCTTCTGAGATTCCACGCTGTACATCATAGACTGTCTTTATGTATTTAATGTCTGCGTGCTTAATGCCTTCTTGCACACTGCTACGAGAGTGCATACTTTCCATAGAATAGGAACGTTCCTTGCTAAAAGGAGAGCTATGGTACTCTGGGATGCTAGCGTTAGTTGAGAATGAGCTATAAGCAGAATCTCTTTTGTTGTGGAGGTGAACAAGCTGGTCTATGCAATTGGTGGACTTTGCTGGTGAAAGCTGGCAGTGATGATATGCAGCAGAAGCCTGATCCAAACTTTCCATGCTTCCTCTCGAGCTGTATTGGTCTGGACTCCTTCTTAAGAACTCATGATTGTAGCCGGAGAGATCGCTTGTGGACGAACTGCATGAAAAGGGAAAACAGAATAAAGTCTTTCGGTTAGCAGGAAAGGTTCATGTGAGCTTATAAATAAACTTGCAGATGAACTGTTTAGGTTATGGGAAGAACGGATGTAAAGCCCTATTTGGGACCATTCTGTGCTTACTGCAGCTGTCATTTCCACATACTACTAGTAATTGTTTGCGGCTGCTATGTTCATCCTGTTATTCATACAGCACTTTCAGAGGAAAAAAATAAGCAATGTAGGGACCACAAATAAAAACTAAAATGACACAACTGTATAGCTGAGAATATAAGAGGTTAAATTAAAGAATACAAAGTTGTGTGCTTTTTAATTCTTTTCTTTTTATGGAGCTGAACATTTTCCCTGGCAATCTTCCTGGAAACTCTCAGCATTACAGACATTTAGTTTGCTGTGAGAAATCTAAACAGACATGACTGAAAAGCAAAAAAAAAGAATGAAAGAAAAAAATGCTATTTTGGGATGGCTATTGCAGATGTCATTTGGTTAAATGTAAAATAAGTTCTAGTATTGAGTATATTCAAAGAAATAACTTCACATTCCATTGATGCTTTGTAGATTTTTAAATGACATAAACACTGTTACTACAAAGCAAGACTTAAGCAACATGGAGTCTGTTAAATTATATTTTCCGGCTCAACATGCATATGTTTTTTTTTTAAAATTTCTTTATTTTCGATTTTCAGGGGTACAAAAAAAAGAAAGGGGAGTTAAGAAAAAAAAATAATAAGGGGGTGATGTGGTTATCCTTACATGTATATACACTTGAACTCTATGTATTACAAATTTCTGAACCTGTATTTTATAGAATGCCTAGACAGTATGCTTATAAGCAAATTATTAAGCACGTTATTAATAGAGGGCAAAATATATAGTGAGAATTCAAAAGCATGTACCTATAGCTTATCAAATCTTCATTGCTTATCTACCACAGAAATCCTTCAAATATGCATATGTTCATCGGGTTTATGTTCCAGTAAAAAAAGGGACACAAGTTGCAGCCACCAACCAACTGGAATTTTCATCAAGCCAAGTCAAGTTGCCATGCTGTATTGTCAAAAACCCCCCCTAAGGCTATGGGCACACAAGCCGAAGCTCCGGCTGTTGTCAGTCTGCGTAATTTTTTGCAGGCTGAGAGAAGCAGATCTGCTCAGTGACCATGCTTCATTGATTAGAATCTGAACAGCCTGCATGCACTCACACACAGTGGAGCTGAAGCTGAAGAGATGCCTCCTTTCACGTATTTAGACTGACCTCTGCTTTATCTCCGCTGTGTGTGTGTACACACAGGCTGATCAGATTCAAATCACTGGAGCAGGGGCACTGAGCAGATATGCATCTCTCTTTCAGCTATGTGCTTATAGTCTTTGTTAAACCTGAAGCTGGTCAGTTAGCATTGGCAACTTTATTGTAAGGGTAGGGGCACACGGCGCGATTTCACCGCGATTCTGCGCTGGGCGAGTTGTCGCTGCGTTTTTTAAGCCGAAATAGTTTTGCTAACTTTGGCGCTGGCGTCAATGCAAATCGCGGCGAAATCGCTGCGCTAATTCACACGCGGCGATTCTTTTTCTATTGTCGCCCGAAGTTGCCTCGCTGGGCGTTTCCGGGCGACAGTAGAAAAAGAATCGCCGCGTGTGAATTAGCGCAGCGATTTTGCCGCGATTTGCATTGACGCCAGCGCCAAAGTTAGCAAAGCTATTTCGGCTTAAAAAACGCAGCGACAACTCGCCCAGCGCAGAATCGCGGCGAAATCGCGCCGTGTGCCCCTACCCTAAGACACATTGCCAGCTTTCTATAGTAAGAAACTGTTATTCAAATGAAAACTACAAATGAACTAATGAATTCAAATTATGGTTTCCAACACTGGAATGTTCAATATTTATTAAGTAAAAAAAAGAAAAAATGTAATATAAAAATTTGTCATCTAAAAGCTTGTGAATTCAATAGGCAAAATGTGTTTTTTTTAAATTCAAGTTTTTCTTATTTTGTTTTTAAGAGTTCGTAGACCCATTAAAAATTAGAGTAGAGTGCAAATTTGATGCATTTGAGTTTTATTCTATGGTGTTTAATTGAATTTTTTTACATTCAAATTTTGAAAAAAATTTTAACATTCAAGTTTTGAGTTTATTGGAATGAAAAACTCACAAAAATTCACAAATTCGTATTTTAATAATTAGGCCTCCCAGTGCAACATTTTTATGTCCCAGACTGTCGATCTAGCACCATCCTACAAAATCTCCTGTGTAGTTTAACGCTTAATGGAGCAGCCTTCATGATTCAGATTTGATTAAGTACATATTCAACTCACTGCCCATCCTTTAGTAAGCTGACATGATGCCATTGTAGTCTAGCCAACTGCTTGAGAATCTGACTGCGAGGGGTTCTAATCTAATTGCTGATTGTTTGCTATGGGCGACATCGCCACTGATACTATCTCCAGTATTGTCCTGTTGCACCTTAGCATGTCATTATATCAATACAATGCAACCCAGCAGATGGATTGTATCATTGCACTATAGTTGCAATTAGATTGGCCGATTGCAACTATACTTCGCTGTTCTATGGTTTCTACACACCCTCTTGTGATCCTAATGAATTGAAGCCGATCTTTACAGTTTAGCAAATTTATCTGCTGAGGCAAAATGTCGGTGGTACATGGTGCCTAGGTAATTTAGGAAGTAAAAGGGAACAGCAGTGGAATTTAGTCATCCTTGTTTATGGGCACTTGCATTGTTTCTGTTTCTGTTATATATCGTCATATACCGTGACTAGGCAGCCGGTGCATAGTGTTGAATTCTCTCTAGTTTTCACAAAATGTTTCACCTAGTAGCAGGATTCTGGATCTAATCATAAATATTTAAAGTTGTCAATATAATACTAAATAATATAAGGAAAATTGATCAGTGAGAAAAAGAGTCCCTCTAAATACGTCCTTTACACAAAGGGCAAAACAGAACAATATATAGTTAAGCATAATCCCATTCCATGCCATGTATGTTTACACAGAATGTTCTCACTGATTTGCATTCAGTTTTATCTACTTTACATAAAGGTGTCACGATAACGTATCACCTGGCATTTATTTTAGCATTGGAAACAAATGCCAGAGAAAATGCCAAGTGAAACCTTTATGACAATGGCTGAATTATATTTCACACAAGCATAGTAATTGGGTGGGGGGTCTTGTATGTGGTCTCACTGCCTGCAGTTATTACATGACTGTAGGCGGTCACCCTTTAGAATTTGAAACATTCTATAAAAAATTTTATGCCTATGCTCCATTGCAACATGTATATTGTGGTTAGGAATATCCAGAAGGACTTAAATCACAAAGGGGATACACATTAATCAAAGAAATATGCACAAGAAAGAATACCAGGCGTTGTCAGTATTAAATAGAAAAAATATAAGTAAAGTTAAACATGCTATACACAGGTAAGGCAATGCTGCGTGCCATGAAAACCCAGACGTTTATACGATTTTAACCAGGTATTGGTTCTGATAGCAATCTGTTGGGACAATGGAGACAGGCTCAAGGAAAAGACATTCATACTGGGAGATTTGTCACCCAAAGTTGCTCCTGCTGCTCCATGAGGGCACACGTGGATATTTGGAGAGATTTAGTCGCCCGGCGACAAATCGCCTATTCTTCGACTAATGTTCTCCAACTGCCGGCTAGAATCTAAATCGCCGACTTTTCCAAAGTCGCCCGAAGTTTCCTTGTGAAACTTGAAACAAAGTGCTCTGAGTGCCATCCTGCAGGTGATTCAGATTCTAGCCGGCAGGAAGACTAATCGCCCCGAATCTCCACATGTGTCTCTGCCCTGAAGCACGAGTGTGCAGTCAAGCATTCTGAAACACTTCTACCAACTGACTTGTGAATGTCACATGGATACCACCACTTGTTGCAATCTACAGCTAGTGTCTCAGCTGACACTTTGCAGCCTAGTTGCAGCCATATTGGATGCTGTAAACAAAAGAAGCAAAGGAATTACACACTCCACAAATAAAAATATAAAAGTCTTTATTAAATAATCACATCATAAAAAAGCCCAATGCATTTCAACTGCAAAAGGTGGTCTTCATCATGGGAAAAATGTAAAAAAAGTGCCACCTTTTGTAGTTGAAACATGCTGGACCTTTTAAATGATGTGATTGTTTAATAAAAACTTGTATTTTTATATTTGGAGAGTGCAATCCCTTGGATTCTTTTGTTTAATGGATTTGGGATTGTTTGTGGGCTGATTCCAGTGGATTGGCACCTCATTTATTTTCTTAGGGTGTGCATTTGCCATGCTTCTTACTTGTTGCTGTGGCACCCTTGTAGAAACAAGATTGTGGCCTTAAGTGAAAGATAAAACGCCTTTGACTCCATTGCAAAGCAAAACAGTGAGTGTGTGCTGTGCATTCTGAATGAGCAATGGAACTTGAAAACCCAAACTGAACTCCTCACCCTTAGAGGATTGCAAATGATGTAAGGTTTTTGGCATGGCCAGTTCAGCAATGTGCAATGTGAGTTGTCTACTGCTCACCCATACAGACATCTGCACAAATTCTTCTCTTAGATACAAAAAATTTTTTTTTTAAACATATGTTATGATTTCTTCCCGTTCTATTGTGAAAAGGCATTTAAGATTACCAGAATATTCTTAACCTAAGTACAAGCTGCAAAACTGGAATATTTATAGCTGTGCAATAAAACAAATATATGAATAACAGCATGACTAAGTACTAACTGAATGTCACTACTGCCTGTACTGGGAAATTCACAATTAAAAGTCATAAGCCGAAAATACATTGTGTTTTGAAATCCAGTGCATAGCAACATTAGGCATTATGTGCTTCTAATATAAACAAGTAACAGCAAAAACACTTTAAATATTTTTTTGCACTGACATGCATACTCCTATCCAGTAATTCTAAATATGGTGCCCGTATTTGGTACACTGGCTTTTTTTCTGGTCATATGAACTTTTCTGTTCTATCATTTAAATAGTAGGGAATCCCCCAAGGATTGTAATGCCTTGCCAGATATCCCAGGCTAGTGCTCCTGTTAGCATAACAATGCACCAACCTATATATAATAATATATTTTATAATATATTATCCCCAACCAAAGATGTGGGCCAATAGAGCCTGCACTCTGGTAACAGTAGTTTTTTTTTTTAGGCCACCTGCACCAGGAGGGAGCTCCCAGCTCGCATCGGGAGGGTGTACTAACGCTGGCGGGGGCCAATTTAAAAAAATACCCTACTGTTACCCCAAGTGGTGTGCGGGCTCTATTAGCCCACACCTTTGGTTGGGGATAATATATTTTGAAAACAGGTGCCCTTTAAGGGCTAGTCCACACGGGGAGATAGCCACGCGTTTGCGGTCCCGGTGACAAAGCGCCGCGCCAGTCGCCGCGACCGGCGCAGGCGACAGTTTTGCCTCGCCAGGCATTTTCAGGCGACTGTTGAAAAGCGCATCGCCTCGTGTGGTTAGCACAGGCGTTTTTACATAGGCGCCCATACAAAACTGTCGCCTGCGCCGGTCGCGGCGACTGGCGCGGCGCTTTGTCGCCGCGACCGCAAACGCGTGGCTATCTCCCCGTGTGGAATAGCCCTAAAAGCCAGCCTTTTGTTTCTACTGCACATGTATCGGCCATTGGATTTTGAAGAAAGAAGGGAAGAAAAGGATTGCTCACTTGCGTAATGGTTAGTAGGATGTTCTTGTTGCCTTCCCCTTCGCCTCTCAATCTGTTAGTTAAATAAGTCACTGTTTTATTTTAAAAAGCCAGTAAACAATTATTCTAGGAGTCAACAATGAAGGCAGGGGCACAAGAGCGTATTGGAAAGGCATGGGGACAGTAATAGGTCCAGTGGGGTCCTGACTTATGTGTACTTTCAATATATAATATTTCCAAAGGTTTAGGAGCCTCTAAAAAGGAACTTCTATTTAGGTTGGGATTGTAGAGATCAGCATTCTCAAGCAATGCAGACTTGGTATTTGCATTACATGTGGTGGCTCCTTAAACATTTCTGCAATTCTAGGCAGCCATGCTGTTGCTATTCCTTCCTTTCCTATCCTTATTCTTAGACCTGGCTAGGGGGTGGGTAAGGTTGCCATGCAATCATGGCAGAAGTTCCCTGTTACAAACATCTGCAGGGAAGCAGTTGCCAACCAAGAAGGGTGTTTTGCTAGCTGTGGAGTCCCCATCCTTCATGTATAGGATACACAAGATCAGCTTGTTCTGTCTAAGAGCCAACGGTTTCTTTAGAACCTTTCAAAGTATTTATTATTAAATGTTATTTATATAGCATCAAGATATTCTGTTTATATTCAGGACTTGGGACCCAGACCCCTACACAGGAAAAACAAAGTATTATTTTAAATAAAAAGTGCTGCACTTTCTTTCGATGTATGGTGTAAATATATGCCTATAAATCATTTAACTCTCACAGGCCATGTCTTACCTTGAGTGGTAGGCTTGGTGCCATGGAGATCTGATCGTCCCCTGTGATATCTGCATCATGCTGGGATCGGCTTGAGACTCCAGTAGTTTGGTAGAATGCCAAGAATGCGCATGAGTTATTGGTTTGCTCTCTCTAAAATGAAATGGAAAATCAGTTCATACTTTACAGAGTATGATTATAATATTCTGTACAAGTATGGGATTTATTATCTGCAAACCAGAAAGCTCCAAATTATGGGAAAGTAATTTCCCATAGACTCCAATATAATAAAATAATTTAAATGTTAAAACATTATCTTTTTCCATGTAATAATAAAACAGTAGCTTGTACTGGATCCCAACTAAGATATAATTAAAACAATCCAATTCCTTATGGAAAGACCGTTTATCCGGATTATTGTGGATTATGGGCCCTATACTTGTACTTCCTTTAAAAAAATTGCAGTATCATAAAAGATTCTGCAGTATCAAACATCTTACAGCATTAGCTCAGAACTGGACAGGGTGAGGTTTTTTGGGCTCCTAGATTTTTTCTAGGGCTATCGTTCATTGCACAATAAGGGGGTTATTTATTATTTAAGTCCAATGCCAAAAAATCCAAAAATGCAAGTTTTATTACTTTGAAATCCAAATTTTTAGTGAAAAAAAAAACTTTCCGTGATTTATTATACCCAGAGGATGTAAAAATCTGGCATCTCAGACCTGCCGAGGTTGTATAAAAGTCAATGGGAGAAGTCCCAAAGATATCCTTATCTGCTCTGGGTTTTCATGCAAAAAACCAAAGATTTTGTGGTTTTTAGGCAAAATCCTGAAAAAAAATGGATTTTTCAAGTGGAAAATATGAAAAAATATGTACAATTCGAATTTTCGGATGATTTTCAAGAGTTTTTTCCCGAACTGAAACTTTTCAGGAAAATGTATTGATAAATAAGGGGAAAATAACCTATGCCGATATGGTCAGAGTATATTTCAGAAAATAATGAGATAAATTTGGATTTTGATAAATAATCATCTTAGTTTGTCCATTTTAAAGCAGACCATTTGCAGAACAAGGCAAAACAAGAATAAGAGGGCCCCATAGCAGGAACAGTATAGGGCCCAGATAGAGAGAGAAAGTCGGCATTAAGTTTATAATTCCTTGCCAGTTAAAGGGAATCTATTATTGCATTCTTTAAAAAAAAAATGTAAGTCAGCTTCTGTGCAACAGCTGATTATGGAGTTAGCATCAAATCCTTGCAGAAATAAATGTATGCAATAATACAAACACTGCATTAGCCCCAGACATGGATTACCTGGGAATAGCAGAGGCCTGGGAAAACATTTAAGCTACATCCAGTGGTCCTTTGCTCATTTCATTATAACTTCTGCTGAGTTTACATGAACACACTTTTAGGGTAAAGGCAGACGCGAAGATTAAGGGAGATTTAGTCACCTGCCGATAAATTGCCTCTTCTTCGGGGCGACTAATCTCCCCGAACTGCTGCTGCCTAGAATCTGAATCGCCAGCTGAAGGCACGCGGAGCTCTTCGTTTTCCGAAGTCATCATAAGTTTCCTCATGAGGCAACTTCGGGCGACTTCGGAGAACGAAGCACACCGATTGCTATCCGGCCAGTGATTTACATTCTAGCCAGCGGGAGGCAGTTCGGGGAGATTAGTCGCCCTGAAGAAGAGAAGATTTGTCGATGGGCGACTAATCACCCCGAATCTGAGACACACGTGGAGATTCAGGGAGATTTAGAAATTCCTTGTGAGGCAACTTCAGGCTACCTCGGAAAACGAAGTGCTCCATGTGCCATCCCACTGGCGATTTAGATTTTAGCCAGTGGGAAGCCAGTTTAGTGAGATTAGTTGCCCGAAGAAGAGGCTACTTGTCGCCGGGCGACTAAGTGTGCCTCTGCCCTAACACTGCAAAAGTTTGTACTGACCAGACAAACCCAGAATCAGGTAATACAAGGTACCATTGTTCTAGTAATTATTCATTACTGGGGCCATGTTTGCTCTATATAGGAGAAGGATTGTTATCCTGGTTGATACCATTTTCTAGGCACAAAATCAGGAATTAATGGCACTTTAGGTCAATACCATTTTCTAGGCACAAAATCAGGAATTAATGGCACTTTAGGTCAATAATTTAGATTTTTTTTATGCACAAATTACTTTATTTGCTCCAGATCAGATAGAAGCAGTTGCAACACAATCTATTTAATGTTATCAGCACTTCACTTTAATAGTCATTAGTCAGGTGCAATACAAAGTCTTTTTTGTTGTCACAAGAAAATATTTTCAAAACATTCGCTTGTTATGATATTGCTTTTACCTGTTACGCCTTTGCTGTTGATAACCACCTCCTAAGCAATACAGAGGCCTAGTAAGCACTGGAACATCAATGCAGACTTGTTATTATTTCCCTTAGTCACAAAGTCCACATGCGCTGGTTTTTGTACCTGTACACACTTGCCAGTCAAACATCAGCAAAGGATTAGCACTTATTTTGAATAAACTGTTGTTCTGTTGGCTGTTGTCCTGCAGAATTGTGAGGGAAAATAAACAAAGAACACCTTGTTTGGAAGGCAGACATAATCCCCACTTTACAATGGAGGATTTATATTGTTGAAATGCTCACAAGTGCATTTCTCCAGTACCACACATCTTATTTTATTCATTATTCATTCAATAGGCTAAACACAGTATAGGATGCACTGACTAAGTGCCTACTCTGCTATTAATAAGGTGTTACGTACCAAGCCCACTGAAGTGATAAGTAAACGTAAAGTGAGCAAATTCCTAATGTTTGAACAAGGCATGGGCCTCCAGACTATTTGGGACATGCTAATTTTTCAGGCACTCTGCAATATTTTTACTGTACTTCAAACTAAATCTCTAAAGCAAGGGTTAAAATTATGCTTATCAGCAGACTACAAATATCTTGGAATGATCTTAAACAAATACATAAAGGATTGGAACCAAGTGAGTCTGTCAACAGACTGATCTAGGTTCACATTTGCTTCTTGTGATGGTAAAAGAGAATATAGGGCTGACATAATACATCAGTACATGATTATATAAAGCAGCATTCTTAGGGGCAGATTTATCAAGGGTCGAATTTCGAAGTAATGGGAACTCCCATAACTTCGAAAGGCGAATAAAATAAGACCAACCGAATTTTTTCAAAAAAAAACCCGTTTTTTTTCGGGTGAATAGGTCATTTTCATTCAGATTCGAATCGCACAAATTAAAATAACAACTCAATCGATCGAATTCGATTTGAAGTTTTTCCAAAAAAACCTTAAGATTTTTCAAAGTCCACCAATTGGCAATAAGTAGGTTCTAGGAGGTCCCTCATAGGCTAAAACAGCAATTTGGCAGGTTTTAGGTGGCGAATGGTCGAAGTCGAATTTGTAAAGAGACAGTACATGATAAATTTCGATATTCGAGTTTTCATTTTTTTCTCAAATTCAAATTGAATTTGGACTATTCCTTAGTCAAAGTACATAAAAATTTGCTCAAAATTCGATTTTCTTTTCATTTGAATTTTCACTTTGACTCTTGATATATCTGCCCCTCAAAGTGCCCAGAAATAGCAGACACTAGCTGCTGTCTGAGCCACCCATGAGCTGTGATCTTATAGGCACACGTGTAGATCTAAAACAACTGCCATAATGATCTCTTTCAATTATCAAACAGACTGCTACTCCAGGAGCTGTGACTTAAGTAGCAAATTAATGCGATTACAAGATAAGTGAGTACATATAGAAGAAAAAACAACTACGGACACTACAATTACTTGGGGTGCACTTTAACATGTTTATAAGCCAAAATTAAAAGCAATTCTGGTGCGAAATAATAAACTGCTGAGAAGCAACACAGCAATATAACTAGTGCAAAGGGAAGAAAAGTAAGGGTCCAACCATATAAATAAAATATATATATTAAAAAAAGCATTTTTTTTTCAAAATATAAACCAATATTAACTTTGCAAACACATATTTGTTTTTTGATCAGGACCATAGCTAGCAAGGGCATTTGTTTTTAGGGCCCTAGCTTTAGAGATGCTTTTGGCCAAAAAAAGGTTCCTTCTTGAATTTATAAATGACAACTTATAACTGATATTTTTATTTACATTAGGGATGCGCAAACTGTAGCCCACCAATTGATGTTGAGCTACATCTACCAGCATCCTAACAATGCTTTCAGAGGCCTGTATTCTGTTCCATTCTGTATTTTCTGTCTCTAAATAGGGCCCTGCTTATTAACATAAATTGCAGATGAGCTCTACTGACTAAAGCTGTCCATTTAAAACAGCAGGTTAAACAACCGTGCTTATCCCTGTAATGTTTCAGATGTTTGTTCTGTTTTAAGATTTTAACTTTGGCCACACTATGTCAGGGTTGTGTGATGCCTCAGCTATAGATTACATTAATCACTTATGAAAATGATACGTGGTGTTCAATAACATCCATCTTTTCACATTTTAACTTCTAAATTGCAGTATGAACCTTATAACTAATGTACTTTCAATCTTCCCCTAACTCTTCAATGTCAGCCACTCTCACCATGTTTTCTCAAGCTCCCTTCATCTATCTTTTAGGAATTCTAAATGAGCCAACTTGCAATGTCTCCCCTTGTTCTCTAACCTTTTTACCTCATCTACCCATTTATCTTCTTTAGGCCAAAACAGAGTACTGTTAATTGGCTCATAGTTTGACTACTAGAAGCATTCTAATAGTATGAGATAGTAGTTTAAATAAAGCCATATTTATTGGATAAGCTTATCTTACAAGCAGAATTCCTACGCTGCCTTATTTCCCTTTCTTTTCCTCAGGTACTGTGGATTTCGGCTCAAACTGTCACATTTCGGCGCCAAAAACTGCGTTGTCTTCCTGCACCTGAGCAAAGACAATGGGGTATATTTATCAAAGAGTGAAGTTAATAGTGAAGTTCCGCCACTAGAGTGAAATTCCGCCACTCTCCATTCACTCTTTCACTTTCACCCATTGATAAATACGCCTTTCAAAATTCCATAGATATGAATGGAGAGCTGCGGAATTTCTCTCTTTGATAAATTTACCCCTATGCTTCCGAATTAAGGGGGGGGGGGGGCAGATTCTTGATCACCATGATCTGGCCCTAGCCTTATACAGAGCACATCTTTTAAGATGGACATACATGACTGCCCAACTGTTTGTGCACTTGGCAAGGGGAAGGAAGAAGATCTGAAAAATACAGAAGCGCTGGAAGATGGTGCCCGTGAGCTCTGCTGTGCTGACTCTGCATGTGTGGTCAGTTTTTATACAGGAGACACAATTATGGGGTAACACTTAGCGGGGGAGGCAGGGAGGGGGCCAGCGGAGGGGGGCAGTGGGGACTTTTGAACGTGGGGGGGTTTAGTTTTCCTTTAAGCAGCCTGCAGTTGTCTAATAATACTCAATTTTCAATTTGTAATACAAAGTTGGATTTTCCGACAGTTTAAAAAAAGCAGAATGTTGCATTATTTCCCTTTTACACCAGGCATAAACGTGCTCATCTTCGTGCTTTTGGCTGACTTGCACACATACTTTATTCCATGATATGCATGTCTCCGTTTACAATGTCCCCAACAGTGTACAAAGTGCAAAAAAGGAAACAAATTGACTGTTTTTTGCACTTTGCCACTTGATGGAGACATTTGCAAATAGCAGCAGGCCTCTGCACTTTGTTTTGGAGCTCAGGGACTGGTGGCCTGCATTTTGAATCAAGCACGGTCTACTTTAGGCCACAATTCAAAATGGGAGGGCAGAGGAGGCATCTAGGTGTCCCCTCATTCACCCCTTCTTGCCCCAAACTTGAGCAGAAGTATACCCAAAAGGCATGTGGTAAAGTCAGCGCTTAGCTGCATTTTCTGACGCTGCTCTCTAAGGGTTAGTATACACGAGGAGATTCGCAGAGATTTTGTCGCCAGGCGACTAATCGCCTCGTCTTCTGAGCAACAATCTCCCCAAACTGCAATGGAGGCAACTTCGGAAAACGCATCACTGCGTATGCTTTAGCGAAGGCGACTTTTCATTATAGCCTATGGGAAAACCCACTGAAGCAGTTCGGGGAGATTGTCGCTCAGAAGACGAGGCGATTAGTCGCCAGGCGACAAAATCTCCCTGAATCTTCTCGAGTGAACTAACCCTAAATAGAGAGCCAGATTTTGGATCAGGTGCTCTATGCAGAGAGGAACAACCCCTGGGGTTGTATATGATATTTTTAATGGGATTAGCCTTCAGTATTTGTTAGTCAGTGGATCACACAGTCCATTCTGATGGTGCTTTAGAGATCAGAATCTGTGCAGGGCTGCTGTTCCTACTAGCTCAAGCTTGAAAGGGAACATGTATCACATGAATGCATTTGTCTCCCTTCAACAAACTTTAATGGATGAGAATTAACTCCCTCTTATACAGTTTATGGTTCTTGATAATAGCTGAAAATCCCATCATCATACCTTCCAACATTTTGGAAATAAAAAGAGAATTCATTTTACAGAATTTGGCAGGTTATGAACATTTGAACATATTTCTGTGTTTTTTTTCAGTTATTACAGTTTTGCTAATAAAGGTGATTTGCCCTTTAAGCTGCGAATCTAACTTTTCCCAAGGGACCTGTTACCTTATATTGTTACAATTACTTATTTGCTTATCTCAAAATTATCTTATGTTCTAGACTCACTGCCAAAAGCCAATTAAGATAAAACTTTGTTTCTTTTTCTGGCAGGGCAGAGAAAAACGGGACTTTCCAGTACAAACGACTGTGGGTTGAGCTGTCAAAAGAGGGACTGTCCCTCTAAAAACGGGACAGTTGGGAGGTATGCCATAATTGTGGCTAAAGGTACCACAGGAACTTCCAAAAATGTCTGGTTGGTGTGGACAGAAAAAGGATAAGCTACAGGTTATAGTCAGAGTTTGATATTAGATAGGCTTCATTCACAATACCAAAAAGAGCCCCCAAGTACCTTCAATTCTGATCACTTACAGACATATATGTTATAAGTGTTGTGTGTGCGCAAACCTACAGAAAGCTGCATGTGAAAATGAAAAATGCTCTGCTTTAGATACAATACACAGTTCCATTTTTATTGTCACAGACAACTGCTTTGATAGAAATGTTCAGATTCCACATTGCAATGGATAAGAGAGTCACAAAAAAAAACACCTCAGAGGAATTTACAGTTTTAGAACTGTGTGTGGTATTTAAGAGAACAGAGAATGCCTCTGCAAAGGGTCATTTTCCTCCCATTGTGTATTTGAAACGAAGCCTAACTCCTCAGGTGAAACTCCAGTTATTTGTTGGCCAACAATAAACCGGTGAAACTCCAACAAAGCAGAAAATGCTGAAGAGTGCTCCAGCTGTGAAAAGTTCAGCTTCCTAGGCAGGAGAGATTCTGAGAGAGGCATGCAGCTACGTTGTCTCTATGGGAACTAAGAACAATGGGTGAGTTAGGGAAGTACAATGATCCATAAGTAAAGTTACTTGAGGCAGTTTTAAGATTCTGAAATCCAAGGGGAATATTCCATTTCAGAAGCGACAGACTTTAAATTACAGCATGGAATTTGCCTTGACTCATCCAACTATTTGATGGCTTTTTACAACGACGTTTATTCCAAATTCATGTGCCCCTGATGTTTTTATTTTCCTCCTATTTATTTCTCTTTTTTCCTTTTCACTTGTATTTTTTCAGTGCTATACTTTGCAGATGGATCCACAGACCTTATATCCTTAGGCAGATTTCCTGTCTGCAGTCCTATACAACTATGTGGTTACATGAATACTTAATTTTTCAAAATTCTGTTTGGATCATGGATCTGGCAGATGTTAGGACATGCCAAATGATGATGCTCCATGAAAAATAAAAAGAAATAAACCATACCTCCCAACTGTCCCTTTTTCGGAGGGACAGTCCCTCTTTTGACAGCTCAGTCCCTCATTTGTACTGGAAAGTCCCTATTTCCTCTGCACTGAACAGCCAGAAAAAGAAACAAAGTTCCTCATTTAATTGGCTTTTAGCAGAGAGCACAGAACAGCTAACAGGTGCAAATTTGATACTTTGTAATAATTTTGAGACAAAAAAAAACAGTTTTGATAAGGAGAATTATTTTCAAACTTTCATAACCTGCCAAATTTTGTAAAATGAACATGGTAATTAGAAGGTGTGGCCACAGAAAGGGGCGGGGTCAGAAAATTCCACTTCGCTACGTGCGAAATTTTTTGTCTCTCTTTTTACTTACAAAATGTTGAGAGGTATGTATAAGCAGTCTCAGCACCAGGTCTCAGCTCCTGTTATTTTTCCCTACTCAATACTGCTATAATCGCAGACAAACCATTTCACCATTGAAGATACTGGTAACTTCTTTTTTTTTCTAATCAGCCTTTTGTTTTCAAATGAGGAATTCTTTTCATTGTCTCTGTTAATTTTTACACATCATCTAACACAAATCACAAAAGTTGCCACCTTGGCAGGCATCCGTCAGAACATACTCCTACAGTTCTGTGACAAGTTCCTAAACCAATGGTGTCAGACAGGACTTCGTGAAACTGACGTGTAACAGACTTAACTTGGGAGAGCTTGTGACATACTGGTCAAAATCTGACATGAACATGGGTGTAATATGTTTGTTCACTGCTGGCTTATCAGTATTCATTTCCATGCACTTTTCATTTTAGGCTGCTAAGGAATTCAAGTTATTGGAAGTTAAATTAATAACTGATATGCAAATGTAGGGCCCTATAGGGATACAGGCCCTATAGAGTTAATATTTTCACCATTTCCTTGGGTTATTGGGTAGAATCCCTGTTACAGAATAACCTTTACAGTGATAGGCTGAGAGAATTGATGACACTGCTCTGACTCAATCCTATATAGTGTGTGCAGGGAGTGGCCTCTTCCTCTTTTGCCTCTGGATGTGATTCCAGCTGGATGTGCTCAGGGGGACTGAGTGCAATAGGCCCAGAAAAAGGCATGTGTCCAAGTCGGGGACCAGGTAACCCCGTGAATGAGGAACAGATATACTAGGGCAGACTTGTCATAGTCTCTCTAGGAGAGAAAGGCAGAGAGGATAGAGAGAAAGAGCAGCTGAAGCTCCAACAAGGATTTGCAGTAAGGGAGTAGCTTCCCAGAGGACCTCAGTGAAGAGGGACTGTAGGGTAGAAGCTGATTGCCTGACAACTTCCAGGAGGGAAAGGTTTGTACTGCAATTGCCTGTGTACTCTCTGTGTGAGCCTGCCTTTGATCTGTGTGAACTCTCAATATACTGTTTTCCTCAACTCCTGCGTGAGTACTAAAACCTGTGGTCATTTGCCCTTTTTGGCATAATAAACTGTTCCTGATTGTTAAGAACCTCCTGGCGCCCAAGTTGTTTTTGTGTGCACAGTAGCCTGGGGGGGGATGTAGTTGCACTACACCATAGAGGGAACACTTCCACTTAGCGAAGGCCCTGCCCTGGGTGTAAGTCGCGTGTAACCCATGCTCTAGTGTTCTAGCTGGTGAATTAACCCTGAGTGGCCCAAATAGGTGTTACACATATAAAAAATAAAATGATTTCTGATCAGGCTTTGGTCTTTGGTTATACTTTTGGTTGGATCAGAGCCCATCAGTATACTGATATGCAATCACATGACTCACGGTAGCACAGGACAAATGCAGTTGAACCAGGCACAAAACCTCATTATCCTTTCTAGTGCCAGGATATAACACTGTCAACCCACACAAACATTAGGCAAATATACAAGCACAATGCTGATACCTTGGTCACAACGAAACTCAGTGCCCCAGATCCACTGTGCTGTTGCTTCTGCATCCACAACTTATATTCATTTTCTAGCAACATAAAATATACAAAGGAACCTTTTAGTTTTACAAAGAACAAGCACCGATCGTCCTCTTTCAAACATTACAGTTTGCATTTAAAGTAGAAAGCCGATATCTGTGGGCCTGGCGGAAGGCCCAGGAACCGCACCCCCAAGTTCTAAAAAAACAAAAAAAAAACAATCTCATGACAATGAAACTAACCAAAACTTAGTGAATTGAAACAGCGCCTGCTTATAACACCACTCCTTCTTGCACACAGTGAACTAGATTGCAATCCTAAATATGATACTGGGGCTGATTTACTAATATTGGTGCTTAAAATACATTTAAAAAAACAGTGGTTACTGTGTGTTAGTGCATATGTGCAGTTCTGCATCTATATTTGTAAATCAGCTACACTGTTTTATACACCAGATTTTTTTCCAATAATTTCTTAAACCAATTTCTCTATATGCAAAATGGGCAGATCACTTGCTGGTAACATTTCTTTATCTATGTTCCAGTTTATTGTTTGACCCAGGCACGTCCTACCGAACCAGAATGTAGCGAGGACAATATGACACTTTCTCTATTCTTGTAAGGACAGTCATTCCTAGTGAAATGGAATACTTAAACTGTTTCTGGACAATGCCTAGGGGATAGATCCTGCTGTTGCTTTGCCTGGTCATGTCCCAATTTAGCATTTGAAATCAGCCAATCATCAGAACCCATTATGGGCTTATGGGAGAAAATATATATTAGGGAGAACATTGTTTTGACACTGCACATGGGCCAATAAGCGTCTAACTTGGTCTGAATATGTTGAGTTGGCAGGCAATATCACCTACATACTGTATGGCCAGTTTTACACAGAAACAAAGGAAAATAATTAGCCACGTCTAAATTCATAAACAAAGGTGTAACATAAAATGAATATTTATTAACAAAAATTATGTGATAATATATGCTTATATTTTATGTTATACTTGTTTAAGTGGGATTTTAGGGGCACTTACTAATTTTTTTTAGTTTTCCCCTTTTGCTGATGGTCTGGGGAATGCATACCTGCACCCCATGTTACTTTTAAGTAGCTATATTGTAGCTAGATGTTACTGGGGCCCACAGAAAATTTAATATAGGTCCCCTAATACTAATAAGTACTAATAAGATATATTAAAATTGCTCCTTCTTAAGTCCCTTACAAGGCCCCCTACCCTCATGGACCCCTCTACATCCAATGGGTCTGCTTCCTCTGTTGTTATGCCCCTGTTACTGACTTACATACAGCACAGCTTTAATTTTACATAGAAACAGCTTTAAATATGACTCTACAAACCTGTAAAAATATAACTAAAGGAAGTAGTTACATATTATTAGTCACATTGTGTAACACTAACTAACTAATGAACTAACACAAAAGCAGTGCAGTATAATAGTGATGTGCAGATAAAATATAGCATATGACTGTTGCTATACCTCATTAGACAAATCTTTAAATTGTGCAAACCACACACACCATGTTCACAATTCTAGCACAAAGGGAACCCCAAGCCTCTCTTTACAAACAATGCAACCAGTAAAGAAGTCAACTCAATAGCATAATAGTCCATAGGAGCCACAAAGTAGTTTGACTTCATTAAGAGTAGAGGCAGAAAGATTAGCTGTAATATATGTCATCACTAACATGCTATGCCTATTGTTGGTTATCTAAATAAGAGCATTGTTACATTCTTCCTCTTTCATGGCAATCCTTCTTTAATCGTCTCTTTAATAGGGTACTATAAATGAAACCAACTTTCAGAGTTTATAAACCATGTTATAGGACCAGGGCAAACATAAACTACTATGGACAGATTTACGAACAAGTGGCAACAAGAAACACATCCCTTGCTTAACAGCATCTTCACCTAGTGAGCACATGATCTCCCACCAGACACAATAGTTCGATTTACAAGACACTGTCACATGTTATGGCATAGGAACTGCTGAACTATAAATTATCAATTTTTTTTATGCTGCCCTAGCATTTTAAGTATTTCTAAAAGATGAACAGAGTCTGTAACCGTTCAACAAAAATGTACGGTATGTAATGTTATAGCCTGCATGCTAACATGCAAGTCAACCATCTGCACAGCAAAAAGCAAACGCTACTCGGAATGAAAATGAGAACCAGAGGAAGGATTATCTGAAAAATGGTTGGAGAGTTAAAGTAGTAAAATTGACATTAGAAATAACTTATTAAAGAAAAAATCCCACTGTGGAAAGAACACAGTAATGCAGAATGTACATTCTTATAGCAATTGGTGAGACACTATAACATAAGTCAGTGCTGAAAGGGCTAGTTTTAGATCTAAGAGAAGCTGTTAGAATGCATCCCTTGAAACCTTGAGCTGATGGCCAGGTCTATTTCCAAATAGTAACAGCTGAGACTGAGGTGCATTTTGGCCCAGCCACCCAAGTGTTTTTTTTCTAAACTAGTACCCCAATAAGATTTCTGCACTACAGCCCTATACTTCTATGTGATTTTACTATGATTCATATTGTAATTCAGGCTGTAAATAAATGTATCCACCACAACTCAGCAGGTTCTTCCCAATCAATCCTTCAGGCCAAAAATCACTTTCAGAACAGGGACCCCTCATGTGCAAAATCAGGGAGTCAGATAAAAGGGCACTACAAGCTGCAACCAATTAAGAACACCTGAATTTTCATCTAGTAACTTTATCCTTAAGGATATCCACAGCTTAGCCTGGAATGAATATGGCAACAAATGACCCTCATGGTGGCTGTTGTTGCTATGCTTTTGTCTATATTACAAATTTGATGCAGATGTCATTATACTCTACATTTAATATTTGTAATCATTTTACAAAAAAATTGTAGTATCTTCATATGATTGTGAAGTCAATGCTATTTAAAATCATGCTACCTGTCATTTTTGTGTTACAATGTGCATATATGTATGCTATAGATGTTAGACTTGGATTTTTGATTTTCAGATAGTCTTCCAATTAAATACTATAAACCGTGGAAATACGTTTTAGTATCTGCCTCCATTTTAAAAACTTGTATGCCAACCGAATGCTCAACCCGCTACAGCGTCATTTGATGGCTTACTGGGAACGCTGGGCAGCACGCATCACTACCATTCATTTACATTTATATGCTTGGTGCCATTTCTGGATGAGTTTTTAAAATCTATAGCAATTGTTGAGAGCTGTGCCAACAGTTTGTAACAAAAATATACCACCTGTGACACATTTTGGTTGTCCTTGGTCTCCACTCTGTGAAGAGGAAAACTAAATTCCTTTTCAGAACATGTACAGTGGAATCCCTGCTGGGTCACAGGGGATTTTCTACATTGAAAGGCTTAACATCTCTTTTATAAAGACCTTAAAAACTAAACTGATCATATGGCCACCCTCAGACAAATGCTTCTGGAACTACCAACTGACAGCTAGATTTTGCAGACAATGCCATTAACCCCAAGTGCAACTGCAGCAGTTAACAAAACACCACTCTGAGTCTCAGAGGCTTGTTTTGTGCAAGGTTGACTTGTTTTACAATAGTTGCTTTCATGTTTTTATTTCCATAGTATACCAACACTGAAAGGTATTTGTGTTAATTATTATATAACCAAAAGAGAACTGTAAGTAAAAGAATGACGTGATGTAACACGTAACTACTTTATATGGATATAATATGTATTAGAGGAATGATGTCTATTATTTGCAATGCTTGGGACCCAGTGATTTTTTGAAAAAGAGGTAATACATAAGAAGGAACACTATACCTTGGGTACTAAAAAAAAACTTTAAAGGAGAAGGAAACTCCAATCCAAAAAGATGCCATATGTTAGAGCTCCCCCAAAGGATTGTAATGGCTTACCTGAAACTTTAGGCACTTGCTAGAGAGCGACGCTCCCCTTTCATTCTTTCCTTATGCAGTACAGTTAAAAACCAACTTTTTCCACTCTACTGTGTTGGCTGCTGGATTTTGAAGAAAGAAGAAGGAAGGAAGCGGATCACTCGCTTGCAAGTGCCCTGGGTCGGTGCAGTTTTCTGCTAAGAGGAGCACCTGGAATATTAGGTAAGTAACATTTGGCACCCCCCCCCTGGACTGGTGCTTTCCTTATTCTTGGAACATTATAAAAAAACAATAGGATTGTTTGCCAACATTTATGCAGCTTAGTCAAAATCTACTGTTTCATTTTTACACACATAGAAGGAAATTATATAAAAAATAAGAACTGTTTGCTTTAAAGAGGACTCTATGGAATATGGTATTCCTGTATCTCCATGGGTTTCTGCATAATAATGGGTTTCTGGATAATAAATTCCATACCTTATCTAAAGCTGCCCATAATGAGATCAGGCTGTTCACAGGGAAACTGTCACCCATTCACTTATACCACAATGAGCCAGACCAAGATGCAACTGCTCAGACTTCAGGTGCATAACCCGATTACTGGGGCCCCTGGGCAGTGAAGTTTCCTATATAGAAAAACCCTCAGATTAGATAAAAATATAGAATGCTGGAAAAATTGTTACAGTTTTGACATATATTATGATGACTTAGGCCAATGGCACACGGGGCTGAAAGTATGCATCAAATATGTGGAAAAAGCAGGGCTAACTGGCACTCAAACGGATCCACTGGTTCTTTTCTACTTTATTTGTTCGGAATAGTTAGTGGCAGGTTGGGAGATGGGGAAGTCCGATCGTACGATGATTCTTTGCCTCTATGCAGGGGCGATCCTGGCCCCTCCGCTGCCTGAGGCAGCAGCAGCTGCCCCACCTCCCCTGGAAATTCACTCTTAAAGTACCAGGAGCAACATTTTTGCTGCCCCTGGTACCTAGTGGGGCGCTGCCGCCTGAGGCGACAGCCTCAAATTGCCTCATTGGCGAAGCACCCCTGCCTCTATGGCCATCTTAACTCCTGACCCTCTAACTATATCACTAGTCAAACAAAAACTACATCATTTATTTCACATGGATTGGCTGGAAGCCACTTTCAGAAAAGAACAGAACATGACAAAATTCTTTAAAACCTGGTTAACGTACATAACATTGCTCACACAGCACATCAGACATTTAACAGTCTACACATTTAGACAAACGACATAGTATGACAGAATCATTAAGGGAAACTCACTTGTTATGGAGTCATGCCAATATATCGAAGCCTGGCAACAGGAACAAGAAAGACTGGAAAGTAATCAAATCAACAGGAAACTGGCAATAATATCCACAACATTCTTTATAAGGTCCCTGACTTTGAGCTGAAGTTTTAATATATAGACATATGTTATAGAACAACTATTTAAAGATCATTTTTTTTGAAAAATGGAAATGTATCATCGAAATGTAATTTGTTATGTGATAAACCCAAATAAAAACATGTTATTAAAAAAAAGTATTTGGAATTGTGGTCCATCTGTCACCGCTCCTCAGATGGAGAACTTGTCATTCAGAATTTTGTAATTGTAAACTCTATTCCTTTCAAAAAATGGAATGCCAACACTATAGGCAGTTAACATGTATTGCTTTTAAAAAATCAGCCACTCCATTTTTATCTGTAACTACTCAAATAATCTACAGGTTAATTCAAATATTATTATTTGTTAATGATAGGAAATTAAAGGAAAACTATACCCCCAAAATGAACCCTTAAGCAACAGATAGTTTACATCATATTAAGTGGTATATTAAAGAATCTTTATATATAAGAATATATAATACACAAACACTATGAATATCTTGTAAATTATATCCTTATAAACGGTGAGTTCTGATGTCATCAGTTATAAACGGTGAGTTCTGATGTCATTTCTGTCACATGACTCACTGAAACTTGTGTATTATAATAAATAAAGTACCCCCAGTTGCAAAATATGAGGATATTAGAAGTTACCTCGGAGTTCCATGACCCGTATAAAAACACTCGGCCTTCGGCCTCGTGTTTTTATATGGTTATGAAACTCCTCTGTAACTTATAATATCCTTATATTTTACAAGAGGGGGTACTTTATTCACTATTTATTTAAGTAAATCTTCGCCCTTTTACATCTCTTGCCTTGAGCCACCATTTTGTGATGGTCTCTGTGCTCTCTCAGAGATCACCTAACCAGAAATGCTACAACTCATAGGGTCGAATATCGAGGGTAAATTAACCCTCGATATTTGACTGCCGAATGTAAATCCTTCGACTATTTACCGCAAATAGATCAAATCTTTTGAATCGTTCGATTTGAAGGATTTTAATCCATCGATCAAACGATTTTTCTTCGACCTAAAAATTGTTACAAAGCCTATGGGGACCTTCCCCATAGGCTAACATGGCACCTCGGTAGGTTTTAGGTGGAGAACTAGAGGGTCGAAGTTTTTTTTAAAGAGACAATACTTCGACTATTGAATGGTCGAATATTCGAACGATTTTTAGTTTGAATCTTTCAATTCGAAGTCGAAGGTCGTAGTATCTAATTTGATGGTCGAAGTAGTCAAAGTTTTTTTATTCTATTCCTTCACTCGAGCTAAGTAAATGGGCCCCTAGCTGTAAGAGAGCTAGAACATGGGCAGATTCGGGGAGATTAAGTCGCCTAGCGACTAATCGCCTCTTCTGCGGCCAAAGTTGCCTCACGAACTTCAGGTCGACTTCGGAAATTGTATATATTTTAAAATGTATATTTAACTTTTGCATAATCCTATTTTTTGCTGGTGGATAGGATTACTTTACAATAGTCAGTAGGGCTCATTTAGCATAACCATGGACATGAATGCCAGAGCCTATGCATTAAGAACATACCCCCATGGGCATGGCAATAGTCGGTTTGAGGTGCAGAGCACAGCAATTAACTACCATAGGTAGGCAGTAAGTACAGGGCCCTCCTACACCTTGTACCCTTCATTAATGGCACTCTCTAGCTTGCACATCTGAACGACATGGAAGATATGGGGGCATTCCTGAGGAGTCAAAAACCTTTTAATTGATCAACAACAACAACAACAACCTGTAATTATCCAGCTGCTGGTCTAATACAATACTTCACTCCAGAATATAATTAGGGGTAAAATGCAAAGGAACTATGTCTTTTGCAGCTGTCATTAACCAGGTGTAAATGCAGGGCTCCCTTTGCACTCTGCATCTGCATGCTATTAACTGCTTTTTAGAGTATTGCTTGTATATTGCAGCAGCAAAGCTTTGAGAGGATGCATAGAATTTCTGGGAGTAAACAGAACCTGGCCCCAGAACCTGGAGTGAAACCCCAACAATATATATATTATATATATATATATATATATAGACTAAAATGTTGACATATAATACATTCACATTTACAGTTTACATTTGCATTCTGAAGCATAAAACCTTGAATATACAAGCTACAGGCATTTACATAATACACATGTATATATTAGACATGCTTGGGTGCACAGCACAGTTGCTAAACCTGGAATACAGAGCACTTAACAGATATCAACAGGACCAGTTGTAGGTTAGGGCAGAAAGGACATTTGCATCAAAGGGGGCCCTTGGTGGGAAAAAGTTAGAATGATGTACACCAAATATCACAGAATAGGCAAACTTTATGAGAACTTCATATTTAATGTAACTGTACTTTGTATTGATTTTTTAAGAACCCCTGTTCTATTAATTATTCTACTGCACAGCACCTAACTGCTTAGTAATATACTACTAAAAAGATATATAAAACATTGTTCAGTGTATATATCTAATCGGCCCTACCTGCAGCCCTTCAGCTGTATGAATTACTGGGGAATATCAGGAAGAGCTCAGGAAGAGTTCTAAAAGAGCCATCCCTTCCCATAGTAGGAGGCCCCAGCCTCCCCTTTTTTAGCTCTAGCTCTGGTTAATAAGAAAACCTTTAAGTCTCAGTTACCCATGTACAGTAACAAATGAGATGACTACAATTACAAAGCAAGAGGCATCTCCACAACTATTTCATAATACCGGCATCAAATAACTTAACAACAATACCAACAAAATAGCAGACATAATGTGACACCTTTATTTAACATACAGTCTGCCTCTTGCTGTACTTTATGGATAGGACAAAGGCTATGGATATTCACTAACTATTCACTAAGGAACATGCTGTACTTTAACTATTGTTTCTTTAAACATTGTCCATGTGGTGGACACATACAATGCAACAGGAGTAGGCATGCAGAGTGCCAGCGTCTTATCACTTGCATCAGTACGCTTGTGCCTAAAGTTAAATATCCCAAAAAACTAGTGAGAACTCACTAAAACTACACTGGCAAGAATTCACCCTCAGGAGTTAGGTTGTTAAACAGACTTGTTCTTATGCTGCATAAAACATTACAACTCAAAACCAAATATCACAGAATAGGCAAACTGTATGAGGCATGGAAAGAAGCACATATGGAAGCAGTTCTTACCATCCCAGTGCCAAAGGTGAGTGTTAATTAATGCCATTTGCCAATCCAGTTCATTCTATTGCCAATACCCTAAGATCAGAAGTCATGATGTGCATGAGAGCTGCAGCAGGCAGAACAGAGGAGATCTCAGTCTTGCCTACAGTACAGCGACGCGAGCTTTAGATTCCTAAACAACAAAAGTTCCCAGACAACCCTCTGTGCACACAGCTTGGGCAGTCCACAGCACAGCAGCACCCTTCTGTCCAAGGCTCCCTCCAATATGAGCTGGCTGGCAAGCTTTTACAATTCCCCCGAATATGCATGTCCCAGGCACTTGTTGTGGCAAGACTGGACCCTCTCTACATTTCGAACTGCAAGGCAGTTAAAAAATCCCCAGCACTTTGTCACAAATGAATGATCTTTCCTCCTCCCCCTCTCCCACATCACTCTAGCTAAACCAGGTAATCCCACAAGGAGGTGGCTCACGATTGGCTGCAAGTCTCAGAGGGCTACATTTGCATTACAATGGGGATGCAAGCCCTTGTAAAGTTGCAAAATGGATTCTGGCACTCAAAAGTCATGGGCTTCCCTCCCCCTTCCGGTTGTTATAGTACACATGATTTTCATCTAGAGCTATTTCTATGCTCACTGCATTCCGGAGTGTGAAGGAAATTGTACTTTTATTCGAATAAATCCAAGCAAATGTGATTCTTTACTGTATGTGTAGAACTGTCTAGATTCCACAGCAGATGCCATTAAGTCCCTCTATAAGGGTAAAAAGTTCACATCTATCAAGATGCTCACATGTTAAAAGAAAAAAAACAAACAACACAAACAAAAACACTCTAAAAATCCCTCCAAGACAAATACACTAAGGAAGGTCAGATTACAATGTGTGGCTAGGATTTTCCAACAGTAAAACATTGTTGTTAAACTGTTACTGGGAAGTTTAGCCATTATTGCCTTACTTATATACTTGGGCAGCTTGATTACAACAATGCACAGTGCTAATTAAATAAAGTTTCATATTATACATTTTAGTTTGTAATCAAAATACACAAAGGCAGATTACTGATAATGCTACCAGTTATTATTGGCTTTCTGGGTGATGGCACCAAGACCAAATACTCTGTGTACCATTACAAATTACACAAACTGCAGCTTTCTGGCTGGTATTGGACTGCAGTACCCATACTACAAATATAGTATGGTCCACCCCATGGGGCCCCAATTATTAGCCAATAAATAAAATGGAGGCACAGTGAAAAGGCATGTCTCTGATCTGTACCTGGTCATTGTCAAATTATGTTAGCTCCACCTAAAATCAACCCAAACCCACAAGGTCCAGACCTTTTATGACCCACAAAACACTCTTTTCATCCAGGGAGCCATAGTATAACACCCCAAACTTCAGTACCCCCTGTATCCCCTGATGGCAGCCCTAACCCTAGGCCCTCCAATTCTGGCAGACAAGGCAAGGCCCTTATGGTCCACATTGATGTGGGCCTAGGGTTGCCACCTGTTGGTTTTGACCCCAACTTGGTCAGGTTTCAAATTTCTGCCTTTGGTTTTCTGCCTTGTAAAACCCGAACAATAATCTGGCCAATAACTAAAAAACGTTTAAATACTAAGATACTCACCTTAACATAGCTTATTAATTAACAAGTGCAGTAAAATATTTGTTTTTCTAAATTAGCATTGCTGTATTTCCGAGCTTTTTAGATAACTTATTTCTGTATAATAGATCCCATAAATGTAATTAAAGGATTGGGCTTACTCATCAGGCAGAATAGAGATAGAGTTGCCACCCATATGGCTTTGAACTGGACAGCTCAGTTTTTTAAAGGGCTGTCCGCTCAAAACTTTCTGTACGGCTTAAAACAATAAGAAAACTGAACAGAAATCCAGCTAGGATTATGATGCGGCAAGTGATGCAATAACCCAACCCAACCCAACTCCACTGACATCATTGTGCCCATCTCTGATGTTATCATGCCCACCCTAAATTCTATCTGCCCACCCCCTTTGTTCGGTTTTAGAAACTGGCAAAGTTGGCAACCCTATGTGGGCCTCTCCTGAAAGTCCCCATAGGCCCCTATAATGATTCGATCATTGGCTCATGGGTCAATCCCCAATTGGTCACTATATTGGAGGCCAAATCAGGTAATGATCTGGTTATTTGCCAACCTTGCCAAAAAAGCTGATCTTAACGTGTAATGAAAGATTTAAAGCAGAACTGAAAAGTGTCACATAAGCATTTAAAATATAACATTTTGTTTTTGTGTGCTTCTTTCTGTTTTATGCTTGGTTTGTTGATATTGTTACTGGCTTCTGGCTGCCAGTCAGAATATGCTGTTGTTTCATGAAGAAAAAGTTCAGCATCTCCAGTGTTCCTTCCTTCTGTGAAAGCCAAATGCTTTATATGCCAAACTTTGTGAGAAAATAACGAGCCCCACCTCCTTCTACAACTGATTAGATATGAAGATCCTCCCCTTCATCCTGGTGTTTTGCATTTAACATGTGTCAATCAACATGACAATTTGCAGAGGGCATCTGAAATGGGCAAAAACTTTTACTAACCCAGTAGACATAAATCAGACTGCACAAAAAGCTATATGGGCTTAAATCAAAGCAGTCAGTGCTTTGTTTTGCTTGTTACTGTTATACAGACATATTTTGAGTTAGTGCAGCATTTGTGAATGTTTTTCTAATAAAGAATTTGGAGATTTCTAGCATTTGGCTAATGCCAGACAGGGCTGAAAAGTGGGCCGACACAATTGTTCCGGGTTCAGGAAGAAGAGGATGCTAATGCCAGCGTAGGGGCTGATTCTTTGCCTGTGTATTTCAGCAGACTGATTTTCAGCCCCATC
Source organism: Xenopus laevis (assembly GCF_017654675.1). Taxonomy (NCBI): domain Eukaryota; kingdom Metazoa; phylum Chordata; class Amphibia; order Anura; family Pipidae; genus Xenopus; species Xenopus laevis. Next base: position 71,068,431 of record NC_054372.1, on the reverse strand, counting down.
TGCCATTAGGCTAGGGGCTGCACAATACAAATTCTCCACTCCCCTTCTCTTGCATTTTGGTGCAGAAAATTCATAAACGCAAATAGAGAAAAGGATTTGGCTAGCAGTCAGCCAGCTGATTTCTGCCCCATCTGGCCCTAGCCTTAAGGTGGCCATAGACGCAAAGATCCTATCGTACGAATGGAGGGTTCGTACGATTTTCGAGCCGTGTGTAGAGAGTTCCTACATTTTTCGTCCGGCGGAGATCGTCTTTGGTTGATCAGACACTGCGCTCTCATCGTAATCCGATCGTTCGGCCATAGGGCCGAACGTTCAGATAACCCCTGATATAACCAATGCCCGTTAGTGGCATATCGGCGAAAGATCGGCTCATTTGCCGATGTCGCCAAATGAGCGGATCTTTGCATCTTTAGCTTTTGCAATTCAGTCCAACAATGCATATAATCAGTGGCATAACTACCATGTACCGGGCCACCCCTGCAAAAAAATCTTGTGAGGTAGAAAAGAAAACCCTACCAGCCCCCTTCACCTCAGAGTCCCCCAAGCTGCTTATGTATAAATTCCTCTATCACAGGGATTTATATTCAAAGATAAAGGAAGCATACCCCACGGTCCAGGCCTCCCTGTCCCCCAGGCTCTACTGCTACTGCTGGGTCAGCTTCCTCAATTGTTACCCACTGGACAAAAATCGCTTAGCCCATTTGTAAGAAAAAATGTAATTAATGTATATTGCAGCTGAAATGAAGATTGCCTAGTCCAGGGGAAGCAATATAACAGCTCAGATGAAAAAGAAAGCTAGTATCTACTATGTATTTATGGGAAAAGACAAATGCTACGTAATATGTTAGAGCACTTTAAATAAAGGATAATAATTATATTAAATTAAATATGTGTGTCAACGGCAGGTCAGCATTGGCACTCTAGACTCAAAGCTGCCACAACTAGTTTGGCTGGCTGAGGGATGTGTGAGTTGTTCTATAACCAGGGTCCAAAAGTCTGTCTATGCTATGTTATTATAAAACTTGTTACTCATGAAGGGGCTGACTGGGATTTTCCCTTAAATACAGCTATCAAACCTCTCACATTTGATACCATAGAACTCTCCAGAAGTGTAATGCACTTGGGACAATGGATAGGGATGGCATTTTTACAGTCACAATTGAATAGGAACAATAACAGCATAGGGCTTTCAACACATGCAACACAAACTTTAATCTCCTAAGTGCACTTGAAAAACTACAAGCAAATTGCATTATGGTGCAATCTAAACCAGCCACTATATTCTCAGTATATTGCTTCTTAGATATAATAGGCAATCAGACTTGTTTTTTGGAGATCTAGCCGTTGCTAATAGTATTGGCATTCAGTCAGCTGATAATGCATGTAATGTATGATTAAAGTCTGAAAAATAACAAATCTGACAATGCTTTGGACATTAATAGACAGGCAACAATCGTACAAAAGTTGTCTGGAAATAGTAGTAACGATCACCCATTAATATCATTAGATAGGTAATACATGCAAAGATATTATCATTATCCAACATAAATTTTCTAAACTGTCCGAACAACTAAACAACTAAAACAACAAAAATTATCGGGATAATCATTCGGAGCCCACACGTGGCCTGAAAATTACACAAAACGTACTTTTGTATGATTATATCTTGGCATGTATAGCAAGCTTTACAATATATACTATAGCCTAACCTATACCTAGGGATTATTTAATGGAGTGACTGTGTTGTGCATATGTCCTAATTGTCTAACTGTGTAGCATAACGTGCAGAATATTTAGTTGACTCTCACCCTCCCTTCTTGAATATTTTGAAGCAATGGGACGCAGGACATTTTGTCTCCTGTAATACATTTTGGCAAATGTGGGTGACATCCTGTTTCCTTCACACCAGCTGAAAATCGCTGGTAGGGAAACATATGGTCCCTCCCTTTGTCAGATGACCTGACAAAAGAGTCTGCTCCCAAAACTTTGTGTGAGATGAAATAAACACAGGGAATATTATAGTGTTCTGTGTAAATTAGGGCCCAGTAGTATTAAAGTTGAACAAACTATTCTCCTTATTGAGTCATTCTTGATGTTAAAATGGTTAGGTTTCATGTTGATAGTGATATTCTTTGACAATGTGCATCTCAGTGCCATATTTCTATATAATCACCTGTGGGCCTGTGCCGAGGGTGGCAGTATTATGGGGTGAACCTAGGGTGCTTGCACAGAAAAAAATCAGAGCCTGGATAGAAAGATAAATATAACAATAAAACTGTAGCCTGACAGAAAGTATTTTCTTGGTTGCCGGAGTCAGTGAAAACCATTTGAAAGCTAGAAAGGCAGAAGGAGTAATTCAACAATTTAAAGCAATTAATAACACATTGAAAAGTTCTAGAAATAGGGCAAATACCCTTTCTTAAACAAGGGCAAATACATCTTTAACTAAGAAAGCATTAATCCTTGCTGATAAAGAAAACAATTATTTTGGTTTGTTTAATGTTTAGAAGTAAGTTGCCGTAAGGCATGGTGCTCCACATTAGTGCATTTTGAATAATAGGCCGCAACTGTACCTTCAGGTACAGGTGTAACTCTAAACTCAGTTTCTAATCTTGGTCTCATTTATTATTAGGACCTAATGCCACGCACTGACTACAGAGTGAATGGACTGTTATTGTGCCCCTTGGATACATCAGCTTGGAATCCCCAACAATATTATTACAAAATTGAAACAACACAAAAAATTGTGAATGTTAATGAAAATGAAATAAGAAAAAGAGCATAAAGTCACTTTGTTCTCGGAGGGATCAGAGTAACATTAGGATCAAATGAACACTATACAAAAGCAGATTTGTTTATGTTACTAAGGAGTCTCACATCGCTTTATAAGTATTTGTAATATGTTTTGGGCAGCTATTGTATAAATACAGCTCCACACAACACATTTGGATTTGTCACAGTCAGAAACACTGCAAAACTGAATTGGTGGACTGTGGTCCAATGGGTTGCTTCTGTGGTTCACAGAGATAATTTAACAAAGCTGAACAAAAACCTAGACCTGAGCAAAAAGAGTGATGGCATCTCCTCTGCTTCTCTTTAGATGTGCAAAAGGAAATGTACAAACCATTAAAAAGCACATTGACTCTCCTTATTGTAAGATTGCCAGAATCCAGTGATCCCCAACCAGTAGCTCGTGAGCAACATGTTGCTCTCCAAACCCTTGGATGTTGCTCCCAGTGGCCTAAAAGCAGGTGCTTATTTTTGAATTCCTGATTGGAGGCAAGTTTTGGTTTCATAAAAACCAGATGTACTGCCAAACAGAATCTCAATATAGGTTGACAATCTACACAGGGGCTACCAAATGGCCAGTCACAGCACTTATTTGGCACCCCAAGGACATTTTTCATGCTCGTGTTGCTCCCCAACTCATTTTACTTCTGAATGTTGCTCACGGGTTCAAAAGGTTGGGGATACCTGCTGTAGATAGTCTATTTTTTAACAAGCCTGTTGGAAATGGAAAGTTTTTTTTATAAAGCTTGACTCGACTGACTTGATGTTAGTCTACTGTATCCTCTTTTAGGTACAGTAAGTGGTGCTGCATCCATATATATAAAAAATAAAAAATCCTACTACTTATCTGTTTAGTTATTTCATTACAACCACCTGTTCTTCTTTAAAATTAGTTTATCAAGCATTTTGATATTGCCTTGGGATCCAACATGGCTATAAAAATAGCTTCATCATCTGTTAATCTTGGATAAATAAGGGTGGCGCACAAGTTATAGTAATAACTATTTTAAATGTCTTGTTCACAGTATTGCTATAATATACACAAGAGCCATTAATATAAATATATATCCATTGATATAAAATATTTCCTTAAAACAATCCTTAGTGATATTATGACTGAAACTTGTATATTATAAAAATAAATGTACAGCCATTAAGTTTATGGATCCTAATTATAAATGAGAGTAGGATTAGAAATTGAATTTAGAGATAAATGCCCTTTATATACTATAGATGGCATAGATAATTGCTGTTTGGGCACTTATTCGTACAAGTTTGATATTCAAACCTATAAGAAATTGCATACTCGATTGTTGAATTGTGAAACATTATATGTTCCCCATTGATGTATGAAATGTCTGGCCTGTAGATGTTTTAGACATGACTTCCTTGCCTGCTGAGCAGCCAGTATTGTTTCCTTCTTGCAAATTCACAACCACTGTTATTAACCTGTTTGTTGAATCCACAGTCCCTGCAAGATGGAACTGGATCTCAAACCACTCTTGCTGCAATAAGGAGCCTGTGGAATTGCACTCCTCTGTGCCAGAATCTGATAGCAAGGAACCCTGGGGCATCTAACCCTGTAGTATAATGTTAATACATAATGTGTGGTGCTGAAACCCAGAAAGATTGCACAAAGATTTAATTTACTTAAAGGGCACCTGTTAGGTAAAAATGTTATCCTCAATCAAAGGTGCGGGCTTATAGAGCTGCATTCCGTTTGGGGATAGCAGTAGTTTTCTTTAAAAAAAAAATGCCCCCCGCCAAAGCTACGCCAGGAGGGAGCTCCCTACGCCAGGAGGGAGCTCCCTGTCACTCGCATGCACATAATGAAAAGCTGGCCCGAATTTCTCATTATGACGTCATGTGCATGCAAGTGACCAGACATGGCTGCTCGCACTGGAAGCTCCCTGCCGGTGCGGGTAGGCTAACTACTGGAATGCGGGCTCTATTAGCCTGCACCTTTGGTTGGGGATAACATTTTAAAGCAACAGGTTCCCTTTAAGTGCAAATGTGGTACAAAACTGTTATAAAGGATATAAAATGAGTTAAGGAAGGCTGCTCCTTGCAGGAGAGTTTAGAATAGCTTTTACTTACAGACCAGCATTATATGAACTGAACATGGACACTGAGGCTCTGATAGCCTCTGCCAAGGAGATTGGGGCAGAGATTGAAACAGTCCAGTCATATAAAGATCATATTGTTACATGGAAAAGCAGAGTCACATGTGTAAAACAAGAAAACATGGAGGAACTGAACAGTGCAGTCAGTTATGCCATCCTTACAACCCAGATCAGCACCTCAGAGTCACACAATAAAACTTCTACAGTTGATTACTGGGACATTTTTTAGAGAGATCAGTGAATGGCAAGAATTCTGTAGACTTAAGAGCAAGGTGCTCCCTGGGGATAGGTTTTCTCTGCTGTTCACCATTGTAGAATGTGCTTGGGAATCCACTGCACACTTTGAAATAATGCAGGGGAAAAGCATGCTAGAAAAGTGATAGCTAACAACCTAATAAACCTGGTCCGAAGTCCCCTTATAGTTCTACTGCTGGTACCTGGTGTGGCCAATGGATGATGGAACATTTTAAACCATGCTAGACCTGGTGTAACCCCCTAAAGTCAATAAAGAATATTTCTGTGAAACAGCCTTTGCAAAAAAAAAACATTACACGTCAAAATATACATGATTTTAGATGGTTTAATGTGACATTGCTTATTTTTACATACCTTTATAAATTTGCCTGTACGTGCATGTTTTAAAGATAATATCACAGAACCATAGGTGGCTGCCACAGTATTACGGCCTGACATATCCACCTGTGCTGCTGACTGATCTGGTATTGGGAAACTGAAGATGTGCATTGTTGGTAAGAAGTCTGAAGACAGATTTGGTGGTCACTGATGTAGGTCTGAGACTTGTACAACAATGAGCCATAGTATTCCTGAATCAACCAATGCAACTTCTCAAAAGAGGTTTAGTCCATGCTTGGCTCATTAAACTCAAGAATGGAAACCAGATACAGGTATGGGATCTGTTATCCATATTGCTCGGGACCTGGAGTTTTCCGGATAACTTTCTGTATTTTGAATCTTCATACCTTAAGTCTACTAGAAAATAATTTAAACATTAAATTAACCCAAATAGGCTGGTTTTGCTAGTTTGGAACAAATATAAGGTACTGCTTTATTATTACAGAGAAAAAGGAAATCATTTTGAAAAATTTGGATTACTTGCATAATATGGAGTCTATGGGAGCCGGCCTATCTGTAATTCGGAGCTTTCTAGATAACGGGTTTCCAGATAACGGATCCCATAACTGTATATGTGTTTTACATGACTCAAAAGGTTTATATATACATAAAGGTTTATATATACATATGAATAAAATTAAAGTGAGCCTAATCGTGATACAAAAAAAAATAACCTGCACCATAAATGGATTCACAAATAAATGCTTCAAGCTTTGCATTTCATTTTTCAATGCACAATATTATAATAATGGGCAGCTCAAGGGTGAATCATCCTTTATATGTGTGTGATTTAGTTGGTAAAATGTATTATTTTATTATGGTAAATAACTAGACACACTGTATATCTTGTAGTGACTTGCAATTATTAGGATAAAATTCTCCCAATGAATGAATGAATTAATCTACGATTTTTGTGCCCTTATAGGCATAAAGTCACAACATGTTATTCTCATGCATGTAGCATCACATACATTGAAACTAACCAACCAGTAGTTTATTTCTAGATCACTGAGTTAGTAGGGTATAGCTGTGAAAAAATACCAAATACATCAGTAGGAGAGTGACATACTATCATTCACTGCTGCACTGACTTTTCACACCCTAAGAAACCAACAAAGATTCTAGTGATTGCAAAAGAGAAAACCCAGCACCCGGCCAGCAAATTAAGCTACAAGGGAGGCTGTGTTTGACTCCAGCAACCAATAAAATTTAATTTAGTGTACTAACATTTCTGCATTTCTTATTCATCAAAGAGAACAGAGGCACCACTTGCTAGAATTTATGTTTCCTCCTGTTGAGGGGCACTGTGGAACATAATGAGGCAGAATAACTTGTGCGAGAGATATTTTCTCACCAAATTAAATGATGCTTTACATTCCTTTATTCATTTTGCCACCCCCCCATCCATTCATAGAAAATAAAACATCAACAAACTTTTTTCCGTTGAAGCAGAATGCCACAAACAAGAACACATTCTTAATTGCATATTTCCTGCTGCAATATATCTATATATCTATATATATATATATATATATATATATATATATATATATATATATATATATATATATATATATATATATATAGAGGAACACTTTCTTTCCTTCTGCAATACAAAACAAGGAAATATATTTAACATTTTTAATTATTTGCTTAAAATTGAGTCTATGGGAGATGGCTTCCTGTAATTCAGAACTTTTTAGATAACGTATTCCATATGCCACAATGTACAGGGCCTCTTGCAGCACTGAGAATAAAAACATCTTGGAAGACACTGTCTCTGTGGGTCTGCAGTTAGACCATAGCAATATAAGAACAGTAACAGCATACTGTGTCAGTGTAGCACAACCTGCTTGTTGATTTTGCCTGCCAGATGTTGCTGAGATTTGCAGGTTTTGGGTGTGTTATATGCATGGTGAAGGTGTTTCTTTTAAAATAACCATTTTTTCTGTTTTCTGAATGGAGTGTACTGGTATCTATTTCTTAATTATTATGAATAAGAATAATTAGCTTAATATGTTGTTGGGTCCATTCATTAGCATCTATGTATCTGTATCCCAATTAAAAATTCTTTTCCAGCAGGCAATAATTTCAGAGCGTGCCTTCACTGAGTTGCTGTATGGAACTGTATCTATATTACGGACCATTTTGCGTGGAACAAGCTCTGCATGGATATACTATGCTGAACACAAGTCCTACACTTACCATGACCATGACAGAATTTAAGAAAAGATTAAATGAGTGAAAGGCATAGGATGTGTGATAAACAGGATTTGATTAGCCACAGAATGGTTATTTGCCATGACATGATAATTGAGAGAGTAACAACTGAAGTCTATTTAAATGTGTTCAATATAATATGCAGAAATAAACATCCTGCATAGTATATACTCTACTTTGTGGGTCACCATGCAGGTACTTATGAGACTATTAAAGTAATTCTAATTGTCTGATCAGAAATTAATCAGATTTTATTCTCTGAAGTTTCATTACAGCTATGAAGCCAGGTTACAAGACACATAATGGGTCAATTACAGTTCCAGAAGCGCAAGAGTATTAAATTATGTGTTAAGTAAGATAGAGGATATGTTTGATTAATAAAGCACCATTGTAAGAATAAAAAAGACACAGCAGTGGAATCAGCAGGGAAAAAAAAAGATAATGCTTCAGATAATGGCAGAGGAGAGATCAAACTCGTAGGGCGAAGGAAACAATGAAAATATTTGGTATGTATCGGATGATATACTGTATGTATCGGAGCACCAGGGAGCGGTAATTTATATAGATATACAGAGTGATGAGGTAGAGTGGGTTGAAAGATACCAGTAAACCAAACAATCTAATATAAACAGGCTTCTATTGCTTGATTTGCTCAACATAAGAACCTGCTTAGCCTGCTTCTAAAGGAGTAGTCTTCCAGAAGTGAAGCTATTTGTTAACTTTGTATTAGGGTCAGGGCACACAGGCAGACTCTGGGAGATTAGTCGCCCGGCGACAAATCTCCACTTCTTCTGGGCGACTAACGTCCCCGAACTGCCTCCCCACTGGCTAAAATTTAAATCGCCTGCGGGATGGAACTCGGAGCGCTTCATTTTCTAAAGTCGCCCGAAGTGGAAACTGATTGGCTTCCAACTATATTAATGGCTCTTGTATATTATATATATAATCTACAGATCAGCAAATTCCCTATGGGACAGACTGTAATTTATATCCTTATAATACACAAAAGCCATGAATATCTTGTAAATTATATCCTTATAAACGGTGAGTTCTGATGTCATCAGTTATAAACAGTGAGTTCTGATGTCATTTCTGTCACATGACTCACTTAAATTTGTGTATTATAATAAATAAAGTACCCCCAGTTGCAAAATATGAGGATATTAGAAGTTGCCTCGGAGTTCCATGACCTGTATAAAAACACTCGGCCTTCGGATATGGTCATGAAACTCCTCGGTAACTTATAATATCCTTATAATTTACAATAGGGGGTACTTTATTCACTATATAATACACAAACACTATGAATATCTTGTAAATTATATCCTTATAAACGGTGAGTTCTGATGTCATCAGTTATAAATGGTGAGTTCTGATGTCATTTCTGTCACATGACTCACTGAAACTTGTGTACTATAATAAATAAAGTACCCCCAGTTGTAAAATATGAGGATATTAGAAGTTACCTTGGAGTTCCATGACCTGTATAAAAACACTCGGCCTTCGGCCTCGTGTTTTTATATGGTCATGAAACTCCTCGGTAACTTATAATATCCTTATATTTTACAAAAGGGGGTACTTTATTCACTATATAATACACAAGAGCCATGAATATCTTGTAAATTATATCCTTTTAAACGGTGAGTTCTGATGTCATCAGTTATAAACTGTGAGTAGTGATGTCATTTCTGTCACATGAATCACTGAAATGTGTGTATTATAATAAATAAAGTATGCCCTGTTGCAAAATATGAGGATATTAGAAGTTACCTTGGAGTTCCATGACCTGAATAAAAGCACTCGCCCTTCGGCCTTGTCTTTTTATATGGTCATGAAACTCCTCGGTAACTTATAATATCATTATAATTTACAAGAACTTTATTCACTATATATATATATATATATATATATATATGTAACAGGTGGGTGGGTCAGGGTCTTCCTAAACCTTCCCTTGGGTTACTATGCACTGGTTTCGGTACCCGGGCAAGGGGTCCAACTCCCAGCAACTCCCGGTAGGCATGATATAATAAGACTCTTTATCCTCAGGTGGGGCTCTCGCTTATGGTATGGAGGAAGGGATTACCACACTGTTATAAGCACATACAGTATTTACTCTTGATCAAATAAACTTTGGGTGCCAGTGGGTCTTTAAAACAGCAGAACATTTATTGAACTGGTGGTACGCTTCACAAAGCAAGTAGTGGCAGCAGGTCATTTACACAAATGTATTACTCACAGATACTGTCTGATCCTTTGTTAGTCAGCTTTGTGAATTGAGCCACCTTGCCTGCCTTTGGTGGTCCATTGAAGGCGACCTCACAGCTGGTTTTACACTCCAAGGATCTCTCTATCTCTGAACCTAACCACTTCAGTCCCTAACCTGGCGGCAATGTCACCACAGGGTACTAACCCTTCACTAACTCCTCATTGGAGCCTTAGCTGCTCACTAACTTTCCTGAAACTATCTGTCACTCCTAGAGTGACCTATTATAGTTCCTGATACTCATTAACTTCTATACTGAGGCCTACTTCCACCTCAGCCCAAGCAGCACAACCCACTTCCAATGGGTGCACTGGACAGAGACAGAACACATGGCAACATCCCTTTTTATAACCTCTAGGGAACTACTCCCCCTCCCCTATGGGAAAAAGAACCCAGCCTAGCTTGCTAAGGACCCAGCCTAGCTGGCTAACACTTTCACTGGGGCATGAAAAACCTTTACTCTTTTTTATAGTGACATCTACAGGCCAGTCACTGAACTGCCAACAGAATACATTCACATAGGAAAAATTAAACCAAAGAATCTAGGTTAGCAAAACCTTAACCCTCATATATATATATATATATATATATATATATATATATATATATATATATATATATATATATATATATATATATATATATATATATATATATACACACACACAGTATATTCTTCTAATATCTATGGACCAGACTAGCATTAGATGTGGTACATGGGTAACTGCATACAATTCCACCAGCACAATGCTGAGCTCTGAGAAAATGTTAAAAATGATGGTTGATCCCAATGTTATTAATAGGGGAAAAAAAATATATAGGAAGGCCGGTATTTTTTTTCCTGTAAAGGTGGCAACCCTAGCTGTGATTGTAAAGGCACAAAAGACCATATTTGCTAACAAAGTGCTAAGTTTAGTATTACCAACATCAAACATACATATGAAATGCTATCGTCTTGGCACATAATTATTCCGACCCTGGCATTAATATACAAGATATTCATGTTTAGGTTTTCTTTCCCTTTAAAGTTCATAACATAGAGGGTATTGCTTATTGTGTATACAAACTCTTCCTTCGATGCACATTTGCTTCTAGAAATAAATGTGTTACTGCACCACCATGAGCAACATCATTTTCCTTGAGTACATGTTTTCATGCATTTCTTCCACCAAATCTCCCCCCCCCCACTAGGGTTTTACAGGTGTGGGATCAATGACGCTGAATATCTGAACCTGGCATGTTCCAAATAAGGGGCCTTTCCATAAATTGGATATCTTTATTCTACTAATATTCATTCAATAATTACATTCAATACATTCAATAAAACCAACAGTAAAGCACAACAGGCAGCATTCCCAAGCAACATTCACTAGATAATGAAGTGAACTTGTACTTGCAAGTGACTTTTTTACAAGAGGATGGGGACTATTTAAAGCCGTTTGTCCCCACCCATGACGCTACTTATGCTACAGGGACAAAGCACTCAAACTATATGTATTATTGCCATTGCCTAAAAAGCATTTGCCTGATTTTAGGTGGAACTGCATATGGCTCCATTACTGGGAGGATACAATGAAATGGACAATCTGTCCATTCACATTGCACCTGACTGATTTGTTGCTGATCTCACCATTGTTGTATAAAATGCATTTTTAAAAAACACATTTTTGGTGACAGGACTCAACGGTATGTTTCTGCATTTTCCTCAGGACTATCCAAGATATAATTTCCTGTTCTATGATTACACGGAGTACTGCCTGCAATTTGCTGAGTTACAAACAACAAGGCTTCCCTAATTAAATATAAAGAAAATTAATTCTGTACACTGACTGTGCAATTACAGAAAGCAAAGTTCTGATGCTGCATTTATGGGTTGTTGGTAAAATTTCTCATGCCCCTTTGCCCACCTTTGGTAACAGCATTAACAAAGCAAACTGAATGCCCTCTGAAATTGTTCAGGCAAGAGCAAATGTCACCCATGTTTTATCTCCCTAGAGACTCAGAAACTCTCCAAGAATGAAGTTATGGGAGCGTATTTGGCACAAGTGTAAGCTAGGGAGAGCTGTAATGTACTGTCTCATGCAGACAACAACGCTTCAGTGTCAAAGCTACAAGACCAAGGGCAGCTGGCTGCTACAGGCATGCAGCACACACAAGAAAAGAAAAACCTAGATTTAAAAAAAAAAAAAAACTAGACTCCTAAGCAAAAGAATGAAGCAGCAGGAGACTGACTCAAAGCATCCCAAACAAACAGACGGGGCAGGGACCATATATTTGGCAGACGAGCATGCTACAAGTGTATCACTGTAGCTGTCTGGTACCTGCCCTGTTGTTTCCAATAGAGGGAAAAAAACAGACCCTGACAAAATTCTTTGAGGTTTAGTGTGCTTAGGACACATATAGGGTACAATAGTCTGAAGATGTTGACAACCTCATATTTAGTTGATAATCACACATGTGTTCTGTAACTATTGAGAGTTTATTATGCTTTATCTGGGATAATTTTGGATGAATATACTAGAAACTGAAAGGTCTTAAATTCAGCAGGACTCTGCCTTTAATGAGATGGAATTCAGCCAATTACCAGCTGTCATCTTCAAATCCCCTGATTTCACCAGCTCTGTCCCTAACATCACCTGCCCTGACCTTTGAGGAAGCAAAGGTGGCAAACCTAACAGTACCTGCTTGCAACAACCCAGCATCTAATATGATGGCCCAAGCATGTCATATGGGTGATTTTGGCACTTAAAAAAAGTATGGATGCAAATATATATATTTGGAAGACTATTATCAAGTATAAAATGCAAATAAGCAAGAAGCCTACTTTGATGCGTCAGGCACAATTTTTCCCATTTTTCATTTACACACTGAGCAAGGGCAGTTTCAAGGCACAACCCAGAATAGTTGAGTTCCCAGGGGCATGGCCAAAATTCTATATACAATATGTTTAGATGATCTATTTGATCGTTGTTTGTTTCCATGTTAAATAATATGTAAGAGAGAGAAAAACTATATTTATGTATACATCGTTTTCCAATATTAGTTATTTTCTGTTCTTGCTCTAAGCAGGGCGAATTCTGAAAATTACAGAAGTCACATTGTTTTTCTGCTTTTTGCAATGACAATTAAAACAAAGTAAGAGTCCACATAGTACCCAGAGGGCCTCTCAGGGGATTGCTGGTTTGTTTTATTTGTTCTTAGAATGCAGCAAAATATAATGTAACAATGCATTCAATTTCCATTTTTGCCATTTGTCCAAGAAATAGTAAAAACATGCATATATCCTTATTAAAATAATAGGCAAAAATAATGTGCATTACAAGCCATATTCTTAAATTCAATGTTGAAAATGGGTGTATAAACTCATGAAAATATTTTTCTCTAATAAATGGTCTTAAAATGGCCACTCAGGCATCAGGCACAAACAGTGTTTTAGAATTACTTATACTGTATTAGATTAGTGTTTTGTGGCTTGATAAAGAATCCCTTTAATAGGCTTGTTCACCTTACAAACACTTTTTTCATTTTAGTTGTTTTCAGATTGTTCACCAGAAATTGAAGTTTAATGTTCATGTCTCGGGTGTCTCAATATGGCAGTCCAGTAATCCAGGAGTGAACTGTTACAATTGGAAACATTTAGTGGCTGCATTAGTTGATACATTTCTTAGCAATGTCTTTGGAATATTAACAAGAATTGTATCAATTGGAACGGCTGAGCCACAGCTCTCCCTGCTGCAGGAGGCATAGGCCAGGGGTGTCCAAACTTTTTGCAACAAAGGCCAGATTTAGTGAGGTGAAAATGTGTGAGGGCCGACCATTCAGCCTGTCATTCATTCCGATGTAGCTAGCTTGTGATCAGGATCATTCACTCCTGGAGATGGTCACGTACACGGCGTTTAGGAAGTGGAGTCTGTTTGGAGTCTGTTTAGGAAATGGAGTCTGTTTGTCTATTGCTAACACCTTCACCACACAGGCAGCAGCATAGACCAAGTGCCAGATATTTTCACTAATGTGCCCAAATATTACTGCTATGCAGGCCTGGACTGGCAATCTGTGGGTTGGGCAAATGCCAGAGGGGCTGCTATAAGGTGACATAGAAAGTCAGTATTTAGTAGGCTGGTGGGGGCTGATTGGGCCTCTGTGTAGCTGAAATGCCAGGGCCTATTTTAATTTTCAGTCCACACCTGCTGCTAAGGCTACTAGATTCCTGATTGCACAGTGCTGGGGGGCCACATTATTATTAATTTCATGATGGAGGCTGAGGGCTGGTGTAAATTTGAAAACGGGCCCCAATTGGTCCGCAGGCCTGACTTTGGAAATGCCTGGCGCAGGCGGAGCGCATTTGCAGGGAGGTGGCAGAGCCAGGAGCGAGGAGGAGCACAGATGGAGGAGGAGAGGTAGGGCAGGAATGGAGTAGCCCTGGGACCGGCAACAAGGGGATTGGCATGTGGGCGCTCAAGGCAAGTTAGGGCCTGGGTTGGATGGGGAACCAGGAGGCGACCGGGGGGCGGAGCTAGGCACCATGTCAGGGACAAGAGGGAACCAGGCTACCCAGGCAAGCCAGGAGTGCAGAGGGGGGGGGTGCATAGGGGACACAAGCAGGTACAGCAGCCGGGGCCTGGGATGGATGCACTCAGGCCCATGTCTGTCAAGGCCCGGCAGGTCCCCTGGACAAGGGGACCCCCCATAGAAGGGCAAGGAGGAGCAGATCCTGGGTGTGCTCTGGGGAAAGGTTTGGGGATGGCCAAAGGTATACCAGGGTCCCAGTAGGCAGATCGTTGAGCAGAGTTCCCTGGGAGGCAGGAGCAGTTATGGACCCACAGCAGGGAGCCATGGTCTAGGCTCTCTACAAGAGATGACAGCAAGAGCAGGTGTCATGAATCGGGGTCCATGACAGGAGCAAGGCCGAGTACTGGTTGATTGGTGTCATGGAGGAAACACGGCCTCATACTAGCATCCTGGGAGGGATTGGGGTCAGGCTGTTGCATGATGCTGATGTGTCTCTACATGCAGGGCCAGGGAGCTGGAAACAGAGAGGAGGGGCAGGGGAACAGTCTTATCTCGCACGACAATGGGCTAGAGTGCACAAGGCAGAATGGGGCGCTGACTGAGGCCACGGTGGATGAAAGGCAATCAGGTGCACAGCAACTCAGCCCCCACGGCCCTGGGTGGGCCAGGAACAGGTACGCTGGGAGGCCCTCTTGGAGGGGTTTCCTAGCTAGTTTGGAGGGTAGATGGAGGGCACAGCAAGGGGTGGAGAAGCAGAACCACAGCCATAGCAGGCGACTATGGGGGAGGCGAGTGACAGGAGCAAACCTGCGAATGAGAACAGAAGGGTGCTATCTTAGAATGAGAATATGCTTACATCTTGTTTGCAGGCCCACTAAATATGTTCTTGAAGGAAGAGATTTAAGAAAAGATCTAGAAAGGTGAGTTTGTGGAGGTTTCTCCCTGCTGCCCATAAAGGAGATGGTGGAAGAGAAAGAGGATTATAAGAAAAGATGAAAAAAAGGAGGAAGAGGAGAGGGATAAGAGGTACAGTAAGACATTCAGCAACTGGCTCAGAACCTTTTGCATACTGGCAGGGGTCATTGGGGAAACAAATCCTGAAAAGTGTTTGACCCAAGTGTTTGTTACTTGGGCGGGATTCGGGAGGCCTTCCACATATACGATGGATTGGTGTGGTGGCGCCGCGTTGAACAATTTCAACAGCGCCTTGCGGTGAACCCTGGGATGGGACCAGCTAGACATGACACTCTGGCGAAATTGATATTAGCACAAAAGGTTTCTCCCTTTCCACGGCTCGTTGGTGCAGCTCAATCAGGTTCCTCATCAGCAAGCCACAAATTTGGGTTCTGTTGGCTTTACAACGTCGGCCAGTGCAAGTGGGGCAATTCCTATAGATTTAAGCACGAATGTTCTGTGGCTTAGAATCCACCTAATGTTACATTTCACATTTCTGCTCTGAATGTAATTTACATTTAGAAGTAAATGATGTTTTATTAGGTATGCAAAACTTGTAAACTTAAGCTATATTGAGCTGCATTTCTGCTTCAAAAATTATTAAAGACTTTTAAAACAATCTCCTCTTTAAAACTAAATATACTTCACCACGGAACTCTCTAAATCTCCATTTATTTGAAGTAGCATAAACATGTCTCACCTAAACACAGTAGTTGCTAGGAACCAGCTGCTGTTGCCAAGCCCTTGATATAAAAGAGGGGAAATTGTGTTTACAGACTGTAATTATATCACAGATTCCATCTGCTGTGGGCCATAATCAGTTATAAAGCCTTGAATGTTTCACATTTATCTAAGCATTGTATAAATACCAAGAAAATGGCATGTCCTTTGCCAAGATATATGTTTGCTTTAGCTAAGGAGACAAAAAAAGAATAATGTACAGTAAACTAACTAACCTGTGTTTCAAAGACATTTATTGTAAAAAAAAAATTGTTTTCATATTATTTTTTTACAAATAAAAATAAATTAAATCACAAGGCATCCAGGTTCAGAAATCTGATTTGTATGCGGGGCCCAGTTTAGCATAATGGATATGTTCAGAGTTTAAGAAATACAATATCACACCCCAAACAGGTTTGCAAACATTTAAAAGACTAGCACAAAACCCACCTATATATTTTTGTAGACATATCTTTTTTTAAAGAAATGTATAGAAGTGAAGTAACAGAATGGGAAAAACTATGACTAGTAATTCCAGTAATTCATCTTGATTTGCCTAACTTCATTCCAGAAGTAAAAGCGAACTGATGATTGGTTGCTATGGACCAAAGCAAACCTTTGCAGATGTTAATTACATGCTCAATGATATTCTCACTCACATAAGTTGCTTAAGGCTAGGGCCGGAGGAGGTCAATCTTGGCCTGCGAAGAAGCACAAGTCGAGGATCTGCTCCTCCACTGCTGCTCTGCTCTCAATTGTGCCTGCACCTGAATAGATTGCCTCTTCTTGGGTGCAGACAGATGTAGTGAATTTTGGTGCCAAAACGCAAGTTTTTGCATTTTGAGCCCAAGGCAATGTATTTGGGCCTGCAGAAAAAGCATAGCCCGAGATCCCCCTCGTCTGGCCCTAGCCTAAAGCAGCATTTATGGGAATGTTACTCAGTATAGGAGTGACTACTAAATATGATTTGGATATACATTGTGCCAGTGACTGGCTTATTCAGCTGAATGTTTACCTTTGCAACCCCCCCTTAAAAGAATAAAGCTGAACCATTTCATGGGCCTACAGACTTTGACTTGGTCAAGAGTGGCAGAATGAGCAGACAATATCTGCCTGCATGTGGGCTCATGAAGAAAAAGGAGTTACAGAACTAAAGATTTCAGTCAGTATAAATTTTTTTACAATCTTATGCTGTACATCAACACCTTCCAAGAAACTTGTACTTTGCCATTACTATGTTATCCACAAATGAGTCATATAGTCCAGGGGAAAAAAGTTATTTTCCCACACCCATTATAACTTTTATCTGATGTTATCCTTTATAAACCATTATGTCACTTTGCTCCAACTTTCACTGAAATAAATGCTTATTTACTGATAGGGAAGCTTAGCTATGTAAATATGCACCCTCCTGTAACTGGAGCTGAAGTGAGGAATGCACATAGAAACCTGATAACAGGTGAAAATGAATTGCCATCATCCGTCACAGCAAATGTTGTTTTATGTCTCTGGAGTTGCCATCTGCTAAGTAAAGGCAATTTCGCATTTTTTTTTTTTAATCACCCCAACAACATTAGAAAGAAAAAGACAAACTGCAGATTATAGCATTTTATTCGATAGCAGAAAGATCCATTGCAATATTAGGGACAAAATTATTTTGCAAGACAATCTTAAATGCATGTGAAAACATAGCTTCACTGTCTCAGATATTTCAATATAAACTAAAGGAAAAAGCAGTGGAGGCGTTCAGTGTCAATATATTCTAGTAACTGTGGCTCCTGGTTGTCACAGTTCCTAGGGGACCTTTTTAATTGTTCGTCAGTATGGTTTACCTGCCCACCAATATAATATTTGCCCTGAGTTCACTGGTACTTTAAAAAGCAGCCTCCAGCTAAAATAAGGCATTTACAATGGTATGCTAGTGTCATTGACATTATTTAGTCACAGCAGGTTTTGTTAAATGTCCCACTGGTACTGGCATATAACTGTTAACCTGAAAAGCAAGACTGGCAGCATCTTAGAAAAATTTAGGAAAAACTGGCCCAGGAGGCTTCAGAAAATATGTACAAGAAGCAAACCAGGCACAATGGAAATGAAAACACTATTTAATTTACATACCTTTACAAAAGCAAAATGTTCAGTATTCAAACTGATACGATTCTTTACTATTTTTTACTTTGATTATGATGAATTAATTTGTATATAATTGAAAGTAATCGTATAATTGAAAGACTTTATCTGTGGCTCCTTGGGTGTACTTAGGGACATGTGACATATTCTTAGTTGGCAGCACACTCCTGGAAAATGCACTTCATATGCCTATATTTCCTAAAAAGAGGATTGTCCCTGTGATATGCTTTTGCATTAGGATTAATTTATAGGGGTATATTTGTCAAAGAGTGTAATTAGAGTAATAATCCTTTGCTAAATATACTTTTAAAAGTCTAATTAAAATGAATAGAGAGCAGCTTAATTTTACTGATATTTTATAAATATTTTTAGCATGCTTTAGATAAAGCATAATAATAAAAAATAATAATAATAAAAAGTCAAGCTCAGATTGAGTCTTCTATCTGGTTGCTGGGTGTTGCTAACCCTGGCTACCAGACAGAGGTAGAATAATAAGCAAATTATTCAAAAACCCTGAAAAAATGTACATGCCCAAAAGCTAAATGTTGTAGAATATTAATGTCTATGTTACATCATACTAAAAGTTAATACAAACATAACTCTTCCATTAAAAGTTTTTCCCCTATAGACATTATAACCTAAAATGCCTCTGTAGACATTGTTTTGGATGGTCTACAGTAGTTATGCATTTAAAAATAAATGATTTAAAATGAATGTATTAACATACAGCGATTACAGTGTTAGCAAAGACACATTTCTGTTCTGCTTTCCAGTTTTCACTTTGTGGTTTTCCATGTGCCTTATGCAAATCTAGACCAGATGGTATTAATGACATGGCCCTTGCAGCCTTATCCATGTTCTTGTTTTGTGAGCCCCATACAATGCAATCTGCAAAGCCATGCCTATCCACCCTCCACTATTAGCAGTCACCGAGAGGCAGATTTTCAATATTTACATTTAAAGAAAAATAAATCACACTTAATTCTCAAGCTCTAAAATATTTTTACAAAAAAACTCTTGTTTTTGTATCACATAGTTCTTTTCATTTATAATAAGGCTGAAAATCTTGATAATTTTAAAGGAGTGGTTCACCTAAAAGTTAACTTTTAGTATATTATAGAATGGCTTATTCTAAGAAACTTTTTTAAAAAAATTAATATTTATTTTTTATATCATTTTTTTAAATGTTTGCATTCTTCTTAAAACTCTTTCCATCTTTCACTGACCCCATCTAAAAAAATGTTATTGCTACTTTTTATTACTCATCTTTCTATTCAGGCCTCTCCTATTCATATTCCAGTCTATTATTCAAATCAATTCATGGTTTCTAGGGTAATTTGGACCCTAGAAACCAGATTGCTGTAATTGCAAATTCAAGAGCTGCTGAATAAAAAGCTAAATAACTCAAAAACCACAAATAATAAAAAATGAAAACCAGTTGCAAATTGTCTCAGAATAACATTCTCTTTATTATACAAAAAATTAATTGAATGGTGAATAACCCAATTAAATAAATTACATGCAAGTTATAAGTGGTATGTATACAACATTCATTCTGCAATCTTGAACAATAGGTGCAAAATAAGTGAAGTTGTTCTTGTGAAGATAGGGAGAAAACAGATACTTTCCTAAGGAGTCAGTTATTGGTTTTTCAAAACTTACGTGTTATCTTGGCACGCAACAATCTAGGGAGGATTATCACTAATGCACAAACGTGGGTTTATCCAGGTTTAGGTACACAGACATAAAGCAAACATTGTGTGACTTCACAGACATACAACACATTCCACCTTATTCTTTTACAAAGGGCCTTAAGAACCAGTGCTGTGTTTATAATGAGGTATCTGTACATCTGATAAATGAATTACATTTGCCATGGATGGGTGAAAAAAGTTTGACGAAACAGTGTGCCGGCTAAGTAATTTACGCTACAAAGAAATTTAATGCCAACCAAATAATTTTAAAACTTTTCCCAGGTCTTTTGGAACACATATTTTCTGTCTACTTTTTACTTTCAGTATCTTCCTCCTCCCATAGAGGCACATTTACTAAAGTGTATATTTTCACAACACATCTCCATATTTACTAAAAATCAGAAGTTCAGTTAATTTCAGTATATTTCCCCATACAATAGTAATAGAGAAAATTCTCTAGAGAATTTTGGCTACAAAAGTTTAACCATGGATGATATTAGCATGGAAAGGGTGATGTTGATTGCAATTTAAAAGTGGTTGCTCTATCTTTATTTTTCAGGTTTGCCAGCCTGAATCTGGTGAAGTAGACTTTGGTATAAAAAGTAAAGAATAGAAACGTTTGCACATTTATAAATTAGCAGATTTTTGCTTCTTCTTCTGAGCAAATTGGTGATGTTGCTGCGAATTGTAATTTTGGCTAATTTCCTCCAAGTAAACACAATTCGCTCCTGGGGCGATTCTGGGGCTGCTGCTGCCGCCTATCGGCTCCCAGTGGGAGTAGTCAGGACCAAGGAGGAAGCCCAGGGGTCAAAGTTCAAGTTTGTGGTACAAATAGTGGTCAGGCAAAATCGTAGTCCAAATCCAGGCGAAAGTCTAATAGGCAGGCAGATTAGAAGCAAGGTCAAGGTTCTGGCAGGGTCAAAAGTCCAGTAATCAATATATCATGAATTATAAAGCATCTAGGAATGCACCAAACAAATCCTATAATCGGGTATTGAACCCGTGACCTGGAAAGATTTTATCTTTGAATTTCATGCCAGGCAAGTGACGTCATCGCACCAACTGCTGCCCACGTGTTGGCTATGGGCGCCACTATTTTATACGCGATGCTGGAGAGACAGGACATGCAGAGGGGCGGTCCTGTTCCTGACACCCAGATGCCGCCCCCCCTCCCGCTCATGCTTAAAAATCAGTTTTGGAGAGGGTCAAAGGGCTAGTGCAATGAGTGCAATAGCGTTCTTTGCACTAATTGAGCTGAATTTCAGCTCTTGGGGCAGATGGTAAATTCGAATTTTCAAATTTTTTGTGTGTCAAAACTCACAAATTCAAATATGAGATTTATCACACCTCAACCATGGAAACAGCTTTAATTCGAATATGCTATGGCAGAGGACCCATTTGAAGATGTTAATAGCCTTCCTGACAAGTTTTTTCGGAGGAAAATTCGAAGTTTCATTCGTATTCTATCCTTGATGCAAATGTTATAAATAGGGAAGATCTAAATATAGGATGGCCGGTATTGTTTTTTCCAAAAAAGTTGGTAACTGTAGGGATAGATTGAAAAAAGTTACAGTAGTGTAAGGTGTATATAAGTGTTTAATAATTTAATACTGCGCATTACAAAATTACATTGGGACAACAAAGAGATATGATATACTAAAAGCAAAGAAAATCAAAAATATATTCTGGAAGCTTGAAATATTTTCATTATTTGTTGAAGCTGTTACCAAGAGATTGTATAAATTATTTAGATGTAAGCTCTAAGTGACAGGAACCTCCTTCCTCTTTTGTTTCCTAACACTTTCATTGTAATATTTCTATATATCTTAAATGTACTTTATTGAGTCCACCCTTGAGCCCTCTACTGTGGGAGGCCTATTTATCAAAGGTCCAATTTCCAATTCATGTGAATGTCTTCTATTTGATCAAATGGTTCCGACCCGAAAATCATATTAGTTTAAATGCTTTATGTACGAGTAGCACTATATTAATGAAATATACCTGTATACATTAGTTAACAAATGCTGAGAACAGATGGTTTGCCTTTCAGTCTGCCACAAGTAGGGTTGCCGGTATTTATTGTTATTAATAGGGAAAAATAAATATATAGGAAAGCTGGTATTTTTTTCCAGAAAAGGTGGATTCCTGGTGATTACAAAGGAAATTCTGCTGTTCTAGTGCAGAGAGGGCAATTGTGCTCTCTGCCAGCAATGTATAGGTAAGTGCAGGTGGCAAGGGGGGGGCGCAACTCAGGCAGCTTTAACCCTAGAATCACCCGTGATGACCTATGACATTTGTGACTTTTGTCTAGTAAATGTTATACACACTTACATCATGAAAAGTAAAGATTACAACAGATAACATTTAAACTGTACTAAATGTAAAACAGCAACAAACTGATAAATCCACTGGTTTGCATAAGATATTAGTTATGTTGTTTCACTGCAATTATTCAGTAGGACAAAAGTGGTATTAGATTAACGTATTGCTTTATATCCCTAGCAAAATAAAACATTTATTAGAGTTTTTACATATGATTGCATTAGACCCCTGGTATCTTAGGGCAATGTCAGATGGGAAGCTTTGTCATCAGCGGGAGAAGAGTTTTCCCCGGGGTAAATGTAATTGCATTTATTTTACAATTTGACCTTATGTCAGCAAATGGGTACAAAACATTTCCTCCCATCTGACACAAGATCAGGTACAGTTTGCTCTGGGCCAAACTATAGCAACAAGTCTTTGTATGCTATTTATTATTTTGCCATTAAAGTATTGATGCGTTTACATTACCTATCTGTACCCCAATATTACTCTAAAGGGGCTGCCATACTTGTGTAGCAGTAATCTGTTATCATTAGAAACTCTAACTAACAGGCTGGGAGGGGACAGTGAGGTTGGCAAAACAGTCAGGTTTATAATTAATAGCAGCCCTATCAGTGAAAAATGATCCAATAGGCTACCTTTAGGGGGTTATTTATCAAAGTCCGAATGCCAAAAACTCAAAAACATTTTACTATAAAATCTGAATTTTTTGTGGAAAAAAAACTTGAATTTTTTGAGATTTATTATACCCCAAGGATGGAAAAAGTCTGAATCCAAAAATCCAGCATCTCAGACCTGCCGAGGTTGTATATAGGTCAGTAGGAGAGGTCCCTATCCTATTTGGAAGTTTCTGTAGTCTGCTCTGGAATTAGCTTGAAAATCCGACTATTTAGGACTTTTTGGGCAAAAATCCCCAAAAAAATTGAGCGATTTGAGGAAAAAACTCAGAAAAGATTGTATGATTTGGTTTTTCGTTCATTTTTTTTGTATATGTCCCCGATCGGAATAAATTGTGCTTTTTTAAAAATAAATAAGGTCCAATCGTGGATTCTAGTTTATTTCATTTATTTTTTTAAATAGTCAGAAAAATTTGGATTTTGCTAAATATGGCCCTTAATGTACATTAATATTTTGAAGAGTAGTATTTTAGTGTCGGTATCACTTTAAGAAAGTGACTGATTACTGTCCCTGGAGCAAACTTTGTACCTGCAGGGGTGCTTCGCCAATGAGGCAAGTTGAGGCTGTCGCCTCAGGCAGCAGCGCCCCACTAGGTACCAGGGGCAGCAAAAATGCTGCTCCTGGTACTTTAAGAGCGAATTTCCAGGGGGGGGGGGCAGCAGCAACTGCTGCTGCCTCAGGCGGCGCAGGGGCCCGGATCGCCCCTGTGTACCTGTCATCATAATTTCACACCCCCAAACATAGGCAGAGGGTGATGTTTTAGGATGCTAAACAAACACACATTTTCTAAAAATAATTTTTTGTGGTATCCCAGAGCCAATTCCACATACTGTATAATACCCCAGAACACATGGCAGGATAAGTGCCATGTAAGTATAATACATCCTAGAACACATGAAAATGCAATTTTGATTCACAATTTCCCAAAGTGTATGGCAGGATAAATTTAATGTACATTACTTCCCAAGATGCACGTAGTGGAACTGCAAATTCCCTATTCTCCCAAAATGTATTACCTGTTGTACCCAACCCAGGTGTCTCTTAACCCATGGTTTGGGACTATGCTAGACTATGTTAGACTATGTTCAGTGAGTTCCATTCCAATTTAATAAGCAAAGTATGAAAATCTGTATGCCTCTCTTTCTGATATTTAAGTTGTTTGTTTGCTAAAGTAAACCAGACAGCTGTGTTTTTAAAACATTTAAAAAATGTAACTTCTGAAGAGTCCTGACTTTCCAGTACAGTAGCTTGGCTTGCC
The DNA here is from genome assembly GCF_017654675.1 of Xenopus laevis. Taxonomy (NCBI): domain Eukaryota; kingdom Metazoa; phylum Chordata; class Amphibia; order Anura; family Pipidae; genus Xenopus; species Xenopus laevis. Next base: position 71,044,134 of record NC_054372.1, on the reverse strand, counting down.
ATACTTTTGCTACAAGCGACTGCAGGAATGTGGCTTTGACTGAGTGAGTCAAAGGAACACAATTACCTTACAATAAATGCTTTTTTCCCTTAACAATCCATTTCCCTTCATAAAATGTCAGAAAAATGCATGCAAACACTTACATTATGGCAACAATTGGATAATTAGATGTGTTAGGTGTCACAAAAGCATTTCTTTTTAGTTGAACCCAGATGAGCCCCAGCTTCTAATCATTTACACAAAGAGGCAGAACTGGCAAACCATTCGCTTTGCAGCAAAGCATGACTCTGCACAGCTAATGCATCAACTTTATTCCTTTCCTGTCCCTCACTATGCTGAATAGGAGTCCTACTCCTTTTGTAGTAGCAGACAGAGGGAGTAAGAGATAATCAAGTAGAAAGGCTGTTGAATTTGTGATGTGTCCAATAAAATTAGGAATGTAGAGGGCACAGGGACAAGAAAATGTATAGCTGGTGTTTCACTGCCACAATTTAAAGCTTGTACTGCAGCAAAAAAATAAAAATAAATTTGGAGCAGTGTGAAAATTCAGTCGCTCAGAAAAGTAGCACATACAGTATCCAGTCTTTGAAAATAACCTGATATAATGTAACTGGTACATTCCCACTTAGCAATGAATTCGATTTTCAGTAGTTATCAAACAGACCATATATAATGACAAGAGCTGATATCTACACATAAATGTGCTTTGCCTAATATTTGGTAGAAAGATTTTGTACAGGTATGGTATCCATTATCTGGAAGCCCGTTCCAGAAAGCTCTGACCTATGGAAAGGCCGTCTCCCATAGATTCCATTTAATCCAAAATTGTTTTATTTTTCTCTGTAATATTAAAGCAGTACCTTGTACATGATACAAACTAAGATATAATTAATCCTTATTGGAGGCAGAGCCAGCCTATTGGTTTTACTTAATGCTTTCATGATTTTCTAGTAGATTTAAGGTATGAAGATCCAAATTACGGAAAGATCCCCAGGCCCCTAGCATTCTGGATAACAAGTTCCACAACTGTATTCAAATTATCACGTTTGCTTGTAGAATAACATGTGAGTGCCTAGCTTACATGATCCTTAGCAGTGCACTTGCAATGCCCTTCAGCTGCATAATGAACTATACTGCAATGTCTAGAGCTCATTGGAACATGCAAAAATCACAGGCAATCACCCTAAACACATTATTATTTTGTATTATTTGCACATGCAGAGGTTGTGGATCATCTCCATCATCTTACTTTGTTGTCCATATTTAAAGTGTCTGTATTGTGTATCTGAGGAGCATTCTAACCCTGTAACCACCTTAACCTCCTTCCCACAAAATTATCATAGCGGAGTGTATTTTTGCCCAAATTTGAAGAAAGTTTTTGTACTGGGTAATTATGGGGGTTACTTACTAAAACTCGACTTTCTCACTTTATTAAAAAATCCCCTTAATTTACCAGTAAAACTTGGTGCGACAAAATCACGTCTTTCTGAAAACTCGACTTTATTGGATAATCAAACAAAAATCACAGCAAATAGCCTGAAACTATTGAGAATCCTGAAGGTAAAAAATATGTTCCAATTGTTAAAAGGGACCATCTGCCACTGACTTCTACATTATGTCGACAGGTTTTAGCTGGAGTATTTTCTAAATTTTAGAAGCTTCAGAGCATAATTAATCTTGAAAAATTTTAGGTTTTTTTCCCTCAAAGAATTTGAGTTTTTCCTCTTTACAAACTCAACCAGAATAATTTGAGGTTTTATAAACAGGACCCTAAGTCTCCAGACTCTGACTTGACATTTATACAAGACTGATGGAAAAATTTCAGGCCTAAAACAGTCATTTTTCTTTATTGGCTTTCCAAATTAAATATGCTTTGTGTCAAAATAATGCCCAAAATGCCCCCAGCTAAGGCCATACTGGGACATGGTTTTATAGTTGAGTTCACTGGGGCAGAACATACCTAGAACCCCATGCAGACTCGATGTATAATAAATTCTTGTGGTCAGTAAAGACCGTTATAGTATGTTTAGCCTCCTGCAACAAGTGTCGCCATTCCTCAAAGGCCCATTTTATAGCCAACAATTCTCTATTTCCAATGTCATAATTGGCTTCGGCAGATGAAAATTTCCTAGAGAAGAATGCACATGGATGCACCTTGTTGGTTATCGGATGCCTTTGAGAAAGGACCGCCCCTGCCCCAACCTCTGAGGCATCAACCTCTACAATAAAAGGAAGAGTAGTATCAGGGTGACGGAGAATGGGGGCAGACACAAATTATTTTTTAAGAAATTCAAAAGCATGAATAGCCTCGGGAGGCCACATACTTGGATCTGCACCCTTTTTGGTTAGATCCGTGATTGGAGACACCACCAAAGAGAAGTTTTTTATGAATTGACAATAATAATTAGCAAAGCCTAAGAATCTTTGAGTTGCACGTAAAGAAAGAGGCTGAGCCCAATCCAGTACAGCCTTAACATTCCCAGGATCCATTTCAAGACCCTTACCAGAGATATTGAAACCTCAAAGGTGCATTTCTCAAGCTTCGTAAATAAATTATTCTTTCTTAACCTAAGCAACACCTCCCGGACATGTTTTTGATGGTCACTCAAGTTAGAGGAAAAAATTAGAAAATCATCAAGATATACTACTACGAATAACCCCAGCAGGTCCTGGAAGATATCATTGACGAATTCCTGGAACACTGCGGGGTGTTGCAAAGACCAAATGGCATCACTAAATATTCGTAGTGGCCATCCCTGGTGATAAAGGCCATTTCCACTCATTCTCTTCCCTGATACAGATGAGGTTATATGCACCTCTAAGGTCAAGTTTGGAATAAACAGTAGCATTCCTGCCCTGATCAAATAGTTCAGAAATCAGCGGAAGGGGATAACAATTTTTGATGGTAATTTTATTAAGATACATGGGCGAAGATCTCCATCCTCCTTGCATGAAAAAGAACCCAGCACCAGCATGGGAACTAGAAGGCCTAATGAAACCTCTTTCGAGGTTTTCTTTGATGTACTCTTTCATTGCTTGGGCTTCGGGCAAAGAAAGAGGATAAGTTCTCCCTCTAGGGTGGAGTAGACCCAGGAATGAGGTCAATTGGGCAGTCATAGCGCCTATGTGGGGGTAAGGTTTCTGCAGCTCTTTTAGAAAATACGTCAGAAAAATCAGAATAAGCCGCGGGTAACCCCTCTAGAGACGTGACCACCAATTGAGGAACACTTATGCAAGAGCCCTTACATTTTTGACCCCATTGAAGAATTCCCCCAGTTACCCAATCAATATGTGGGTTATGTACCTGTAACGAAGGTAAACAGAAAATGAGAGGAGAAGAAGAACCTTCGATAACAAAGAAAGATAACTCCTCAGAGTGCAGGTTGTTAATGCACATAGACAAGGCCACAGTTTTCCTGGTTACCAGACCTGACCCCAAAAGACTTTTGTCAACGGCTAAGATTCTCATGGGAGGAATTAAAGGAGTTAGAGGAATATTAAACCTTACTGCGAAGGCAGCATCCACAAAATTCCCCGCCGCCCCAGAACCCACAAAAGCGAAAACCTTAACAGAGCCCACAGGCCAGGTTAAATTAACAGGTACCATGATCCTAGAGACAATTGGGCAGAGGAAACTTCTCGACCCAAATGGAGCTCCCCTTCTCCATTTAGACTTTGAAGTTTCCCGACCTCTTAGAACACTGTTTAAGAAAATTACCCTTTTCCCCACAGTAGATACACAGACCCTGAGACCGTCTGCGGGAGTTAGATGAGTTATACCCAACTGCATGGGTTCCTCCTGAGGTAGAGGCACAGAGGGGTTAGATGGTTTAGTATTAGTAAACCCAGTAAGAAAAGAAGTACCCTTCTCACCCCTTCTCTCCCTTTGTCTCCTATCTACTTGGATGGCTAGAGACATTAGATCATCCAAATTAGTAGACAGAGGGTAGTTTACTAAGCTGTCCTTGACAGTATCAGAGAGCCCTATCCGGAATTGGCTACAAAGAGCCATGTCATTCCAACCAGTTTCTACTGCCCACTGGCGGAACTCAGTGCAATACACCTCTGCATCCCGTTTTCCCTGATGTAATTTATGAATCGCGGTATCGGCCGATGATGCACGATCCAGGTTATCGTAAAGTATCGCCATGGTGTTAAAGAAGGTTTCAAGGGAAAAATCGGGCAGGGTCAGAGGAGGGTAATCTAAGGGCCCAAATTTGTGGGTCACCCTGTAACAGGGTCATTACAAACCTCACCTTTCCTCCCCAGTAGTGAAGGAGAGAGTAAAAAAGCTAAGGTATAATTTGCATGCCTCCTGAAAGACAAAAAATGTTGTTTTATCCCCACTAAATTTTTCGGGGAAAGAAATTTTGGGTTCATGGGATTTATGCATATTACCCATCACAGTAGGAGAACCCTCAGGGACAGCAACAAGAGGAGACACTACTGGACTTGGCAATTGCTGCGAAGTGTCCAGTCTGCGAGTCAGGTTATGGAAGCCTTGCTTTCGCTCATGATCCTCCAAGCGCTGTAGCAGAGTAGTGAGGAGCGCTTCAGTGGTGGAAGTAGCAGCAGCGTGAACTTCGTCCTTCTGGCTCGTTATAATGTCATGGTCGGCACCCTTAATTCAGAACCAATGCTAAGCACCCTGTTCTCGGCTCTTGCTTCCGCCTTTAACAGCCGCCTTTCACCTCGGGAGGAGCCCTCGGCTAATCAGATAATAGAGGTGCCAAGCGAAGGATTCTGAACGAGCAAAGGGGCACAACGGTAATGCAAAGTCTTTTGGGCACACGGTCACGGTACAAGGCGTAGACAGAAGCGTAGTCAGATCAGGCCGGGTCGGGGCAGGCAGAGTACAAACGGAGTCAGGCAGGCAAGGGTCAAACCAGGAGATCAATCAGGGTGAGTAGCCCTCACAGCCTTGATTATTTTTCACCATAAATAGCTGTCATCGTAGGGAATGGTTTTGGAAAAGTGGACTTCTACTTTAGGCAAGAATTAACTACCTATGGATCCTGTAAATTCAATGTAAACAGAGGAATATTTGGTAAAAAATGGTTACTGTCCTCTTTGGCAAATGCAGTTCCTTGGATAAGCTTTATTTGATATGATTGTAGAAGTCTCCATAAAGCCATGTTCTGCTGCACAATAACTAAAAGAGAATGTCAACCCCAAAAATATTTTTCTGCCTAATTAAAAAAACATAATTGTAAGCGCCACCGTTGCAGTATACAAACTATAGTTTTTATCAGGAGTTAAGCAAATGCTACCTTCAATAGCTATTGCTTTTACAAGTAACTTTACAAGAACTGGTCATTTTAATAAGTATATATTGGAAAGTTGCTTAACATTGTGATTTTTTTAATTAGGCAAATCTTTGTTTTTGGGCTGACTTGCCCTTGGGTGAGTTGTATATAAGGCATTAATAGAGGTCATTCACATAGTGCACTTAAGCTGCCATGAGAAGCCTCTTGAGCTCAACAAGTAGATGGATTTTCAGCTAATGCTGTGAGAAATCAATAGAAAGGGGATCAAGCAAAGGAATGCAAAATTACTTTTATGTATGGTTAGCTGCCGTTTTTGTTTTCTTCTCAATGTAAGCCATAGTTGTCAAATTATTACATACTATAATTATCAAATGGGCTGGACAAGTAACTGTGTCTTCACCAACTCCCACCATTATTTAACAATATAACATTAGATACACCTATGCATGTATAAATCATTCTACAGTATAAACACAATACATATTTGGTGATGTTTGAAGGTTTCCATAAGCAACTCAGCAATACAGCTCCCCTTTGTAGGGTTGTCCTTTTTAAAAAATAACATGTTAAACAATATAGTATACATAAGATATACATTCTATTCCTAACAACAGGCAACCTGCAAGTAGTGATCAAATTGTCCTGTGTCATTAAGATACACATATATAAAAATGTATTCCCAATGTTTAATTTATGGTTCCTTAACTTAAACGTGATATATATGGCAGTGCTGACCAAAGTTTTATACATAGAGGTTTGAATATTCATTATACCAATTATTCAGGGTCACATTATTTTTGAAAAATATCTCATGCAAATAAGTATTTTTATAAAATATTCTCTTAGAAGCCACTGCCACTCCTGTTGGACAAGGCTATTTGAAAGCTTGCACATTCAGTCATATAATATATAGTATATTTTTCCCTTGAACAAAGGGTAAGCCACTTCTGTCTAGAAGACCTTAGTATAAGTTTTTAGAAATGCAATGGACAGGTATATTTGGTCCAAATGAGCTAACATTAAGGGGCAGATTTACCAAAGGTCAAATTTTGAAGTTATCTGATTTTTTAAAAAAAATAAAAAAATAAATTCAAATGTACTCACAACTTGAATGGGAAAAAATTTAAAATGTCAGGAAGGCAATAAACATCTTCAGATGGTTCAACGGACCTCTGCCACTGACGTGTAAATAAACTCAGCAGGTTTTAGCTGGTGAATATTCGAATTAGAACAATTTACATGGTCGAGGTGTGATAAATCTCACATTGAAATTCAAATTATATTACGTGATTTAAAATTCGAATTTGTGATTGTGAGTTTTTAGCGAAAAAAAATTTGAATTTACGATTCGAACCTTAAAAATGCAGTTATCTTTCCCACTTGCTGTCATAATTCAGACACCTATCTGAATAACTAACTGGATCTGGCCATGAACTGTTTAACTAGGTCAATGATATGCCCCTTGGCACTTAAAAGAAAACTTTGACCCCCAAACAATGTAGGTCTCTATAAAAAGATATTACATAAAAAAAGAGCTCATATGTAAAAACCTGCTTCATGTAAACAAACCATTTTCATAATAATATACTTTCTAGTGGTATGTGCCATTGGGTAATCATAAATAGAAAATTGCCATTTTAAAAAATAAGGGCCACCCCCTGGGATCGTACAATTCACTGTACACACAAACATACCAAACAAACTATAGTTCTTAGGTCACATGAGCCAATTAAAGGAACAGTAACACCAAAAACTGAACTGTGTTTTAAAGTAATGAAAATATCATGTAGTGTTGCCCTGCACTGGTAAAACTGATCAGAAACACTACTATAGTTCATATAAACAAACTTCTGAGTAGCAATGTTGGAAATTGAAAAACGGCTATATGGCACAGGATACATAATGGATATCAGATAGCATTATGTTCTACAGAGCTTATCTGCTATCTGCTGTGTAACTTGAGCCTTTTCTCCTTTGAATAGCTGCCCCCATGGCTACACAGCAGTTTATTTATATAAACAATAGTAATGTTTCTGAAGCAAACACAGCAGTTTTACTAGTGCAGGGCAACACTGCATTATATTTGTATTACTTTAAAACAATTTAATTATTTGATGTTACTGGTCCTTTAACAGACAGAGTTGTGTCTTTTGCTTCCACACTTCTTCCTGTTACAGTTAGAGTTGTAGTATTTCTGGTCATGTGATCTTTGAGGCAGCACACATACAATCACAAAATGGTGGTTCAAGGCAAGAGATGTAAAAGGGCAATATTTACTTAAATATATGTTCCAGTTTGGTTAGATTCTTTAATATGCCACTTAATATGATGTAAACTGTTGCTTAAGTATTCATTTTGGGGGTATAGTTTTCCTTTAATAGGAGGATCTGCTCAAGGACAGTAAAATTGGGTTCCGTATATGTGTATCCATTTATATATGTATCCGTGTATATACTATATTTCTTGAGTCTTATTACTAGGATAGCTAAGCTAAACAATGAATTAAGTTTCAATATCCAGAATGTAAAGTTAAATGTGGTCGCTGCCCCAAACAGAATATATTACATTACCCTGCCAGCATTATCAGTTATGTACCTAAACTGTGTAGAATAGATTGTTAGAAAAGCAATGCATTGTTATGTGCAGCAGATACTACTGGCTGTAAGCAGTTTTGTGTGGAATGAGCTCCTTGTTCTTCTGCTCCAGTTATGCAACTGAGCAGTTGCTATACAACCACTTTAAGGTAAAATGACATTACCTTTCACCTCTAGAGCCACAGTTCAAATTTGGGTCAGAGATCTAAGTGAATGAGTTTGGGAGGCCACAGTTCAGGCTCTGGTAGGGAGGGGGGTTGAGATGCATCTTATGCAGTAATTTGGTACAATAAGTGACTACTGCTTTACAAAGACTTACAAGTGACATGGTGCATGCCCTGAACTACAGCTCACCCTAGTAAAATGTGGTGACCTCCTATGACTGGAGACTAGGGTCAATGGCAGGACATCATGAAGAAGCTATGGGACCTGAGTAAATCTGGATTTAGATACAGGACCAAGTGGAACCTGTGTGTTACAGAAGTAATGCTTGTTGGAATATTATAATAATTCAAATATGTCTGTTTTAAGAATCACAATATTTCTAATCTGAACAGAAAATAACTTTCACCAGATTTATGCTACACATTATATTCACAGTTTCACTATCACATTTCAACATTAAAACCCAAACACAACCTACTTAGTAAGCGCAGGCAGCAAACATGGCCTAATGAGGGGAACATACCCAACACAGTGACTGCTGAAAAACACTAATAATCACAGCATTGCTTCAGATTCTATCCCCTTATCTTATTTCTCACCTGAAAATAGCAGCCGCACATATAATGCACATGAACATAGGGTGACCCACCATTTTAACCATTGAGCTTTACGGTGTACCTTGGATGCTAGAAATATCAGTGTTGCAGCTGAATGTCAAAGTTTAGTAACCATCACATTTATAACTAAAGTTTTTCATAGCTTTTACAAACAAAGTGACCATCAGATAACGGTTTTACTGATCAAACAGAAAACTAGATATAGTAGTGAGTGGTATGGTTGGAAAAAAAAATTAATTTCTAGCCAGAGAGTTGTTTTTGCATAAGATGTTTATCAGCAAAAGGTGAAGTTTTACATACATGCAAAGTAAATAAGGCATTAACAGCGCAGTTCAAGTAATGCTGTAATTTTATCATTTTTAAACAATGCCCTGTCTTTAAACATTTGGAAAACATAACATAAGTAATTCATTAACATTGCAGTCCATTCTTGCAGGGGCAGAGGCTTCACATGAAATTCACTATAAGGCAGCCAGAAAAAATTAATAAAGTTTTACCCCAAATAGGTGATAAACCTAATCTTTCACACAAAGGCACATGTTTTTGTTCTTTGCATCCTTATCCTGATGGAACTTGCTGCTTGTGCCCTGAGAATGGCGCAGAAAGTATTGCTCCTTACTAGGGATGGACGAATTTGTTTTGCCAAAAATTCGCCACCGGGCGACGCCCATAAAAAATCTTGTCGGGCAGCGAATTATCTTTGATGTGCGTCTTTTTTTTTGTCGCACAATGCCATACAAGTCTATGGGCGTCAATTCTGCGGCGAAACAAGGCGAAAAAATTCGCCCATCCCTACTCCTCACTGAGTATGCTGTGCTTCCTGGTGCTATCTACATAGAAAAGAGACAGAAAATGGTTGGTGTATTAGAATCCCCAACTGGGAAGAACGGGGAAAATGATCCTGTGGGGAGCTGTACAGTACATGGCTCCCTTTCTGGTGTGGTAATACTAATGTGCAAGTCAGGTGCAAAGGGAGTAAATGGAATAACACTTCTTAAAGAATCTGTTAATGCGAGAGCTAAAGCTGGCCATACATGGGCCGATAAAAGCTGCTGACAGACCGAGTCGGCAGCTTATCGGCCCGTGTGTAGGGCCCTGCGACAAGCTTTCCCAATCGGCATCTGAAAAAAAAAATCCTGTCGGATCGCGGCCGCTTCTATTCATGTATGTAGTGTTTACTGATGTCATTTGTGTTACATGACCGTGACCGAAACATATGTACTTTAATAAATAATGTACCCCTTACTGTAAATTATTAGGATATGAAAAATAACTTTTGATTTCCATGACCTGTGCTGCATAAAAGCATTCAGCCTTTGGCCTCTTGCTTTTTACGATCACGCCTTATATGGTCCTCAGTGGCTTGTGCTATCCTTATATTTAACAACAGGTGTACATTATTCATCATTTAATCATTGGTTTCTTATAGCAACATCAGCCTCAATGCAATACCTATTTATTGACCTTACCTTTCTATATTCAGGAATGTTAACCTTTCCGTGTAAGTGTACCCGAGTGGAGAATGTATAATTCCTTATCACCTCTGCAAACAAAGAAGCCTCCCTTCACTTGTTCCTTGTCCTTGTTAAATGATATTCCTATTGCTTAAGGTTCCAGCAATTTAGCTCTCTAGCTCCAGGCAAATAACTTCACAGAGGAATGGTGTTCTCAGAAAGTTGATAGCCGACTAAATTACTTATGATATCTATGCTAATATGGGACCGCAACAACTTATTCTTTAGTATTCTGTGAGAACTAACAGAGATGCATCTGATCTCAAAATGCACTAATAGTTCATTAAAAGTTAGTTTAAATATCTTATTTTTAATCTTTAATAACTGTTTTTCTATGTTTGCTTTAAACGCAAAAATTAAGAACTGAATACACAAATAAACAATAAACTTTTTAGAGCATTAGGTCTATAGTATACCACTAGTTTTTACCTTTTTCTTTACCACCCTCTCTCCTCCTCCTGCCACATTTCTCTTTCCATCACCACAGGTGTACATATAGGACACACCTCTCCAATTACTACTCTCCTGCTATTTCATACATTGTTCAACTCCCAAATCTGCCACCTGCATTTCTTTTCCCTTTAACAGTTTTCTTTTGTCCTTATTTCTTTCCCTATTACTTTCCCCTTTTATATATTCCTGTCACTGCAAACTGTCAGCAGGAAGACTCACACAGCTGTGTGAATCTTCTGCTGTCACTATCAATTGTAATACACAGACAGTGGGTCTGTGGGTTGCATGTGGCCCACACACTGCCAGTTGGAGGGCCTTGACTAATATAAAAGAACACTGGCTGCAGCTTTGCACCTTTGCATTCATATTGTAGCTATGAGTAAGTGCCCCATTAGGCACAAAACGCATTAGGCTTCCATGTCTCTCATGTCCTAATAATTGTTGGAATTTTTTTTTGTTTCATTATTGGGAAACTCACATTGTTGTCTGTTGTCATATTGTAGCTCCTTAGTATCCCTAAATTTTACAATATTCCCTATGATGATATATTAATATTAAATGTCTATTTTTGCCGGGCCCCCCAAATTCCATAAAGCTTGCAGACTACCGATTGACTCTTATCCTAGAAAGCAGTTGTTCTTGCCTTTATAATTTGGGATCAGATAATTAATTTCATCCCAAAGCCCTCCTGAACATGGTCCATTTTCAATATGAACTATATGCATTTGAGCCACACATTAAATAGCAGGGAGATATAGGCTATTTGCTGGTTGTTGGTCAATGCAACATTGCCTGCAAGTACAATTGAGATCACAATGGTCACTTTGTCAGATTGCTTACGATACAAGTGGCTCAATACACCTGTTAGACCCAACTGCACACAATTTATTTGTAAGGCCCACAATTATATTTTCAAGTGCCTCCAAAGATTTTGAGTCACTTATTGTATTTTGATACTTTGTAAAATGAAATGCATGTCATTATTCTCTACTTAAATCTGTAAACTTACAGATCATAGGATTTTTTATGACACTCAGGTTAAGAAGAAAGAACATAAAAAATACAAATACAGTATAGCTTCTGTCACCTAAACTTACTGTAAAAAAAAGGAATATAAAAAAAGTAGACTGTGTTTAATGCTCATCACTGTGTGAAAGGAATCTGTGGCCAAAAGGCTTATTCATGAGCACCTCTTTTTATTAATAAAAATCATTCTTGAGAGGCTGTTGCCATGAAACTCCATGGTTCACAAGAGATGTCAGTGAAAGTTTCTGGCCGTACTTGGCTCTGAAGCTCTCCACTCAAGCATGCCATTAACATTCTTTAGATACTTTGGGCTATCCAGTCTCTGAGACAATTCCCTGGGCATGCTTTTTCATGTAATCCAGTCATCCCAGTGACTTCCGCCATAATAGTGCAGATATGCTATCACTGGAATATGGCTAAAGGGTACAGCTCCTTCCAGTCTCATGGAAAAAACATTACCAATTTTTTTTTTATTTCTCTTTATTTTGAATTTTTCCAAATAAAAATGTGAAATATGGCAATACAGCAAAAAGTATGAAACATTACCAATTTGATCAAATGCTTGGACTGATCCAAATTATGTGAACTGCTAAAGGATCTAAAGCTCTCTCAAGAATAGTTGCAAAGGGTAATTTTTCAAGGGAAGAAATGCTGTTTATCTTCCATGTTTTATGTTAGGAATTTGCTGTAAAAACTTTACTCTTTGCACTTTTGAGTGAAGTGGATAAATTACTTGTCTCAGTTATCTATTTTATGTGTTGGGAACAGTTCAAATGGAGCAGGACACATAGAAGCTACAACCAGGATGTACTGTTTGGGTTTTCAAGTCTATTTTTTTTGTATGTGTTTGTATGTGACTCCAAATAGCCCAAACTTCGGTTACATTTATATGAAAACACGTTCCTGCTGTAATTTCAAGTTTATCCAAAATAGTAAACAATAATTTAGCCATAAATTTCATTATGAGTGTCCTTTAGTCTGGGCCTCTGATCCACTACATTGTCCCTAACTTAAGTTTAACTTAAGTTTTTAAATTATTTGCCTCCCTTTTGTGACTGTATCCAGCCAATTGTATTGAACTTATTACTTATCTTTCTATGCAGGCCGATCCTATTCATTTTGCAAAAAAAAATAAAATAAAAGCACAAGCTATCTTAAAAGGGCCCCTAAGTGTTATCCAATATTATCACAAGCATTCAATAAATAGTTTTTGTAATACCTTAATTTTTTATACAATATTATTACATTGCTAACATTTTATATTTTTTGTATATTCTATTTTGTATTTTTATATCATAGGACCTTTCCATAATAGCTATTTGATTTCACTATAATTGTTATGTTCTATTACCTATCTGGATTTCAGTGGGAGCTGTCACTTTGGTTTTTCAGATGATTAGAATGATATCTTATCCATATAATAAAAATTAATTTTGCCCTACAGAAATAAAAATAAAGAAAATGAGGCAAAGCAACTTTGGCAAAATTTGCACTGATTTTAATGTTGCCAGTGAGAAGGAAACAAGGGATGTTTGTCGCCCAAGGAAGCGAAGACTTATGGCAGGTGTCCAGTGCACCATTCCCCATAAATGTACACCTGTAATGGAAAGTAAAGAACTTACCCCACGGGACATCCAAGATGGCGACCTCCTGCTCCACCATGCGGCTCTTCCTGGTCGTAATATGACTGCGTCAGAAACGTGTCGCCCCAGGATTGGTCGCCGGCGACGGAATGGACGCCAGCGTCAGAATGTGCGCCGGCGTCAGGACGCCAACGTGTGGACGCCGGCGTCGGCGTCATGACGTCAATGCGCCAAGTTTGGCGCCAACTTTTGGACTATTTAATTCTAAGTGCCCTTTCTGTTCTTGCCCAATTATAGGTCTATCTTGTATAGTTCCTAGGTGTGATTTCTTGATATTCTGCAAACCGTGTACCGACTTCTTGCCTGTTTCATCGATTCTGATCCTTGCCGCCTGTATTGACCATTTGCCTGATTACGACTATTCTTCTGATAAATCCTTTTGTACCGCGAACTTGGTGTTGTTGTCTCCTCCTTGGTCCACACTACAACAGAGCCTTCGGGCCCTGACAGTATAATTGGGCCATGGACCCCTCTGAGGAGCCCCAAGTTCCTACTGATGTCGGCAGAGCCGTTCGTGGATTGGCTTCCCGTATGCACACCTATGAAGCCCAGCACACCCACTTCGGCCAGGCACTTGAAGCAATCCTGGAGAAATTATCTGCTTTATCTCCTGTGGCTCCAGTCCCTATGCCGGTTCCTGCAACTCCGCTCCAGGTTTCCGAGCCTCGCATCCCTGCACCTCCTCTGTATAGCGGTGATCCGGAATCATGCCGTGGTTTCATCAACCAGTGTGAGATCCAATTCACCCTGCTTCCAGGTCAGTTTGTCTCGGAGCGAGCTAAAGTGGGCTATATTATTACCCGCCTGCAAGGGAAAGCTCTGGAGTGGGCTTCTCCTCTTTGGGAGAAGGAAGATCCGGTAATCGATGATGCCAAGGCCTTCATCCAGGACCTTCGCACAGTCTTCGATGCTCCTGGTCGAGCTACTTCTGCCTCGGCTCGTTTATTCCAGCTGCAGCAAGGGACTCGTTCTGTTCCGGAATATGCCATCGAATTCCGAACCCTTGTGGCAGAGACTTTGTGGAATAATGACGGATACCATGCTGCCTTCTACAACGGCCTGGTGATGCGCATCAAGAACGATCTTGTTTCTCGTGAGATTCCTTCCCGATGGGAGGACCTTGTTGCGTTGGCTGTGAAGGTTGACACCCGACAGAGGGAGTTCCAGGTCGAACTTGACAGGGAGCGTGCTAGGAAGTTTTCCAGGTACCAACCCACCCTGGCGCCACGCTTCCAAAGACCCTTACTTCCCAGTCCGGCTTCCAACCTTTCTCCTCCTCCTCCTCCTGCGGCACCTGCTACCTCTTCTTTACCACCTGAAGAACCAATGCAGATCGGGCGGGCACGCCTTTCCGAACAGGAGAAGCTCCGGAGAAGGGCCGCTGGGTTATGCCGCTACTGTGGGGGAAAAGCCCACTTCGCCCAGGAATGCCCAGTGAAGCCGGGAAACTCCAAAACCTAGGTAAGCTTGGGGAGACTTACCTGGGTGGAATTTGTTCTCCTCCCCATTCCTCTGCTCAACGCTTTCTTCTTCCTGTCCAAATCCAGTTCGGCTCCAAGAAGATCTCTTCTCGGGCTTTCCTCGATTCTGGTGCTGCTGGCAACTTCATGGATCGTGCCTTTGCTGTTAATCATACCATTCCGCTCCAACCCTTGGCAACTCCTCTTCGAGTCCTGGCGATTGATGATCGTCCCCTTTCTTCTGCCATCATCTCACAGTCTACTCAAGAACTCTCCTTCAAAGTGGGCACTATGCATTTGGAAAGACTGTCTTTTCTTCTTATCGACTGCCCTTCAACTCCCGTTGTCCTGGGATTGCCTTGGATGTGTGTTCATAATCCGGTCATTGACTGGTCCTTTTCTCAAATTTCCCGTTGGAGTCCATTTTGTATACACAACTGTTTACCTGCTGTTCCTGTTGTCAAAGTTTCTTCAGTATCTTCAAGTTCTTCTCTCCCTCCTGTGTACCAAGCCTTTTCCGATGTCTTTGATAAGAAGTCCGCTGAGACTCTCCCACCTCATCGTCCCTATGATTGTCCAATCGAACTTTTACCCGGCTCCATGCCTCCCCGAGGCCGCACTTATCCGCTTTCTCCCTCAGAAACTTCTGCTATGAAGTCCTATATCCAGGAGAATCTTCAGAGAGGATTTATTCGTCCTTCTACCTCCCCTGCCGGAGCAGGGTTCTTCTTTGTTGAAAAGAAAGACGGTAGTCTACGGCCCTGCATTGACTACAGGGGGTTAAATAAAATCACCGTAAAGAACAGATATCCTCTTCCTCTCATCTCTGAACTTTTTGTTCAACTCAAGGGGGCTAGTTTCTTCACTAAGCTGGATCTACGAGGGGCCTACAATCTTATTCGGATTCGTGAGGGAGACGAATGGAAGACCGCTTTTAATACTCGTGATGGCCATTACGAGTATCTCGTCATGCCTTTCGGTCTTTGCAATGCTCCTGCGGTCTTCCAAGAATTGGTCAATGACATTTTTCGTGATCTTTTGGGACAGTGTGTGGTTGTGTACTTAGACGACATTCTTATTTTTTCCAAAAACCTTTTTGATCATCGTTGCCAAGTACGTGAAGTTCTTTCCAGGTTGAGGAAAAACAATCTTTTTGCCAAATTGGAAAAATGCACCTTCGAAGTTTCTTCCATTCCTTTTCTTGGCTACATCATTTCTCCACAAGGTTTTAAGATGGACCCCGCCAAAGTTTCTGCAATTTTGGATTGGCCCCTTCCTACCAGCGTCAAGGCAGTTCAGAGATTTATTGGCTTCGCCAACTATTATAGACAATTTATCAAAAACTTTTCTTCCAAGATCCATCCAATCCTTGCCCTGATCCGTAAAGGGAACAAACCTCAACACTGGCCTCCTCAAGCTCTCGAAGCCTTCAAGACCCTCAAGGAAGCCTTTTCTTCTGCTCCAATTCTCAGACACCCTGAACCCCTTCAACCTTTCTTCATTGAAGTCGATGCCTCTGATGTAGGAGCTGGAGCAGTTCTATCTCAAAGATCTTCTTCTGACGGTAAACTCCACCCTTGTGCCTTTTTCTCCAAAAAATTTTCTTCCCCTGAGCAGAACTATGATGTAGGCAATCGGGAGCTACTTGCCGTTAAGTTGGCCTTGGAAGAATGGAGACATTTGCTTGAGGGTTCTTCTATTCCGGTGACAATCTTTACCGACCACAAGAACCTTGAATTTATTCAATCCCTCAAGCGCCTCAATCCCCGACAAGCCAGGTGGGCACTTTTCTTTTCTCGTTTTAATTTTATTATCACCTTTCGTCCTGGCTCCAGAAACAGAAAGGCTGACGCTCTGTCCAGAAGCTTTGCTCCTGAAGATTCCTGCCCCGAAGATCCTGTACCCATTGTGCCCTCTACCAAGATTATTGCTGCCTTGTTTCCCTCATGTGCCTCTCAGTTACTTTCTGCTCAGTCTTCGGCTCCTGTAGAGACTCCTCTTGGTGTTGCCTTTGTCCCTCCGGAATTTCGTCATGACATTTTATCCCAAGCTCACAGTTCCAAACAGGCCGGTCATCCAGGGGTTAAGAAGACAACCGAGCTCCTGTCTCGTTTGGTCTGGTGGCCGACCCTAAGGAAAGATGTCAAAGACTTCGTTTTGTCCTGTTCCACTTGTGCTGTTTCCAAGTCCGGACATTCCCCCCCCAAGGGTTTACTCTTGCCACTTCCCATTCCATCTCGACCTTGGACTCACTTGGCGATGGATTTCATTGTCGATCTCCCTGTTTCGTCTGGTCACACTGTCATCTGGGTGGTGATCGACAGATTCAGCAAAATGGCTCACTTCACGCCCCTTCGGAAACTGCCTTCTGCTCCCGAACTCTCTGAACTTTTCATCAAACACATATTTCGTCTCCATGGGTTTCCTGCCGAGATTGTGTCTGATCGGGGTTCCCAGTTTATTTCCAAGTTCTGGAGATCTCTTTGCAAAGCTCTTAACATTTCCCTTCAATTTTCTTCTGCCTACCACCCACAGTCTAATGGAGCCGCAGAACGGGTCAATCAGGCTTTGGAACAGTTTCTTCGTTGTCATGTGTCCTTGTGCCAGGATGATTGGTCGGATCTTCTTCCCTGGGCTGAATTTTCCCACAACAACGCTCTGCATTCTTTTTCCCAAAAGTCACCTTTCTTCTGTGTTTATGGTCTCAATCCTTTGGCTTTTTCCCAAGATTTTCTTCTTACCAATGTGCCTGCGGCCAATGACCAAGCTGCTCACATGTTGGCTATTTGGCATGCTACTGCTGCAAACTTAGAGAAGAGTTCCCTGGTGCAGAAAAAGTTTGCTGATAAAAGAAGGATTTCTTCCCCTCCATACAGTCCTGGTGATAAAGTTTTTCTTTCCACACGCAACATTCGTCTCAAGATCCCTACACCCAAGCTTGGTCCTAAATTCATCGGCCCCTTCCCTATCATCGAAATCATCAACCCTGTGGCTGTTCGTCTTCAACTTCCTCCTGAGCTGCGGATACCTAATGTTTTTCATGTTTCCCTGCTTAAACCTGCTATGTCTTGCCCCTCTTCTTCTTCCTCTCCAGCTCCTGTTTTGGTTGACGATCACAAGGAATTTGAAGTCAAAAGGATCTTGGACTCTCATATTTCCCGAGGCTCTCTTCAATATCTTATCGAGTGGAAGGAGTTCGGTCCAGAGGAGTGTTCTTGGGTGAAAAGCTCGGACGTTCATGCACCTGTCCTGGTTCGTAAGTTCCACAAACTTTTTCCTTTTTCTCCTAGCCTCGGTGGTCCTGAGGCCCCCCCTAAGGAGGGGGGTACTGTAATGGAAAGTAAAGAACTTACCCCACGGGACATCCAAGATGGCGACCTCCTGCTCCACCATGCGGCTCTTCCTGGTCGTAATATGACTGCGTCAGAAACGTGTCGCCCCAGGATTGGTCGCCGGCGTCGGCGTCATGACGTCAATGCGTCAAGTTTGGCGCCAACTTTTGGACTATTTAATTCCAAGTGCCCTTTCTGTCCTTGCCCAATTATAGGTCTATCTTGTATAGTTCCTGGGTGTGATTTCTTGATATTCTGCAAACCGTGTACCGACTTCTTGCCTGTTTCATCGATTCTGATCCTTGCCGCCTGTATTGACCATTTGCCTGATTACGACTATTCTTCTGATAAATCCTTTTGTACCGCGAACTTGGTGTTGTTGTCTCCTCCTTGGTCCACACTACAACAGAGCCTTCGGGCCCTGACAACACCATTCTGAAAGTCAGTCTATATGTGGTCAACACCAGTGCATTGGCTGAAACAATGATTGGTCTAAAGGTATATTGTCAGGAGAATAGTGTCAAAAATCAGCTCCTTTGAAAATTTGGTTGTAGATATTTATATTATGATTACTCTGTCCAAGATAATGCTCTCCACTTTTGTGATCATGTGCCAACTTTTTATCACTTCTATGCAGACCTTGTGACTTCTTCTTACAAGATGTTGTGTAATGATGGCATTCATTTACCGATAATTTTCCTTGTTAAATGTTATTTCAGCCTTTAACCTTAAACTAAAATCATCATTAGAGTTAATAAGAGTCAGTAAACTCCCCAGTATTGTCACAATGGCTCTTGCATCTTTATCATGTAATCTAGAAAATTTGGCTGCTATAATAATAGAACCTTTGATCTGAAAGTATACAGAGTCTGTTTGAGCCTTTTCCAGTATAGTGTAGTTTTATGGTTGTTACACTTTCTGTCGAAAAACCGTTTCATCACTAGAATACGACAATTTTCACTGAATCTTACACACTTTTGTTTACTTAATTCAATTCTTAATTCAATCCTCAACCTTCTCTAATCTGAATGTATGACCCAGAAGCTGCTGGAAGGACCTATTGGTAAATAAAGCATTAGTCAGTTTGTTGTAGGGTAACCCTTATATATTTAAACATAGTTATTAAATCTACCCTTAAGTGCCTCTTCTCTAGTCTAAACATTCCCAACTTGGCAAGACATTCTTCATAACTAAAATATTCCATATACTTTACCAGCTTATTTAGCCTTCTGTGGACTCTCTCTAATTCAATAATATCCAATTGAAGCATTGGAGACCAAAACTGCACTACTGCATATTACAGATTGGGTTTTGCCAATGGGAAGAATGACCTTCTCCTTCTGTAAATCTATACCCTTTTAATACAGTTCAAAACGTTGTTTGCACATGCAGCTGCTGCCTGGCAGTGTTTGCTGCAGCCAAGTTTACAAGTACGCCTAGGTCATTCTCTTTCAAGAATTTGCCAAGAATACCACATCCTGGATAGAATTAATTGGGCTACATATTTTTGTGTCAACATCAGTATATTGCTAACAAAATTCCATCCCTCAAATGATTAATTGATATTAATTGATAACTGATACTTTTTTGCACCATTGTACCATTGACAACCACCCTCTGTACACAATTCTTTAGCCAGTTGAAGCTTTGACAAAATATAATAAATCAAATCTAGTGCAACTCCACTGTCAAAGTTACTAACTTCAACAATTAAATTAGTTTGATAAAATCAGTCCTTCATGAAGCCATGCTCATTACTTCTTATTATGCCATTATCCATAACTACTCTTTAATCCATGAACTACCAAATTGTCATTGCCAATGTCTCAAGTTTGCTGGGTGTTAAGGAATAACTCCTCGGTTGAAAATATGGAATTACAACTGAGTGAAATGGAGAACAGATTTCTAGCGAGGGGATACCCTAAAAGGTTACTAAAAAAAGCTTTGTATTGTGCTAGGCGTAAGTTCCGGGGCACTAGAGTCTAGAAGGCAGGACATACAGAGACTGGTGTTATCTACTCAGTTTTCTGATGTGTCCAGACAAATCAGAGCTGTGGTTTATAATAACTGGGATATTCTTCAAGCCGACGACAGTCTGAAGCCTCTTTTTCCCTCTTTTTTATCACATTAGTCAAGCACAATTAACTTTAATTACACTTTATAAATTATTTGAATCTTGTTCCTTCAGTCTGGGATGTCCTAAATATAGCAAATAGGCAGCCATTTTGTGGACACTGTTATTAAGGCAAGCTTTGCATCATCTCAGAATCTTGTTTGTGCACCAGGATGGGGGACCCGGTGTCAATCCCTATGCCCTGGCTACACAATTAAACGGTTAAGAGAATGGGGGAATGTGTGAAGAGCAGTGACATTTAGGAAGTGCTGAATGGAAAGTGATTGTCTTCCCCGCCTCAGCTATGAGCTAACAGCTAGGAATGCTTTAATAAAAAAATAGAAATTGGATTTCATGTTTAATTTGAAAAGGACTTTTATTATGCAGCTTTTTGTGTCTGGGTGACAGGTTTACTTTAAATAAAGTTTCTTATCTTATTTGCAAACATATTGGAATATTTATACTAATAATTCTATCCAAAATAAATACAAATCACAGTCTTTATTTAATCCATTGTGCAACAATAATTTTAATTTATTTATCGATCCTCTGTTTAAATTTGAGTTCACGGTCTCCTCCATATTTGAGGGGTGGGATTCCTTCTAGAAAAATATATTTCAATTGGTCTGCATTATGGCTAGGGATGCAACGAATCCAGGATTCGGTTCGGGATTTGGCCAGGATTCTGCCTTTTTCAGCAGGATTCGGATTCGGCCTAATACTTCTGTCCGAATCGAATCCTAATCCTAATTTGCATATGCAAATTAGTAGCAGGAGGGAAATCGCATGACTTTTTGTCACAAAACAAGTAAGTAAAAAAATTTTCCCTTTCCCACCCCTAATTTGCATATGCAAATTTAGATTTGGTTTGGTATTCTGCCGAATCCTTCATGAAGGATTCGGGGGTTCGGCCGAATCCAAAATAGTGGATTCAGTGCATCCCTAATTATGGCCCATCTCCAAAAATCTTTTTGATGCTAGCAAATTTATATTTTCCAGATTTATTGAGGACTTATGTTGAGATATGCATGACTTGACCATCTGGGTAGTCTCTCCAATGTAGATCAACCCACATGGGAAAGTTAACACATATATTATGTATTTAGAGATACACATATAGTGCCCCTGTAATTTGGCCCTACAACTTGTACCCAAATGTACAAATTCCTTTCCTTTGCTTTTTGGGCTTATTTACCCTTGAAGAGGTAACCATAGTGCATTCAGTTTTACCTCTGTGAAATGATAACAGTGGTGGTGATAAAAATCTTCAATGAGGATAAGCCCTTTGTAATATATACCAGTGTCAGGGCAAAATTGGCCCTTGATTTTATCACTACATCAAATTTTCACTGGAAATCATTAGAAGTCTTCAGAATGTGTAATGTGTATGGGGAGTGATGGGAGACCAGGGGACAGACCACAAAATCTGGAATCTCCTGAAAAAAAAAGTTGGGGAGTTTGACAGGTGTGTGTGTGTATAGTATTAGGATGTGGCATTAGTCTTAACCAAGATCTATCCCCTTCCAGTGTGAAGCCCTAAGAAGAACGCTTTGCAGGAAAAAACCTAAAGGAGATCTAAAGCTTAAAAAGGAAGTAGGCTAGAAATGATGTACCAGCCCAAGGTTACTGCAGCCTAGGGTTCCCACCTGCCTGGTTCTCACTGAGACAGCCTGGTCTTTGGTAGGGAAATTCGGGTAAAAACTGCCTATTTTCAGTGAAATCTGGACAGGACGCTGAAGGAATGGCATAGCAATCAGCTAATCACTGCATCATAAGCTTGTTCAGGCGGTGCTATTTTTTTCCATGCATGTAAGTGTCTACATAATCAACTGAATACTCATGGAAACTCATAGGTGCCTTGATAACCCATGAGAAATATTGCACGGTTAATTGTTATTTGAAAGAACAACCAATGAGTTTTCAGGCTAAAGGTGAGCACATTTATCATTTAGCAATTCTCATCCATTGAATCATGCAGGCAGTTGCAGGAGAATGAAATTCTTTAATAATGACACCATCATACCATATCTTAGTTGCACGCCTGGTGATGGACAGCTCAATAAATCTAGTTCTTGCATTTATTAACAAATTCTTTTTTACTATTATTTCATCAGTTGGACAACATAAGGTGGGATCCAGTCAGGCATATCTGCAGGTAATTATCTAAATGGATGCTTGCATATAGTAAAACAAAAAAAAACATATTCCTTGTGTATAAGCACATTGTAATGTAAGGTAAACATACACCAACGCACTTGCATAATCAGACACATACCCACCACTGCCTTAGAGAACAGAACAACTACATAAACACCAAAAGCAACACGTCAACAGAGTCAAAACAGGGCCTAGCTGTACAGAAGTAAGTGGATTTATAATAGCAGCCCTGAATGGGAATGATGGCTTTCAAACAGATCCACTCTACTGGTAATTCAGAAATCTAGATTTGAAAGCTCTAGGACAGTTTGGTTGATATGGGTTCTGGCCAGGGCAATTTTTGACCAGTACATTACCACCACCTTGTTAGAGCTAGAGGCTTTCTCAGGTTGTGTACAACAGTGTGCTGACAACTTCAGAACAGATCTCGCCTTACCTTGTATGGACTGAGTTTTGGAACTAACTCAAACTGTGTTTTGCCTGTAGGGTTGTAGTTTAGTGCTTAAAGCTAAACTATTACTAAAGAACTTCTTGTTCCCATGTGAAAGAATTATATGTAACACCCTTATATATTTATTTAAACATGAGAATTCCTTTCCAAAGTTTCCGATATCTAAAATTTACATAGTAACAGGTTACATGGCAACACTCTTCTGTAGTATTGACAAAATCATAATCTCGAGCTTTGTGTTACAACTGGTGACCAAGTGGTGTTATGTAATAAAAACTGCCAAGTTTGCACCAGGTTTCGTAACCCAAGTAGATACTTGATTTCAAACAGATGACCCCTAAAGTTCTACCGGCTGAACTGGGAAGAACAAAAGACAACATGTTTCCATAAGAATGATTTCTCCTACAAAATGGTAAATAAAACTGTAATAAACGGAAATAAATATTAAGTAATTTTTCTTGCAACAATGTACATTATATTTTAATTAGAGCGTATACTAACCTTTATTCTAAATATCAGCATTGCTTAATGCAAATTATTTTAGTCCATATACAGAGAGAAAACATTGGCTCAGTCCCCAAAATGTATAGTAAAGTTAACGGCTCACCCAGCGCAGAGTAGGACCCAGGTGTAGAAACCCTGGGTCTATCGTAGCGGGGTGTAGCTTTGACCAGTTTATAGCATTCAAATCATATATATCCACAGCAATCTTGTATAGGTGGAAACTCACCGAAGATGTTAGGTGGCCCGGGTGCAGTGCCCCGAACCCGTAGCTGGGGGCGTAACTCAATGTAGATAGCGAAGAACACGCACTCCATGGGCCAGTCGATGTGATTAAAAGCCTTTATTCAAAAAACAGCTAAAACAATGAAACCTTATGCGTTTCGTATCCGAGGATACTTACTCATAGGCATAATTGAAACCAGCCGTGAACAGAATTTAAACAGGTAAAAGGGATATGACGTGCAAAGTCAGTGATCCTGAACGTTAACCCTAAAACTTAAATTATTTTAGCTGAGATGAAACAGTTGCTCTTATCCTTTTAAATCATTTTAAATCATTTTAAATCACAGTGAAATGCTGGATAACAGTAAAATTAATGCTAGTTTAATCCTAAAAAACAATCAAATTTAAAATATTATTGCAGTAATGAACTAGTTTAGCAATTCCTGTCTTCATATTAAACCACTATCTTTAACAAAAACTAGAACGATATTACTCTTAATAAATGATTGGTGCCACATCAAAAACGATATCTTATTTCAAATGGTGCCTATTAATATAGTGAAGCCGAGATATCAAATATGAATAAAAATATAAATATAAAATTCATATCATATCATACAGTATTGAAATCCCCCCACAGACACATTTTCAATGTACAAATAAACATAAGTAAGAGGAAGGAAAAGAAAAAGATAAGAAAATAACTTCCCAAATTTTTCAGTTAACCTATGGGTCAAGCACATCATATTGATCCAGCGCATCATGTTAATTATCCAAAACTTCCAATCTAACTACATCCCTACATCATACAATTTCTCTATATGATATAACTCTGATTCATCAGTATGTCCAAAAACCACCCCAGCGCTACTGATGTAAAAATCTCGACATCGCTTAGGCGCACCTTAGTACTTCAAAGCAATTCACGATGTCTCGACATCACTGTTGCAAGCGTGTATAGCAACCAATAGTGATAAGGCTCAGACAGTTAGTTATTAATCAAATGGACTCAATAATATTATGCCAGTATCAATCAGACCTATTATTATTATATGTTTGATGCCTTATAATATCTATTTGCCTCCAAGATAATTCGTTAACCTAATACAAAGTGCCATACCAAAACTCAAAACTACATAAATGTCAAAACATATTATTTAAAGAATTATCATATCTACCAGTGAATAAAAATCTAATTATGTATCAAACTATTTATTCATAATTATCATATCTATCAATGAGTAGGAATCTAAATGTGTATCAAATTAAACGAATTACTCCGTGCTCATATGCTGACTTAACAAACTCATAACTTACGGTAATTAATCAGTGTTATTTTACCAAAGTATGCTATATATCGACTAAAACAAAACTCCACATCTTAAAGTGAATGAATTCATAAATTTAATCCATAGACTAATTATATGGAAGACTAGTTATTTTTTAGTCGCTTGAAATTTACAATACATTGGGGGATATCAATTTAGAGGGCAGTTAGATCTTTCAGCAAATAAGCTCTAACATCCCATTACACAGAATTGTGTTCACCTGTTAAAAGTAGTCAATCACATTCTGACAAACTGACACATTCATCTGCTTTGTTAAATGTGTCAATGCAGGTAACTGACAGCAGCACAGAGCATGCCATCTTTACTGATAAATGGCTGTGGTTGCTATGTTGGGGGACATGGGTCATGGGGGGTGTATATGGGAACAGTAATAACAAAAAACAAAAGTGTTCTACAGTAATGACAATATAATGCACTGGTGCACTGCACTGATAAAACCAGTGTGTTTGCTTCAGAAACACTACTATAATTTATATAAACAAGCTGCTGTGTAGCCATGGGACAGCCATTCAAGCACAGGATACACGGTAGATAAGAAATAAGTTGTGAAAAATCCCATTTTATCTGTTATTTGCTGTGCATCCTGTACCTCTTCTCCTTTTTCAGCTTTGAATGGCTACCCCCATGGCTACACAGCAGCTATATACATAAACTATAGTAGTGTTTCTAAAGCAAACACACCAGTTTTACCAGTGTGGGGCACCAGTACATTATATTTTCATTACTTTAAAATACTTTCATTTTATGGTGTTATTGTTCCTTTAAGGATCCCCATCTTGAATATGCCCCTTAATCTCTCTGCACTTTCAAGCACCGCACCTAGACTGCAAGTTCTATAGGACATGGGATCACTCCTGTTGATTTAGCAACACCTTTGCAATGTAACCCATAGCAACCTATCATCATCAGTTTGTTTTGTCTCTAATGCTATTGCAACACTGAAAGCATTTGTCTAATTGGTGGCTGTATAGCACTAGGGATGATTTATACATTTTGGTTTGCAATTTGTCTTAGCTAATGAGTACCAAAGTTCTTAAAAACGGCTACTTATAATACATGCATTGCAAACATATAGTGATATATATTTAATACATTTTGTACCACATCAACTCTAAAACCTTGAGGTTTGCCAATTTACAAGGTACTTCCCTGTGATCCTAGTTCTTAACCCAGTCTCCTAGGGGGGAGGTGACTTATGAATTTGCAAACTTGACCCAGACAAACTGTGACACTCTCCCTATACTGCCCATCCCATGAATCACTGGCCATTGGTTAGGAATATTTTTCTTCAGCAGTTACAGTATTCTAAAGAGAATATTTTGTGCATAATGTGTAGTATTCCATAAATGCTTCTCTGTGCATAACGCATACTGCCTGAAAATAAAATTTTCAGAAAAAGTAAAATGTACAAATTTCTCTGTTGACATTTTGCCAAGAAAAGACCAGCCAGTAAAATATTTTTTTTGTATACATAATGATTTTGCTAATTCACACTTTATCATTTCTTAAATAAGTTCAACAGTTTCCCATGCCGAGTGCATTTATACTGCCAGTTCCCTAGAAATGGTTGTTCTCTGGTAATATGAAAACAGTTAATTATTAAATGGCTAATAAAGTCCTTGCACAGTTCTACCATTTCCCTGTTGGAGTTAATGTTCCTATAAAGTCAGTCTACACAGACTCTACAGCTGTATGGAGAGACAGTGGATTTTGTAGGTCAAAGTTAAAAAACTTGAAGATAGTATCTCAGCATAAACTCATCCAATGGTTCAAAGTCATTTGCTTATTGCTTGGTAAGGTAATTAAACAGCAGGTATTGGAAATGCAGTTTAGTGGAAGAGGCGTGGAAGAGGAGAAATACTTTATTTATAAGCTGTGTCTATCAAACTAATGTTGAAAAAAATAATTTTGGCTGGTAATTTTTGACTTTTCATAGGACAATAGGATATATATCCTAGTTGAGTCAAGTGGCAACACTATCTACAAAAATGATACAATGATTGAAAGTTTCCATATTTCTTGTCTTGGTTGAGGCATTTTGCAGCACTAACTGTGACTACACAATTGTGTAGTTCTGCAAGGCTAATTGCATGCAGAGATACTGATCTCACATCCACTCCTTTTTAATTTCACCCAAATACCAAATTCTCCACAAAAGATTTGTCACTGAAATGAATCTGAACCCTAATTTGCATGGTAAATTTTTTTTTTTTTTTTTGAAATTGCATAGCCCATGAATAAATTATGATTTCATTCAGTTGTATACAATATTAAACTTACATTAAAGGTTCCAGTCTGGTTCAGCTGAATGCATAAAATTCAAACTAATAGAATCCAACAACAAGTGCTAGGATATGGCTGAATCCCAAACCAAATCCTGTGGTGCATCCCTGATTAATATAGCAAATAAAACTTATAAAGTGTGTATTAGTATGATGAAATGGTATGTGGAAAAGCAGAATAGTGCAGGTATGGGATGCGCTATCCAGAACCCCGTTATCCGGAAACCCGTTATCCAGAAAGCTCAGAGTTACGGAATAGCCCTCTCCCATAGACTCCAAATTATCAGATTTTATTTGAAAAAATTTCCTTTTTCTCTGTAGTAATAAAACAGTATCTTGTACTTGATCCAAAAAAAGATAATGCATTCTAACCGGAGGCAACCCCAGGCTATTGGGTTTATTTAATATTTAAATGATTTTCTAGTAGACTTAAGGTATGAAGATCCAATTTACAGAAAAAGGTCCTGAGCATTCTGGATAACAAGCCCTATAGCTGTACAAGAAAATGCCTCCCAGGGGGCTTTTATTAGAATAGTGCTCAGATTCTGCAAACTTTTTAAAAATACAATAACACCCTTAAAAATTAAAAGAACTACCACCAACAATAGTGTTATTATTTTGTTTTGCATCACAATAACCCAAGCAATAGCTTTTTAAATACATACATTTGAAAATCACTGACCATTTACTTTAAATATCCAAGTTCCTACAAAGTTGACAAACAGCAAGCACTACAAACCTCCAGACCTCAATTCCCCAATATGTTAACGTTCTTGAATGGTCTGGCCACATATGCCAATATATCAAGCCGCATAAGCTCTATCATCCATTATTGTGTGCTAGCGATATGTGGGCGCACCCAACCCTAACCTGCAAAACCTTGCCCCACAAAAGATGGTAAAAAGGGTGGACACCCTTCACAATCTTGAGCTCCCAGAAGCCTGAAGGACCATTTTGCTTTAATGAAGCTTTCTCAAGAAGAGAGTGGTCAGGCATAACCCATGTGTCAGACAAGTTGAAGCAAGAAGCAATTAGAAGTAGTTAAAATTAAGATGTCATTGCAGAACCCAATTATTTCTGCTGGAGTCTCAATGAAAAGACTGCTGCATCCTTATAATCAGGCATATAAGTATGTTGTCATGAAAAATCCTGGAATTATTATTATAGTATTCCACACTTTCTAAAGAGTACAGGTATGGGATCCGTTATCCAGAAACCTGTTATCCGTAAAGCTATGAATTATGGAAATCCTGTCTCATATATACTCAATTTTATCAAAATAATCGAAATTATCCATCATTTTAAAAATGAAATCCTTATCCAAATTAAGATATAATTCATCCTTATTGGAAGCAAAACCAGCCTATTGGGTTTATTTAATGTTTACATGATTTTCTATTTAAGGTATGAAGACTCAAATTACGGAAAGATACAGAAAGCCCCAGGTCCCCAGCACTTTGAATAACAGGTCCCATACCTGTTTACATACTTGACATAAGTACCAATTATCATAAGCCAATTACGTTCCTGTATAGAAAGTCACAAAGATTTTGGGAGCTATTGTTCAACATTAGCAATAGGACCAAAGACTAAACATTTCTAGTTAATTTTTTGTAACATTGTGAAGTCACAGAGAACTTAGAGGGATATTCATTTAATACCAAGTACCATGGTAGAGTTGAAAATGGATGATAGTCCATTACTCTTGCCATAATTTTAAGTTCATGCTGGCAAACATAGCTTTTCTAGATTATTAACTAGATAAATATATGTACTTGGGTGTTGGAGTAGCTTTAGCATTCTTCTATGCTTGAAATTCACTTGTGTGTCAATAAATATCAATTAAGTCTAGAGCCAGCATATATTGTATACTATACTAAGGTGAACTCTGGGATACCAGTCTTACAATACTTGGATATTCATTTCCCTCAAGAAATGACCTATGGTCTGCAGGGATGTTATAAACCTAAAAATCTTTAAAGAGCAAACCTGTTAAACTAGTGGTTTCTCTTTAAACAGGGTACAACATATGTTTTAAAGAATCAATATAATTAAAAAATTATGATTACTGAAGGAAATTTGTAGGGCTATTGGACAGATTTAGGATCATGTGATGCACTAGAAGGCTAAATCCTGAACATATCCTCAAGAAGACAAGTCTACAGTGATCAATAACATCACAGAGCTATTGACCAGTTGTTCCCTTGATTTTATTCTGTCCATACATAATAAATTTATGTGCTTCAAAACACATAATCACAAGTTTTAAAATCCATTATTCCCTGTATCCCCTTTCAGTTAACTTTTAGTTTGATGTAGTGAGTGATATTTTAAAACAATTTGCAATTCATTTTCTATTATTTGAGGGGTTTTTTAGCATCTTTCCAGTTTGCAGGATCAGCAAATTAC
The DNA here is from genome assembly GCF_017654675.1 of Xenopus laevis. Classification (NCBI taxonomy): domain Eukaryota; kingdom Metazoa; phylum Chordata; class Amphibia; order Anura; family Pipidae; genus Xenopus; species Xenopus laevis. Next base: position 71,014,576 of record NC_054372.1, on the reverse strand, counting down.
CCTAGCAACCATGTACTGAATTGAATGAGAGACTGTAATACGGATAGAAGAGGACATGAATAGAAAGACGAGTAATAAAAAGTAGCAATTACAATACATTTTTAAATTTACAGAGCATTTGTTTTTAGATAGGCTCAGTGACCCCCATTTCGAAAGCTGGAATGAGTTAGAGAACAAACAGACAAATAATTAAAAAACTATAAACAATAGTGAAGACCAATTGAAAAGTTTCTTGGAATTGGCCATTCTATAATTACTAAAAGTTAACTTAAAGGTGAACCACCCCTTTAAATATTGTGATGATCACTTAAAATATAGTAATGTACACAGCCACTAAGTAATGTTGAGTATAGATCTACAAAGCAGATTACACAAGACATATTACAAATCATATTGAATATGAAAGACAAGGAGCTATATTATGAAGATGTTGCTTACACTGGGGGAATGCCCAAAGCGACTGCAATTACCAGTCTAATAAGGGTTGTAAAAACACAGGCACTCCTCCAACTAAGAACAAGCTGTGACACACAATCCTCACAGGTAACCCACTGCAGCAAGGATACAGTATAGGCACTGTCAGGTACAGTCCCGAGAGAGAGAGAGAGAGAGAGAGAGAGAGAGAGAGAGAGAGAGAGAGAGAGGAATAAAGCATTCATTTCTTATTTATGGGAAAAAACACAATTGACAAAGTCAGTTTGACTAAATGCATTATGTATATCTATCATGACCAAATTAGGGCTGGGTTTCTCAAAATGTCATTCATTTCACAACACAGTACAACAATTCAATTCTGCATGTTTTCAACTTATATCACCATGCCCTATCCATATTAAAGGTGGGCCCTCTAATATTGCCCTCTTTATCATTAGGGAGGCTCCCACCTCCATTTAAAGGGAGACACACAAGAAAAATAAATTTACTGGTAGACAAGAATTGTTTCAATATACCAGCCTACTAATTAAGATAATACAATGTCTAAAGGTAATATATGAATGACCTACTCGATTACCTATGTAAGGCAGCACATCTACCCAAAAGTCTATTGGACCTGTTCTAGTACAAAATGTATCTCTTTTCTCCCTTCAACATTAAAAACAACATTTTTATATGTCAATTGTCATTTAAATACATATGCCAATCTGCAGTTAAATAAAACTCAAAAACATGCATCATGGCCTGAATATGAAGATTCAACATTTGCTGTTATATCTGGCATGTCCCAAACTGATTATGCAGTGTTCTAAAAGGCTCCTGCATTTCTCTCACTAAACCCCAGCATCACTCCTCTATCCTTCAGGTATAGCCATAACAGTCAGATGTCTTACTTTAGAAGAAGCGTTGCCACGAGTATCTCTCAAGCTTCTCCTGCATCACAGTCAGCAACCTTTCTCATTCATTATCAGTCTGCCATTCCACAGCATGTACTGGAGGAAAAGTACTGCCCCATTAAACAAACATCAATGACGAGAGAACACACAGATACAAGGTGCAGGTGTCTAGCACCAGAGCACCTCCAGCACTGAACCAGTAGCAGCAAATCAGGCAGGATCAGCACAGTACAAAAGGCAGTTCAAATTACTGCTTAGCTACCAGCCAATCCTCAGACAGCTTTGCCTTGGCTACTGCTGAAACCATGACGTAAAGGGAAGCATACTTAAAGAAATCAGATGGAATCCTACAACAATATTCTGTTCCAGTCAAAGAGAACTGGGTTTGCAAACAGGTTATGAAATACTGTATATCTAACAGTGTTTAAAGGGTTTAATGCATTGTGTTTAATTTTCCCATGTTACAGAAACACCAAAGTACTGTGAGCAGCCCCAGTGCATGTGTCTCTTCTGTGCAGTTGTAGCTACAGGGCAGAGGTATTTAACCTTTTACCTGCAGATCTGAAAGTTATCAAGTTCTTGTTAAGAGTCACGCATGTAATCTTTTAAAGAGAAAGTATTGCCAAAAATATTTATATTGTTTATAAAAAGCACAACATATGTATAAAATAATAAGTATTAGTAGTATAGAGTCCATAAGTTGAACATATAGAAATGAAAATACAGCCATTATAGCCTTATAATACACAAAAGCTATGAATATCTTATCGGTGAGTTCTGATGTCATATCTGTCACTTGACTCACTGAAACTTGTGTATTATAATAAATAAAGTAACCCTAGTTGTAAAATATAAGGATATTAGAAGTTACCTCTGAGTTCCATGACCTGTATAAAAACACTCGACCTTCGGCCCCGTGTTGTATATAGTCATGAAACTTCTCGGTAACTTATAATATCCTTATAATGGAGGGGGTACTTTATTCACTATATAATACACAAGACCATGAATATCCTGTAATTCATATCCTTATAATACACAAAAGCCATGAATATCTTGTAAATTATATCCTTAATAACGATGACTAGTGATGTCATCAGTTGAGTAGTGATGTCATTTTTGTCACATGACTCACTAAAACTTGTGTATTATAATGAATAAAGTACCCCTTGTTGTAAAATATGAATAATTTAGAAGTAACCTCGGAGTTCCATGACCTGTATAAAAGCAAGAACTCCTCGGTGACTTCTAATAGCCTTATATTTTACAATAGGGGGTACTTTCTTCACTATATTATATCAGCGTTCCATGGCCTTTGGCCTTGTGCTTTCATATGATCATGACACTCCTCAGTGACTTCTGATATTCTTATATTTTACAATAGGGGGTACTTTATTTACTATACTATACCACAATATCATGTAAATTATATTCATAAATGGTGCTTAGTTATGTCATCAATTATAATTGGTGCTTAGTGATATAATTTCTGTCACGACTCACTGAAACATGTGTATTATAATAAAGTACCCCCTACTGTAAAATATTAGGATATTAGAAGTCACCTTGGAGTTCCAGCCTACGATTACCTTCCTGTAATTAGGAACTTTCTGGATAATGGATTTCAGAAAAACGGATCCCACACCTGTACATACAATCCATAACTACTAACCAAAATGTATTATCTGTAATATTCAATACTGTGAGAGTGAAAAGGGAGACAAAGGCCAAACAGTGTTCCCTCTAAATTATTTGCTTTTTTACTATGTTGCTATTTTTTTGCCCTGAAGAATAACCAAACATCATATACTGTAAAAATTGTAGCTGTCTCTGATTGAGGCTTTCACCTAATGGGAGTACCATAATTGCTCATTCACAATGCATATGTAGAAAAAGAAAATTATCAGTCTGCTTTTATGTTACCAACTAATATGGATATGGTTCACATGCACATTTGGGAAGTAAATGTTGCTGTATTATACATTTGTGTTCAGAATAATAGCAGTGTGTTTAAAAAAAAGTGAATAAAGCTCAAAATCCTTATAATACCTTTAATTTCCATACACGCAAATGCATTTGCATTATCAAATTTGTGCTATTCATTTACAGAAAGCAAAGAAAGGGGGATATTAGGCTGTTCCAAAAAATAGCAGTGTCTGCATTCTTCTTTACAAACTCAAAAATTCACTTTATATAAACTTTATAAATGTTTCAAGATTTTGCTTCCCTTTGAATCACTGAACTAATATTTAGTATAACCACTGTTTCTGAGAACTGCTGCACATCTGTGTTTCTGACCAACTTCTGTCACCTGTTACATTCCACAATTCTTCTGCATTTCTTGGTTATGCCTCAGAAACCGCATGTCACCCCAAAAGTTTTCTATTGGATTAAGGTCTGGGGATTGGGCTGACCACTCCATATGGTCAATCTTGTTGGTCCGGAACCAAGATGTTGCTCGTTTACTGGTGTGTTTGGGGTCAGTGTCTTCTTGAAAAACCCATTTCAATGGCATTTCCTCTTTGGCATAAGGCAACATGACTTCTTCAAGTATTTTGATGTACTGAAAATGGTCCATGATCCCTGGCGCCATTTATCTTTAGGCCAGGCAATGTGTTCTTTGGCAAATTGTAACCTCTTCAGCACATCAACAATGGGACTTTGCGCGCGGGGGGGTATTGTTCCGTTTTCTTCCACGTCTTTCAGGTTTTGGTTGCCTTTTAAAAGCATTTGAGATCATTTTAGCTGAGTAGCCTTTCATTTTCTGCACTTTTTTATATATATTTCCCCTCTCCAATCAACTTTTTAATCAGAAATGTACTATAATATTTCGGAAAACAAATAATACTGCCTGTGTGCTGGTTACATAGTACACAATTATAATTATTTAACCACACCAACAGGACTTATTTTCAAAAGTTAATGGAGAAGTTTTATTTCAACATTTCAGTTACATATTGGAATTCCTGGAGAAGGTTCCAATGTGAAACTGAAATGTTGAAATAAAACTTCTAACTTTTGAAAATAAGTCCTGTTCTTTTTTTAAATCATTTTATATATAGTATATTGTTCACTTAAATCAGAAGTCACTAGAAAGAGCCACTTTGAAGTCCCATGTCCTATAAAAAAAGCACTTTGCTCACTGGTGAGTGTGCTGTTTTATAGGTCATGGAATTTCAAGGTAGTTTATTGCTTGGCAAGCCTATGCTTTTACACAGGTCATGGAACTATGACTTACTTATAACACTAGTGGTATAACTATAAAGGGGCAGACCCCACAGCCCTTGGAGCCAGATCACATGAGACCCACAATTTAATTCAGCCCAAAAAAGAGGGTCACTGTCTATACTAATATTTTACCTTAGCTGTACATTATTTTTCAGAACTATTTGTGTGCTATGTATAGGACACTCTAAATTATGGAATGCACATGCTGTAAGTACCAGCACGATAGACTATATGATCTAAGGAACTTCTGGGTTGGATGCAGTTATTGACAATAGGTAAAGAGTGCTTAAAAGGCACTCAACCCCTAGGCAACATGCATGGAAGGAGGACATTTGCATTAAATATACCCACAATATCACAGATCACTCTATATTGATATTGTTCTGTATGTCAAGTTTTAACATAACTGAAACTTGCTGCCTCCATAAACATATCAGTACCTAGTTAGATTGTCATGCAGTAACAATATAACATTAATGGTTGTTATTTACACAGGAACGAATAGGGGAGAGAGCAGGCAGGGGCATAGTAATTGACCATGGCACATGGATGGTCCACAGTAGCTTGTTTATTTGTGGCCAAAAAAGGCAACAATTTGCTTCTTCAGCTAATAAAGCAGTTAATGTGCTTGGGGCATGTACAAAAATGCTAGGCAAGCCTATCTGCAAAATATTTGGGTTTGAATGGTTAGAGGAAGATTCCTCAATGAATTAAGAATTGTTTTCTCCTCTGGGACTAAGGCCAAACTGTGAGTAATTTGAAAAGCTAGAAATGCTTTCTAAATGACAGCGTAACATCTATATTTAACAATTAATGTTTTAGCTACCTAATGTTATAATTTAAAAATAAAGACACAGAAATGCCTTATAGACTCTTCTTTATATAAAATGTTTTCCAATGCAAACTGTACATGCTTTATTAGAACAAATATAGTCACAGACGCCTACTTGCTCTACTTTCTTTGTGGTCTTTTTGTTTTGTGTAAAGTAAAACTTCTCTCTGATTGTTTCTTCTATCACACATGTATAGAACTTATAGGGAAACTATACATAGTCAAACAAATTAAAGCAGAACAAAAGGTAGAAACACTGAGGTGATGCCAAGATGATTCAGTTTGCTAAGCCCATTACCCAAGCCAGCACTCTTCTGCTTCAAAAACTTACAGGGTTTAATTAGTAAGAACCTGCAGTGGATGAGACCAATAAGGATCCATGACCCCTGCCCTTTTGTAGGTCACCATCACCCCCAAATTGTTTTACAATCTAGTGCTGGTACTGGCAGACTAGGGGGTTTATTGTGATGCCATGTGCTCAGGCAAATTACTTATTCCTATCAAAAATGTGAAATAAAAAATTCTGACATTTTGTCCAAGCCCCAGTCAAATTTGTCCATGATTTACGCAAAACCATCTCTTATATAATATGTGCCTATCTGAGCAAATGTCGGGACAGTTGATTGCTGTGCTATTTTAGAGCTGAATATGACTAGAAAAATATAGGGATGTTTTGGACAAAGGCCACTCATTCAGGTTCAAACATTTTGAGGACTATAGTCTGAGAGATGGCATGCACAAGGATGTACATTTAAACTAAGAACAAATGGGATAAAGCTTTTCAGAAGAAAATGGCACATCCCCATCTTAGTATGCAGTAAATAAAATAAAGCAAGCATTTTAGTGCTAAAATAACATTAAATGGTTAAAAATATTTGAAAACTGCAGCTTCATTAAGATTTAAACAGGTAAATATCAATAGCACAGCCAAGCTGGACCAACACCCAATTTCAAGGTTCACAATAAAGATCTTAAATTAATTGTGATCCTGTTTTCTATGAAAATATTATGATTACTGTTGCAACTAACCCATATATGTGGCAAGTAGTAGCAATAGCAGGTGGGGCACCAACAATCAAATGCTGAGAACTTGGTGACCCAAATATCTACAGTGCATGCAACTGGAGTCTGGCATTAAACAGTTTATGTGTTTATTAATAATTAGAGACATTTTTTACAGTGAAAGTTGTGCAAAGCTGTGGAATTCACTCCCTCAAGTGGTTGTAGTGGCAGATTCAAAAATTGGTTGGATAACAATTTAGCAAAGAAGCAAATACAGGGTTATTGATATTGTAACTATCATTGTATAAGGTCTGTGTATATATGGTGGGACCACAAAAAAAGTGTAATATGAGGGTAAAATAGACATTGCACTGTTTTCTAAGGCCACTTGCTGTATTGGTGGGTTTGGGGGGGCTCAGTGATAAAAAAAAAAATTCATCCCAGGTATGGAATCTATTATCTGAAATGCTTTAGGGTTTTCCAGATAAGGTTTTTTTTGTTGTATATCTTAAGTCTAGTAAAAACATTTTAACCAAGTAGGATTATGACCACCAATGTGGTTTCATGCAGTTTAAGCGCTTTGGGGTGGGGGCAGATTTACAAGACTTACTTGGTGTGGGTGCCAGTGCTTGTTATTCTGCTGGTGATGACACGATTCATTGCCAGAGGGCAGTGCCGTGTTGCACCTATGTCCGCTCCCTGACTTGCACACCATTCAGAAGCGCATATGGGGTGGGCAGATGAGATGGGCCAAACACAGATAGTGCTTTATTTATGGGGTTACTGTGGATAATTGTGCTCTGAAAATGACCTGTGGCAATTCAAGTAGCAAGGAAAGCACATCCACAAAAGAAATGATGGACTGTGCCCTGTTTTGCATTGCATTTTGCACACTGCTCTCCCAGGCGTAATTAACTCCTTGTTAAAAAAGAGGTAGATTTATCAAAGATCTAATGAGGACTCTTGAAGAATAAGGCATCTACTTAATTGAAATCCTTTTCCTGGAAGTGAGATCAGGCATAGCGTCACTGTGTTCCTCTGGATGGTGTTACTAAAAATAATGTATTAGTGGATATCTGCAGTCTTATTGTAGGTTATTCTTGGTTCTTCTTTCTCCTTTAGTGTGTGGTTTTTTGCAACTATATAAGCCAACACAATGAGATATAGAGTTTCCACAAACTGACAGGCCACCATACTAATTCATGTTTATTCACAATGACACAGCATACAGCCACATTACATGGAGTCACACCCATATTTTCAAGAGTTTTTTTTTAAAATATGTTTTTATTGGTTTCAAAAGTTTAGAAGGGGTACAGAAAGAAAGAATGGGAAAGGGGAGGAGGGAGGGTCCGAGCCATAGTATCCATATCACACAGAACGTAAATATGTTAATGCATTACATCATGTTAGGATAGTACAACAAAGTTCTCCCGCAGGAGATATCGCCAGAAACGTACATCTAGAAATATATAACAAATCCCCCCAACCTAGAGAGGGCCTAATTCGAGGGTATCAATCAGGCCTACAGATGCATCAGAAACGTCCTTCTCAGGGTGTAAAGAGTTGTACATAATCATCTGTATCCCTAAATAGTAACCATCTCAACCATACGTCCCTATATTTTAAGTGTTGCTTGCTAGAGAAGGTGGATAGTTCCTCGAATTTGGCAATTTCATTGACTTTCATAGCCCAATCCTTAAAGGGATACTGTCATGGGAAAAAATTTTTTTTCAAAATGAGTCAGTTAATAGTGCTAATCCAGCAGAATTCTGCACTGAAATCCATTTATCAAAAAAGCAAACAGATTTTTATATATTCAATTTTGAAATCTGACATGGGGCTAGACATTTTGTCAATTTCCCAGCTGCCCCAAGTCATGTGACTTGTGCTCTGATAAACTTCAATCACTCTTTACTGCTGTACTGCAAGTTGGAGTAATATCACCCCCCCTCCCTTTCCCCCCAGTAGCCAAACAAAAGAACAATGGGAAGGTAACCAGATAACAGCTCCCTAACACAAGATAACAGCTGCCTGGTAGATCTAAGAACAACACTCAATAGTAAAAACCCATGTCCCACTGAGACACATTCAGTTACATTGAGAAGGAAAAACAGCAGCCTGCCAGAAAGCATTTCTCTCCTGAAGTGCAGGCACAAGTCACATGACCTGGGGCAGCTGGGAAATTGACAAAATGTCTAGCCCCATGTCAGATTTCATAATTGAATATAAAAAAATCTGTTTGCTCTTTTGAGAAATGGATTTCAGTGCAAAAGTCTGCTGGAGCAGCACTATTAACTGGTGCGTTTTGAAAAAAACATGTTTTCCGATGACAGAATCCCTTTAACAGATGGACGGACGGTGGATTTCCAAAGTCTAGGGATGAGTACCTTGGCAGCATTTAGTAGATGTCGCTCTAAAGAAATATCTGGGGATCCCTCTTCATTCTCCAGTTCCCAAAATAATAGTATACGAGCAGGGGAATTGGGTAACTGTCTCCCTAGGATAATAGAGCAGAGCCGTAGAATTGTGGCCCAATATACGGCAAGGTCGGGGCATTCCCAGAAAATATGTATAAGAGAGCCGACATTAACTTTACACCTCCAACACAAATTACTGACAGCGGGGTAAATGTGATTCAATTTAATCGGTGTATAGTACCACCTACACAGAATTTTATAATTTAACTCTTGAATTTTGCAACATCTAGAGCTGAACATCAGATTAGCTATGCCCCGCCTATGCAAGTCTTCAGAGATGTCCAAACCAAGATCTCTTTCCCACGCCTTTATAAATGTCAGTTGCTTCTTTGCCAACACAGGCCCCAGCATGTCATATATAAGCGATATCGTGTGTGTCGGAGGGATCTCCAGTATACATAATTTTTCAAACGGGGTTAGCCGTCTCCCCATTACTTTGTTGCCCCCCAAGTAGGCAAAAAAGTGTTTAATTTGACAATATTTATAATCTTGGAGGATTGCACTAGGTCTGGCTTGCTTAAGAAGGTCCAAGCTAGCAAGTTGCCCTTTCTCCAACACATGAATAAATTGTAGATGGCCGTCTACCAACCACTCGCGAAACGCTTTAGGCCTAAGTGCGGCAGGGAACGCCGGATTGTTCGTGATCGGCATGAGAGGTGAAGGGAAGGATGTAATTTTGGAGCTACATTTTATTTGGTCCCATGTCTTCAAAGTGTTTTTAAGTAGTGGGTGTGAGGGTGCAATATCCTCCGATGTAGCTTATCAATCCAAGGTAAGTGCAGCAGGTGTGTGCCCGTAGATTGTTGTTCAATTTCAACCCACCCCTTATTGTCCACATGGTAGGACCAATCAAGTATCCTGTTGAGTATAGACGCTCTAAGATAACGTGTGCAGTCTGGGAGGGCCAGGCCGCCATCAATTTTTTTCCTATGTAGGAGAGCAGATTTGAGTCTAGGGGGTTTGTTATTCCATATAAATTTAATAATAGAGGATTGAAAGGTCCTGAACCAATTGCCAGGGTAGAGAAGCGGGACACATTGAAACAGATAGAGCAAGCGAGGCATGACATTCATCTTGACAACAATAATTCGACCCACCCAGGACAGAGGCTGCTTAGACCAAGTCCGGAAATCTTTAGCTAATGTGTTGTGTAGTTTCTTACAATTGATCTCCACCCAATCATCATAATCTTTTGTGATCGTAATGCCTAAATAAGTAAGCTGTTGGTGTGCCCAGCTGTACGGGAAATTCTGAGAAAGTCCCTGAATCGTTTGAGGGTGGATAGAAATATTTAGTGCTACGGACTTGGAGAAGTTTATCTTGAAATTGCTTAACTTACTATACGTGTCCAGTAGATTATTTAAATTGGGGATTGATATTATCGGATTTGTTATGAAGAAAAGCAGGTCGTCCGCGTAAACTGCTTTTTTCTGTTGTTTGCCCCTAATCGCAACACCAGAAATATCTAAGTGAGACCTAACATGTATGAGAAGAGGTTCCAGTGCGAGGGCGAATAGAGTGGGCGAAAGAGGGCATCCCTGCCTGGTGCCATTCTTAATGTGTATGTAATCGGAAAGCACCCCATTTACTCTGACTCTGGCTACAGGTCCATCATATAGAGACTGTATCCATTTGCTAATGCGTTCACCCAGGCCAAATTTTGTAAGGCACCTAAACATGTATGTCCAGTTGACCCTATCAAAGGCCTTTTCGGCATCGGTGGACAGGAGCATGAGGGGGGTATTGGTATGCTTTGCATAATGAAGTATATTAATTACTTTGTTGGTGTTGTCTCTGGATTCTCTACCAGGGATAAAGCCAGTTTGGTCAAGACCGATCAATGGGTTTAGTACTTTTTGTATTCTGAGAGCGACTATTTTTGCGGGAGATAGGCCTGTAGCTGCCAGGGTCTTCCGGGTTTTTGTTAGATTTCAATAACAGTGAAATGTGTGCTTCTAGAGAAGTATAGGAAAGATGGGCGTCAGTTTGCAGGGCGTTAAATGCTTTAGTTAGATGGGGGATAAGGAGATCCGAGCATGTTTTATAATAACTTATAGTGTAACCATCAGGGCCCGGGCTTTTGCCTGACGGGGATGATTTAATCGCTTGGGAAACTTCATCAGCCGTGATATCTGCGTCTAGAGCTGACTGCTGATCTGAATTTAAGCTGGGGAGAGTAACTGAATCAAGAAATGTATCTATGGCGTCAGTGTGGGGGATTCCATCAACTACTGTTGGGGATTTGAGCTGATAAAGATCAGAATAGTACCTATGGAATTCCTGAGCTATAAGAGGGCTGTGATGTAAAGCACCACCCGTCTTGGGTTGAATGCTGTGGATGTAATTCCTGGAGACTTGCGAACGCAGGAGGCGTGCAAGTAATCTGCCAGATTTGTCCCCGTGTTCATAAAAGCGATGCCTCATTCTCGTTATAACTTTTTCTGTGAAAAGGTCATGATGGTTTGTCAATTCTGTGCGTAGCTCTACTAATTTTGTCAGAATTGCTACATCAGAGGTACTCTTATGGGCAGTTTCCAATTTCCGAATTTCAAGTAACAACTTCTCATGTTTGGCCTTATGTGCCTGTTTCCTCCTAGAGCCTAATTGGATAAGAATGCCCCTAATGTAGCATTTATGTGCCTCCCAGATCGTGATAGGGTTAACATCGTCTGTCACATTCTCCGTAAAGTAATTTGTAATAGCTGCCTTAAGTTCGTCTAGGAACGCCTTGTCTTTTAGCCCAGATTCGTTCAACCTCCAAGTGCCATCCCTAGAGAAATCCGTGTTCAAAGAGACCGTCACTGACAGAGGAGCATGGTCAGATCATGTGCGTGTGTAAATTTCAGCATTGCCCAAAGCGCCAAGATGGTGATGGGACAGGAACAAATAATCAATTCTAGTATAAAGGTTGTGTCTGGCGGAATAAAAGGTATAGTCCTTTCCTGTGGGTTTGACAAGACGCCATGAGTCAACTACCTGCAGACGGTGTAACTCTTTAACAATATTACGAGTGACACTCACAGGTACACTGGATTTGCCTGAGGAACAATCTATGAGTGGAGCAAGAGGAACATTCAGATCCCCACCCACGATTAAAAGGCCTTCCGTGAAGCCCAGTAGAACCTCTGAGATGCAGTGGAATGCTACGTCTTGATGGTCATTAGGCAAGTAAATGTTGGCAAAGGTGATTTTCTGAGTACCTAGGGTACCTTTAACAAAAACAAACCTTCCATTGGGGTCCTTTTTAGTGGATAGGACCTTAAAATTGAAGTTCCTTCCAAAGAGGATAGCCACCCCCTTAGTTTTATTTTTTTGGGGAACACTACTATATATCTCCGGAAAGTATTTGTTGGACCAGCGGGGGGGCCGAAGACACTTTGAAATGGGTTTCTTGGATAAAAGCTACCTGAGTTTTTAACCGTCGTAGTTCTGCACTGAGTAGAATACGTTTTTTGGGAGAATTGAGACCGTTTGCATTTATGCTGACCACTTTTACCTGGGAATTACCCAATTTAGCTACTTGCTGCTGTCGTGACTGCATTATATAAAATACTGATGGTAGACCCAAGAAAAAGTGTGGAAAGAGGAGAGGGGGAGGGAAAGAGAGATATGGGAACAAGGGAGGGAAGCAAAGAAACAAGAGAAAAAAAAAAAAAAAAGGGGGGGGAGGAAGGGAGGAGTAAGAAGAGAGGGTAGAAGAAGGGAAGTAAGAGGTAGGAGAGAAAGTGTGTACAGTAAAGTGGAAGAACAGAAGAGGAGGAGAGGGGAGTATGAAGAAAATCAAGAAAAATATATAGGTGAGAAGAGGGAAAAAGTTTCCCCCTAAGAGGGTAATACGCTCTTACTAGCGGGGATACTACAAACTGTAACCCCCGGGTAGTAGGGAAAACTGTGGAGCGTGGAAGAGGGGAGTGTCTAAGAGCAAACCGACCAACGTGTTGCTCCGACACAATGTAACTGCCAACATTTATACCTTAACCAATTCTAGAGAAGAGGAAAAGACAAAACAGAGAGACAAGACAATACATATGTTCACTGGGGCCTTATACGCCCTGGTAACCTGACAAATGAGGAACCTCTAATCCGCCCGTAAAACTGAACAAAGTGATAAAAAATTAAAAAAAAAAAAAAAAAAAGAAACCATTACTTGGCAGTTCCTAGCAGGCATAACAGATGATTATACATAGAGAACATAGAGTCATAAAGGCATTGCGTGTGACCTCAGACGCAGGCATAGAGAGACTGCTCAGAGATATTACCTGTGGAATATAACACTAAAGTGAGTAAAAAGAGCATAAAACTGTTAAGGCAGTCCTTGTGACCACATTTATATGTATGACCAAAGTATTCTGCACCTAGTGCGATGGCTCCAGCCAGGCAAAGAAAACCCTTAAGTAAGCAGTAGATATTGCACTACCCATATAAGAGTTCCAAATCACAGCTGAGACCGGGTTCAAAGCAACGGCTTTCAAACGGAATGTCGCCCGGGCGACTGCAGAGGGAGTGCATAGACAAAAATTAGGAAAAAGACCCACCACGAGGGGCTCAATGTATGGTGATAACCTTGATTGATGGACATAGTCAGGTTGCCCTGGAGAGCATCTGTCACAATAAGGGCTGCAAAGCGGTAATACTGTAGTAGTTCCATATGAAGTGGTAAAAGAGGCCGGAGGGCAAGGGGATAACTATTAGCAGGGTACAAATAACTTGAGACCCAAAAGACTAGGGGATATACGCCCAAATGGTAAAAACAAACAAAAACAAAACAAAAACCAGATATGTCGAGCTCAAGAGAGAATCAGAGCAGAAGAGGATATTACCAAAATTGGCCATCCATCGAGTTCACAGGGTACCTGAGGTAGATCACTCGGGTCCCAGGTGAGCAACCGATACTGGAAGCTGGCTCGTTCCGTTCAGCCATCAGGTTCGAAATCCTCCTGACCGTAGACATAATGGGCCCACGCGGAGAGGTCCGGAGTTGCGATGTCGAGTGCAGAGCAGAAGCGGCTTGCGTCGGAGGGTTCACGTAGATATAACCACGTGCCATAGTGTCTGGCCGCCAAGGCAAATGGAAAGGCCCAGCGGTAAACAACTTTTTGAGATCGAAGGGCTTCTACTATTTCTTTCAGGAATCTGCGTTGTATAATCATAGAATGAGCCAAATCCTGGTAGAGCTCGATCTTGTCACCCCCGATGGTCAGATCTCCCGCTTCCCTCGCTCAGCGCAGAATTTCCTCTTTTTGGGCAAAACGATGCAGGCAACAAAGTAAATCTCTGGGTTTCCCTTGTCTCCCGAACATTACTCTGTGGAACCTTTCGATTGGGATTGGTTCCTCCGCGCCCAGGCCTAACAGTTGTCGGAAAAGGCCTTCGACGGAATGGCGGGCCTCCGGGAGATCAGCCTTTTCTGAAAGCCCTCTAATTCTGATGTTGCATCGCCTATTACGGTTTTCTAAATCTTCCGTAGCCCTCTTTAGCATATAAATCTGCCGCTCTTGGTTGGTGGCTCTTGCAGACAGATGGTCTGTTTTATCAAGTAGGCCCGACTGCGCAGTTTCAAGGGCAGTGAGCTTGCCCGCCATTTTGGCCAATTCCGTCTGCAGGCCAGTTACCTCTTGCTTTATTGACGACTGGATATCTTGCAAAAGCTGAGCCAAATCGGCTTTATTAGGTAGATCAGCCAAAAGCGTCCGGAGAGCTGGGGTATCAGAGGCGAGGTTAGGTATGTCGTTAGCGGAGCGCTGATCTTCGTCATCTGCCAAATTGGAATCACCGGACCTCTCAGCTTCTTCATTAGGTCTCTCGAAAAACTCCTCGATGTCCCGGTTCCGTTTAGCAGCTGAAGTCTTTGGGGTATTGCTGACAGGTGGGGCTTTTTGATTTCTCCTCATTTGGGCGAGTTGTAGCAGGTATAAAGAGAGCTTAGAATAAAAGTGTGTCGGAGCTCCACAAAACGCGTCTCAGTCAGTGCACCATCAGACCACGCCCCCATATTTTCAAGTGTTTTGAGTAAAACGTATACAAAGACAGACACAAGGGAAGTTTTTTAATCTTCCTACAAAAACAAAAAAGAATCAAATCACAGGACTTATTTAGAACCATAGCCACAGTTGCTGTTATGTGAAAATAGATATTACACGATCGCCATTTATTAAAGTTATCAAAGATACTCTATGCTTTTCCTTATAGTTGCGTTCAACACCATTGTATTTGTCGCATCAGATGAGTTGCACACAAGTGCAGTAGCATAACATTATGTTACTGGGCCCCACAGCAAATATATTTTAGGGCCCCCAAAAAAAATAGGGATATCCTATCTTACCAATACATGTTGAAACTGCTTGTTAATTAGGGGCACAGGTGCATCTATTTGTAGCTACTGCCACCTTCAAGGTGGAGGTAATTTCAGGGTTCCCTTTGTAGGCTGTGTCAAAAGGTGCATCAGACTTGCACCCAGCAAATCATGCAAATGTCATTATAAATATATTCCCTTGGGGGGCGTGGCCGACCGGGCAGCAGCGAGGAGGTGTTGCTGCAGAGCTCCTGAGCTAGCGCTGCAGTCTTCCCCAGCTAGTCGCCCCAAAAGTGTGCAAACTTACCCCCACCTGGCTCCGTAAGGAACGAAGACCGTCCGCTCCCACTCGTAAAAATCCCCGGCTCCCTACTGCATATAGAGCCGGAGCGCGAGGTGCGGCCTAGAACCGCGCTGAAGCCGGGGGCTCAATTTGGGCCTGCCCCCTGGACCACGGCGGAACGGAACTGCGGCCTCAGGCGCACCCTGCCGCGCAAACCATGCAGGTGGAGAGGAGGAGGCAGAGAAGGGGTGAGTGACCTCCAGCCCCAAGATACCCTTAAAGGGCCATCATCCCCACTGCCATCTGCCTCAACAGGCAGCACTAGGCAGGCAAGGAAAGTACCTTGGGCCTCACAACCCTACAAGGCCCCAACACTGCCTACCCCCGGACAAGCTGGGCAACAAGGGGACCCAAAGCTCCCCCTGACATTAAATCTCTCCGCCCCTATACTACTAAGCAGAAGGAAGGTATAGCACACAACCT
The DNA here is from genome assembly GCF_017654675.1 of Xenopus laevis. Classification (NCBI taxonomy): domain Eukaryota; kingdom Metazoa; phylum Chordata; class Amphibia; order Anura; family Pipidae; genus Xenopus; species Xenopus laevis. The sequence goes on along the minus strand of NC_054372.1, from coordinate 70,998,645 downwards.
GTAATACCTCCCCGAAAGAAATTAGGACTCTGGCAGGAAGCACAGCAACCTTGAGAATGCCAGGAATGTAGCTTACACCTACAAGAACTCCAAGTACTACAGCCCATTAACCATCCCTGTGGATCCCACTCCAGTCATAACAGCACCCAGCCTGCCATCCTTAACCCCCACACGATGGGTGGCACCAAAACACAAAAACCAAAGACTGATGCAGCATCTAAACTTGAGCAATTTGCGCGGCAACCTACTCAGGCGGGCGCCCAACAGAAGGACAGTCAGACAGCAACTACAAACACCTCACCACCGCCACCGCAGCCAGAGGCAGCAACACAATTGCTGTTGGATGCAATAACAGACTGTAGGACATCTCTCTCCACCAAATTAGAAGAAGTAAAAATCAACCTTTCGCTGCTTAGGGCTGACCTACAGAATATCCGTGAGCGGGTACGTGAAACTGAAAACAGAATCTCGACTCTGGAAGATACTTGTAACCCACTTCCCCCAGCGATTCAGCGTCTGGAAACCAAACTCAAAGCCTGCACTGACAAGCTAGATGATTATGAAAACCGCCAGCGGTGCAACAACTTACGCATCGTGGGGCTCCCAGAAAGAGTGGAAGGCAATGATCCATTGACCTTTGCAGAGAAGTGGCTAAAGGACTCCTTCCCCTCGGTCCCCTTCTCGCCCTTCTACGCAGTTGAGCGTGCACACAGAGTCCCAGGCAGGAGCCCCCCACCAGGAATGCCTCCCAGAGCCTTCCTAATTAGATTCCTAAACTACAGGGACCGGGATGCCATACTACAAGCCAACCGACAAAGACCAGACATCATGATGGAAGGGAAAAAAATATCCATCTTCCCGGATTACTCTGCGGAACTCCAGAGGCAACGGGGCACGTTCACAGCTGTTAAGCGCCGACTACGGGAAGCCAATCTAAAGTATGGCATGTTGTACCCAGCCAAGCTGAGAATTCAAGCTGGAGACAGAGCCATATTCTTCACATCACCACAAGAGGCAAGTGACTGGCTTGATGGTCAAGACCCACCACCCCCCGACGCCAACCCCAACCGCCCCAACTGAAACGATGGGATCCAGTGCAGCAGCAGGTGAGACTAGCCCTCATTTAGACACCCTATTATGTCTTTCTCAGGATCCACAGCCCAGGATACATTCCCCGCAGCCTATACCAATAGCCAATATGGAACTACCTGCTGAGCCTATATGGCATGAGACCCAGGACCCGCATAGTTGCTTCTGTCCAATTTATGGCTATATATAATAGGCACTTTAAGACATGAGAAACAAGGGGAGGGGGGATCAACTCTTACCGTAGGTGGGCTGCTGTTTCATCAAGGGCAACCTAGCTATATTCCCCAAGAGGAAGGGGCAACCACCTACTATGAGGAGACACTTTAGACCCTCTCTGAACTAATAACGACAATAAGGTGAAACAGATATGTTTACCGGTAAGTAGCCTGGGAAAACAACTGGACATTCCCCTCCTCTAAATGCAAAGGGGAAAGGCGAGAGGCTGTCCTGAGATGCACCCTCCTGTTTTTTTCTTTAATTTTTGTACTTTTTTTTTTTTTGAGATTAGCACTGCTGCTGCATTAATACAGATTTTTTTTTTGTTACCAAACTGTGTCAACCCAGGTACTATGGAGACTTGAACCGCATTCCTGTGTTACATACCCCAAAGTTAACTGCCCACGGGTAACCACACCCCTGTTTACAATGTTATGGGAAAAAAACCTGCCAAGTTTTCAGGTCAGGTCGGGTGGGATGGGAATTATGGGATGTTATAGATTTAACGTAGATTTAATGTATATTTGTTGTCATGGTTGCTGCATACTTACCTCCAAAACTGTGTTATGATGTTTATGTTGATGTGTATACTAAGTTTCTCCACCCCTCCAACAATGCCCCAAATCGACACTCATGGGGGGCCCACTTAGGTGCCTTTCTTGGAACATCAGGGGCCTGAACTCTAAGTTCAAGAGAGCCTTAATGTTTGACTATATAAAAAAACAGGTCCCTGATGTCCTCTTCTTGCAAGAAACACATCTGGTGGGCCAAAGACTCATGGCACTTAAGAGGCAATGGGTGGCTCACACCTACCATTCCCCCTTTTCCTCGCACGCCCGGGGAGCCTCCATACTGGTCCGCAAAGGGCTGCAATTTGAGCTGATAGACTTAGTTACTGACCACTATGGCCTATACGTACTTATGGCATGCACAATAGCAAACCAAAATATAACCTTAGTTAATATCTATATGCCCCCACCATTTGATAGGACCCTACTGGATATCATAATGGGAAAGATAGCAAATTTTCCACCATCACCAATGCTCCTTATGGGAGATTTCAATGCCTTAGTAAACCCTCTAATAGACAGACTGACCCCGGGTCCTCACACTACACCAAAATTTTCTCGCTGGGTCCAGGCTATGAACCTCACTGACGTCTGGCGCTGAAAAAACCCAGATAAACGAGAGTACTCATGTTTTTCGGCCACTTACAACACCCTTTCCCGCATTGATCTGGCCCTGGCCACAGCAGATCTATTACCCTTGGTAGCCACGGTAGAATACTTGCCTAGAGCGATATCTGACCACTCACCCTTATTGGTCCAGCTCAACTTCACCCCAGGACCTGGCGAACGCCTTTGGCGACTCAGCCCATTGTGGCTTTCACAGCCAACTGTTGCAGAAGCAAACAAGGTTGCTATTACAGAATATTGGGAACTTAATAACGGTACTGCATCCTCAGGTATTGTGTGGGAGGCTTGTAAAGCCACAATGAGGGGTGCACTTACCACAGCAATTAGAGGGGCTAGAGTGGAGGCAGCAAGGGAGTTGGAAGAGAGGCAGAGGGTGTCAGCTGAGGCAGAAAGAAACTACATAGAAAAAGTGGGGCCTGACACTCTCGGTGCCCTCAGAGTGGCACAAACTGCCGTAGAAGAAGCTAGAATCAAAACGACCCAAAAGAGGCTGTTATATGCTACCCAGAAAACTTTCGACAAGGGGGAAAAGAATGGGAAAATCCTAGCTTATCTTTCCAGGTCCCAAACCCCAACCAATACTATCCCCAAAATTGTCTCCCCCTCAGGTGTCATGGTCACGAACCCCTCCCAAATAGCTAACTCCTTTGCCAAGTACTACCAAGACTTATATGCCTCTAAAGTCGATAAATATATTCCCTTGAAATGATGCAATCCCAAAACTGGAAAACTCTGGGCCAGTGGCTAACAGCATGTCACCCCCTCTTCAGAGAGGTCTGGCATGCATAGCTGCTCCTGCCCGAAACCTCCCCTCCTGCTGCCTGCATGAGTAGAGGAAGGCAACCCTGTGGTCCTGTTCCGAAGGTTCCACTGAGACCATGGGATCTGCTTACTCCACAGTTATGCCACATTTAATGACATGGTTATTGTGGTTAAAAAACATGGTGAATTATGACCAGAATTGCACACTGCACTTTCGTTTGTAAATGAGCCATCTCCAGGTTTGATGCATTAGCAGGGGATTATTTGTCATGCCCTCAAACAGGCATACCAGGTGAACCTGAGTTCATGCACTGAGTGGAGGGTCCAGCACATGAGGTGGTTAGTGCATAGGTGGAGTGGGCCATGTGCCTGGGCCCATGAAATTTCACCTCTATATTCAGTCATAAAGAACCAATATATTCTGCTGCACCATATATACATGTACTTATCAATGTGACATACAGACAAAATGAGACAGTAGGTAATGATGTCCGATATATCACATATCCTCCGATTAGCATAGAAAAACAAACTGCACTCTCTTTAACTAAAGTAAGAAAAGTTCTGGAGTAGTAGGACAGTCTTGCCAAAGTGACCAAAACAAGAGTTCCAAGGGTGCAGGAGAAGATAAAAAGCAAAGCATTAAGAGTTTCAAATACAAATGCTTCTGCTAAGTCCTCTTAGCAATAGTAATAGTTGCATAGTAAAATCGGGTTGAAAAAATACAAAGTCCATCAAGTTCAACCCCTCCAAATGAAAACCCAGCATACATATACACACCCCTCCCTACTTTTACATAAATTATATATACCCATACCTATACTAACTATAGAGCTTAGTATCACAATAGCCTTTGATATTATGTCTGTCCAAGAAATCATCCAAGCCACTCTTTAAAGGCATTACAACATCACCCAGCAGTGCATTCCACAACCTCACTGTCCTCACTGTGAAGAACCACCTACGCCGCTTCAAATAAAAGTTATTTTTTTCTATTCTGAAGGGGTGGCCTCTGGTGCTTGTTTTTTTTTGGGGGGAGGGGGGGAAATTAGTATTGCTGCTGAGCTTTAACACCCTGCCCTGTAGGACCTGTAGGCAACCACCATCAGAGAGCAGGAGACAAGCAGTCAAATGGGCAGAAATTTATAAAATTCCCTATTTTGGAAACAATTCAACTATGCTCAGGGACGGATTTACATAGCGGGCGCCCCTAGGCCCACTGCCGTTTGTCCCCCCTGTCCCCTACCCTTTATTCATGCAAATTTTCATGGAGATTGTATCTCCTGCGCATCCCCAGTGTTTTTGAACCAATATAGGTGTGGTTGGGCAGCATGCCGCCCCCCTAAAATCCTGCCACCCTAGGCCCGGGCCTAGGTGGCCTTCCCACAAATCCGGGCCTGACTATGCTAAATGCTGGATATCTGCAATCATTTTGTTAGGTGTTATTTTCTGTACTGTTTCTGAAACAATCAAATTCATCTTCACTTCTCCTCTCTCAGCATCTGTTTCTCTTCATTCTCTCTTTATAGTTGGGTGTCAGATATTCATTGACAGTTAGCTCCAATATATCTTATAGGGGGGCTCCTTTAGCCTGCCCTAGAAGATGCATTAGAGCTCACTCTATTAAAATCACCAGAAATCCTGTCTCTCTACATGCAGAATTTGTGCAAAAGGCAGTTATTTCATAAGATTTTGTTTGTACACATATGGGACCTGTTATCCAAAATGCTTGGGTCCTGGGGTTTTTCGGATAATGGATCTTTCTGTAATTTGGATCTTCATACCTTGTCTGCTAGAAAATCATATAAACATTAAATAAACCATATAAACCAGTTTTACATCCAATAAGAATTAATTATATCTTAGATTGGATCAAGTACAAGGTACTATTCTATTTTTACAGAGAAAAGGGAAATCATTTTTAAAAATTTGGATTATTTGATTATAATGAAGTTTATGGGAGACTGCCTTTCTGTAATTTGGAGCTTTCTGGATAGCGGGTTTCCTGATAACGGATCCCATACTTGTATTGGAATCAGTTATTTGAGTGAGTTTTAATTCATCTGTTAGGAAAGGAAGCCCCCCTATAAAATATGTTGGATCTAACGGTCAATAAATATCTGACACCCAATTGCTGCAAGAAAACAGAATGAAAAAAAAAACAAATGCTGAAAAAGGGTTAGTAAAGATAAACTTGATTATTTCAGAATATTTAATTGATTTGAATATGATGCAGAATATTTAATTGATTTGTTTCTTATTTCAGTATGATGAAGTTTATATTAAATTTTCATTTTCACAATATTTCCCCTTTAATTTAGTGGCATAATGCTCAAGTTCCCTATAGGCGACAACTGCATTAAAATGAAAGTAATATATATATTTCTATAGGGAGCAAGCTCATGTGAATAAGGAGAACAAATAATTTGTGTTAGTTCATAGTACATATATATGTAATAACTAATGTGATAATTTAATATATTTACAGTAAAACCTCTATTTTATATCCCCTGATTTTTAGTTGTTCCTCATTTTACTCCAGTTATTTTTTGGTCCCACCAATATACGTGTATATATTGCATAAATTAGTTGCCTGGTGTTACACCGTTATTTTCTGGCACCCAGAAAATGTAAAATAGGGGACTGTATTTTGAACTACAGTTCTCAAATTCAGTAGCCTAATGCTTTATCCTGTACAACTACAGGATTATGGGTTTGTCAATGTTTGTCCACTCTAGTTTGTCTGGCATTTGTTACAAGTGATGATGTAAGGGTATTGTAATGGAAATCGGTGATTCTTCCCAAGATGGCGTCCAAGATGGCGACCGCCTGGATCCTGCTGGGCACAACATTATGACGTCAGCGTCTTCCCGCTCCCGGATTGGTCGCCGGCGTCGGAACGGACGCCGGCGTCAGAATGTGCGCCGGCGTCAGGACGTCGGCGTCAGTGCGTCGGCGTCCGCATCATGACGTCAGGGCGTCCAAATTTGGCGCCAAACCCAGGCCTATTTAAAGCAACTTCAGACTGTCCTCAATGCCCAATTATAGGTTTTCACTTGCTGATTCCTGGGTGTGCTTCCTGTTGAATATCTTGTGTACCGACCTTGCTTGAACCTTTGTATTTGAACCTCATCTGCCTGAACTGATTCTACTGCCTGTTTACGACTATTCTATTGCCTACTCCCTTTGTACTGCGAACTCGGACTTTTGCTACCTCCTCCTTGGTCCTTACTACCTCAGGGCCCTCGGGCCTTACAGGTATAAGTTGGAACAATGCTGTGTGCTGTAATTATTTTTAGTTACTTATTATAAGAACAGTAACTTTCCAAACCTGCTTGGCTAGGCTAGAGAATCTCTCCTTGTAAATTTCCAATATGGAGAACACATAGATTTAGTTACTCTTGAGATAAACATAATTACCACTGTGATGTTGAGGCTATTGCTGAATAATCTAATATGTAAATAAAAAATATAAAATAAAGCACAGGTTTAGATTGATGAGAAAGTTTGTTTTAGAAAACTGGTTGTTGTTAATGACCCATTTAAGCACACTGTGGTGTAATTGGCTGACCCACCAGGTGATCAGACCACATTTCATTGCTCAGCAGTATGCTAACAGAGGCCACTGCTTTATGCTCCCCATCTTTTAACATCAAGTGGGAAAATGTTTTCTAACACAACATTGTTTGAAAGACAAAGTCTATGTGCGTAAGTACATGGGAAATTTGGGTCAGATTTTATGGGTCAGATATTATCTGACCCACAAAATCTTATCATGCAACAGCACAATATTTTGTAGTATCCCAACAAAATCTGATCCCCACAGCTGTATCAATGTATCAATGTATTTTAGTAAGAAATTGTTTCCGACACCATCACATTTTATGTTGTCGGATGAAGGCGCAGAATGTACTATTCCCTTCCATCAGGCTTGTCGTGTCAGAAGGCAAATCTTTTATCTAGTTTACACATCAGACTATCAGTCCCATTCCTTTTTGACCCATGCCACTACATCTGACTTGTAGGATGCGGTCTGTTGATTTGACACAATTCTAAAAAATCTCCTGTGTCGTTTGGCTCTATAAAGCAGATTATTTAAAGTACCAACAATGTAATAGTAATTCTTGTAGTCTTTCAAGTGATTTTTCCCCCTCTAATTTCATCCAACTAGGGTCGGACTGGGCCGGCTGGACACCGGGAAAAAACCTGGTGGGCCCCGCCCCTCATGGGTCCCCGCTGGCCCAGACCTGCTCCCCAGGCTGCCCCACAAAGACCTGCACCGTGGTTTGTTCCTGTTATGCCTGCAACAATTAATATGTTTTAGTCTAAAAGAAAGCACTGTTCACAGTCACTTAACACAAAAAGTCAGCGTCACGCACAGAGATTTTAGTAAAGCCGGAACAACATTCTCTATATCCATAGACACCGTAGGAGCATATTTCATGTATGCATTAGACTGTATCATTTTTACCCCAAAAGGTGGAGTTCATTTTTCACAGTACCTTTTGTGCATAGATTTGGTACTGGTGTTTCTAGCTCTGGCTAGTTCTGCAGTGAATATATCTCTCTGGCTACTATTGTTATGAAAGTACTTCTATAAACAATGTAATACTAGGCCTACCATTCTGGTTTAATGGCCTGTGCAAATAGGTTTATTTTTAGCCTTAACTGCACTCTATGTTAAACATTTCTAGGTTTGTGGAGCTTTAGAAATTAACACCCCTTAGTAAAATCCTTTCTTTGAAATTCATCCTTTGTAATAAAAAACAATTTAAAAACACGAAACCATCAGAATAAACATTGAAAGATAAGGTGCTTTGGCTGTAAAAAACTTCACATTATCAAAACAAATTGAGTATGCAAAAGCATACTTAATTTTGCTTTTCTTCTTAAGGTTTTAACCGAATAAAAAACAGGATTTTACAGCTAAAAACAGTATTTTACAGCATAATTTTTACACGTCCCTCTCTTACTCCGCCCCAGGTCAGCTTTCCCCTGCCTTAACTCATTCCTTCTTACCCAATCACAGCTACTGTACATCTGATTCTGCCAATCTTTAAATATAAAACAGTGTAATCTGGCTGAGTCATTCGGATCCATTGTTATGCAGCCCCTGCATTTATAGGTCCAGGGCTTTCCTTTATTCTCCTGTTCCTCATCAGAAAAGGTCACTCTGGGATACTTCATAAAACAGGAGAAACATTCTTCATTGTATAACAAATACAGGGTACGTATATTGTGTATCAAATCTATTTGTAGAAAAATAGGCTTCATGACTGAGAAAAATAAAGGTATAATGTTATCATTATTATTCTTTATTAATATAGCTCACACATTCTGCTTTACAAAGAATATACATCATTTACATCATTCATTGCTCCAGTATAACTTACAATCTAAGGTCCCTATCACATATAAACACATACTATAGTCAATTTTATCAGCAGTCTGTTAACCTGCCTGTCAATTCTGGACTGTCGGAAGAAACCAGACTAGAAGGAGGAAACCTAAGTCCACATAGAGAGAACATATGGAAATTGTACCAGCTTCCACCACCACAATGCCAAGATTGATCTGAAAATGACATTACATTGCATAGCAGATATAGGGAAAATGTTTGCAGGAAGCTGCTTTGTTTAAGCTGCTATTTTATAAACATAGTTTAAGGATGTAGCTTTCCCAGAATGCAAGATGAAAGTAATTGATGAAGAAATTTGTTTGACCAGTCTCCTTGAATGTTTGTTACTTTTTTCGGTAAAATAAGGGAAATCAAGAGGCAACCTCCACAGTTAATACAGTACAAGTTTATTTCTAAAAGTAATTCCTGAACTAAGAGCAGCTTATTTTATGATTCCCCAAATTCTTCAGTTATATTTCAGATTATTTTTCTCTGTAAATAACATCATCTTTTAAACATTTTTGGGAAATAATGATGTGTCAGGAGAATTTACTGTTAATTTGAATGGACCTCTCTGAAAAACAAAACAAAAAAACACAAACATAAAAGTCTATTGAGGTAATGTATTAAACAGCATTAACAAAAAAGGATAATGACAAAAAAATGCAGCAAACGGTCTATTGAGAATAAGTATTGCTTGACTCTACCCTTGCTATGCTGCAGAAAATCTCAATTTCTTAGCCACATATGACACAGTAACTAAACCTAATCCTCTCATTGTCAGTTAATGAATCATACACTGAACAGCTACTTCAATAATCTGTTATTTTAAGGTGGCCATAGACGCACAGATAATATATACAAATTTTTTTTACCATTTTACCATCTCTTGATGTTGGCACTCAACTCTATTTCTGTTGTCTTCATCCCACCTCCTCTGTTATATCCCAAGTATATAACTGCTTCTCTGTCATATGTTCTTGAATGTCCTCTTGCTACTTAAAGGGATCCTGTCATCGGAAAACATGTTTTTTTCAAAATGAATCAGTTAATAGTGCTACTCCAGCAGAATTCTGCACTGAAATCCATTTCTCAAAAGAGCAAACAGATTTTTTTTATATTCAATTTTGAAATCTGACACGGGGCTAGACATTTTGTCAATTTCCCAGCTGCCCCCAGTCATGTGACTTGTGCCTGCACTTTAGGAGAGAAATGCTTTCTGGCAGGCTGCTGTTTTTCCTTCTCAATGTAACTGAATGTGTCTCAGTGGGACATGGGTTTTTACTATTGAGTGCTGTTCTTAGATCTACCAGGCAGCTGTTATCTTGTGTTAGGGAGCTGCTATCTGATTACCTTCCCATTATTCTTTTGTTTGGCTGCTGGGGGGAAAAAGGGAGGGGGGTCATATCACTCTAACTTGCAGTACAGCAGTAAAGAGTGATTGAAGTTTATCAGAGCACAAGTCACATGACTTGGGGCAGCTGGGAAATTGACACTACTGTATGTCTAGCTCCATGTCAGATTTCAAAATTGAATATAAAAAAATCTGTTTGCTCTTTTGAGAAATGGATTTCAGTGCAGAATTCTGTTGGAGCAGCACTATTAACTGATTCATTTTGAAAAAAAAATTTTTCCCATGACAGTATCCCTTTAAGGCTCAAATCTAACAACACTACCTTATTCCTTACATCCTATCCTTCACAAAATCTTGACAACTGCAACTCAAAATATTGCTTAAATACACCCCTTTGTCAATCAGAAAACTACAGGACAAACTCTCTTCATTGTATAACAATGCATCATGCAATCCTTTTAGTAAATCCTCAGTCACATCAACTGACTGGAGCATTTGGGGAAAAAATAGATATTTTTGGCCCCAAGACTTCCTGAAAATTCAATAGCTGTAACAGGAAACCATGGTTTTAATAGGATCCAACCAACTACACCTAAGGTAAGCTGATAAATTGCTTTCCATATGAGATAAACTGGATTGCACTGCTCTAGTATAAAAAGAACCTAACGATGACAGAGAAACAAAACCATCCCCCCCTCCAAACAACAGCCAGTAAATCAAGCCAAACCTACTGCAGATATATGTTTTCTAAAGTGGACAGTAATAAGGTATCCATAATGAGTTGAGCTGGGTAATTGAAACAAATCTCATAAATTGCATGACACCACTTGTTAAATGTCAGTGTCCCCAAAACAGTAAGTGAACATAATAAAGAATTCAAGCATAAGCCATTTTAAGCAAATATCTAATACTGTTTAAATGATTTCTTTATTTTATCTTATAAAAAATAGTACCTTGTACTCGATGGTAATTAACCTGCACACGTTAATTTCTGTGGCAAAACAATCCCATTGGGTATATTTAAAGATGAAATGATTTCTAGTAAATTCAAATTATAAAGAGACTCCATATATGATAAAATCCCAGGTCCCAAGCAATAAACAAAACCATTCCCATACCTATACAAGACGCAATTTAATGCAATCTCAACAAATGCAGAGATTTGTGGTACAGGCACATCTACCCATTCAGTCTCTTCCATATGGTTTAGTTATAGGACCTGAACTACAAAAATTTAAAGGAGAAGGAAAGGTTAAAACTGAGTAAGCTTTATAAGAAAGGTCTATATGAATACACTAGAAACCCCTCAAAGTAAAGCTGCTCTGTGTCCTCTGTCAAAAGAAACACATTTCTTTCCTTCTATTGTGTACACATTAGCTTCTGTATCAGACTTCCTGTTTTCAGCTTAAACCTCCAGGGCACGGCATGAGCATGCTCAGTTTGCTCCTCTCTCCCCCTCCCTTTTCCCTCCTCCCCTCCCTGCTGTAATCTGAGTTTAGGGCTATGAGCGAGCAGGGAAAGACTCATCCAGGAAGTGATGTCACACCAAGCTAATATGGCAGCTGCTATCCTAAACAAACAGAGACAGAGTCTAGAGCTGTTTATTCAGTTATGGAAAAGCATTCTAAAGAATAAAAATTACATTCTAGCTTGCACTTTTGTGGTTAATTTATTGACAATAAACTGCTGTGGTAGCTTTCCTTCTCCTTTAAAAAAGAAAAGTTTAATATACTAATTCACTGATTCCTTATCTTAGTACTGTCTTGGCTTATTGACGCAGTTTCTACTTTCTTACAAAGTGTCTTAATCAAGGGTGAGCTCACAGGCAAAAACACATTCTAGTGTAAACTGAAAAGATGGTGTCATTTCACCTTAATTAAAGATTTCTCACTCCCTGTGCTAAATGCCCTCAAGCTGAAGGAACTGGCACAAAACTTAAAAAGTAACTAAATAGCCCAATGGGGAAATGTCTTTTGTTACTTCGATATATATGCCTATACTGTATGTTTAATTTTTAATAGACATACGCAACATTATTTTTGCAGCTCAGTAGAAAAAGGGTTTAAACGGCAGTCCTATATTAAAAAAACTATGACACAGAGGTCTTAGCATTTTTAACTTTATATTTTAGGCACATTGGATAGCCATTATTTGTGACTATTACATCTTGTACAGTCAACTTGGATTTGCTTTAAAGTTAACATGATTATATATAATCGTTCTGGCTTTATTTACTTTATATGATATGGACAGTGAATCACAGGACACAGAGATAATGCCTTATTATACATTTAAAGACATGACGTCAGCATCAAAGGAAAATAACAGGTTGGACAAAGGTATGGCTGACAAACTCAAAAGAAAAATAATTGCATTTCAATTGGTATAAACTAATGGGAATCATAATAATGCAAATAACTATATACCGGTATTCAAAATCCCCTAATGTAGAATAACATAAAAGAATATGAACAGTAAATGGATTGGAGTGCTGGCTAACAAAAATTTTCAACTACAGCAACTTATTGTCAGTTAATTATGAGCGATGTAATTTAATCTGTCTTTGTATCCTCAGGCACCAAAATAATATTACACACAATAAAGCATAGTCAGAATTAGCCTGGCATGCAGCTACATCATTAATGAAACAGAAGATGAAAGAATTGTGTGGAGGCCTGTTCTACTAACTTTTGCTTAGTCTTATTCACTAGGTCTTAAAACTCTGATGGTTAGATGTGTTTCCTTTGTAGTGCCATGCTTTTAAAGGAGTTTGGTCTGATAAATGGGTGTCTGGAATAGCCACATAATCCCTTCTCCTTAGCATACTTGATAATGCACAGTTGCAAGAAGATAGGTCACAAAGAACTCTTCATCATCAATGTAGGATAGCATGACTGCACAGTGGGAATAAGTTGTAAGCATTAGTTCATTCATTATAGGGAGGGATATTGGGAGAGGGAAGTTAGGGTTTGAGAAGAAGGGCTGAGTGAGAAAAATTGTGCTGAACTATTGAATAAAGTGTAAGATTGTCTGAGGCAGAATAAATTAATTTAATAAACATTGGGTGTTAAGCCATTCAGCTCAGTTACTTATATAATTATACTAATTATAAGATAAAAATCTGTTCTGATACATAAAAGAGGATTTAGTGGCCTATTATGAATGGACTGGGGGGGGGGGAAGAAGCGGTATGCATCCTTTAAAAAATTGCTGAGCAGAAATGTAGATCCAGAATCTGCTTGCTTGCTATAAAAATTGGGCTTTGGCTGGCACCTTCTGATGGCAACCCTGTCTATAGTTTATGTAGATTATCAATACAAATGGAATATTCCATGGAAAGTAATATATTTTTAAAGGCAACGTTGTATTCTTTTTTACTAAAACAAAGCAAGAAACTTGTGGAAAATATAGGGTAGTCACTAATGAGGCCATTACTTGAGACCAGAAGGCAGCTATTGCTGGGCACGACAAGATCATATGTAAAAACTTTTGAGACCAAAGATTGACCCAAATTGCTTGACTACTTTAAGTAGAACAGTCAGGGAGTTCTGGGTGACCACTAAGTAAATAAGCAGGTCATCTGCATTCAGGGATATTTTTTGTGTGAGGGAACCTAGGTTAATGCTGACCATTTGATCCGATTCAGGAATAGCAATGGCTAGGGGCTCAACTGCTAAAGCAAAGAGTAAGGGACATCCCTGGCAAGCGCCCCTTCCTAAGTAAAAAGGGGCAGATATCAGGCCATTGACCTTGACCCATAGCATCTGAAGCCTTTTAATAAAATGGGCATCTAGATCAAAGCTGCAAAGGATCTCCTAGAGGTAGTGCCATTCAATAGAATCAAAGTCCTTTGTAGAATCAAGCAAGGCCACTGCTCTAGTTCCTGCATTATCATGAAGAATAGCTTTGTTGGTGTATAGTCTGCTAATGTTAATATTAGTGGATCTGCCCGGCATAACTGCCTTGGATGTATCCCATAGGATTGCCTGTGAGGCTGAATCCGCAGTCAGTGGCTGACTCAGGATATGATCCATAAAGCTTTAATAAAAATTAATGTAAACAAGGCTCCAGGGCCTGATGGCATACACCCCCGGGTTCTAAGAGAGCTTAGTTCAGTTTTAGACCAGCCTATTTCTGACTTTCTCAGATTTGCTTTCATCTGGTATGGTACCTATGGATTGGAGGAAAGCTGATGTCATTCCAATATTTGAAAAAGGGATTATGATCTCAGCCTGGCAATTATAGGCCAATACGTTTGACATCTGTGTTGGGGAGGAAATTATTTGAAGGCTTGTTAAGGGATCGCATTCAAAATTTTGTCCTAGTGAATAACATTATGAGCAGCAGCATGGCTTTATGAAGGATAGGTCATGTCAGACAAATTTCATTGCTTTTTATGATGAGGTAAGTAAGATGCTGGACAGTGGGGGGGCAGTAGATGTGATCTATTTGGATTTTGCCACAGAGTTTGATACTGTGCCCCACAAACGGCTGCTTTCTAAACTAAGGTCTGTTTGGCTTAATGAAGTCGTTTGCACATGGATAGGAAACTGGCTACAGGATCGGGTACAGAGGGTAGTTGTTAATGGTACATTCTCTACTTGGAGTAAGGTTCTTAGTGGGGTCCCTCAGGGCTCGGTATTGGGTCCACTTTTGTTTAACTTGTTTATTAATGACTTAGGGGAGGGTATTGTAAGTAATGTATCAGTGTTTGCAGATGACACAAAACTATCCAGCCCAATAAATTCCATCCAGAATGTGACAGGATCTTGACAATCTGGGCAGCTAAGTGGAAAATGAGATTCAATGTTGATAAATGTAAAGTCCTGCACCTGGGACATATCCAAGCCACTTATACCCTTAATGGGACTGCACTAGGCAAACCCATTATGGAAAAGGACCTTGGAGTCCTTGTAGATGATAAACTTGGCTGTAGCAAGCAATGCCAGTCAGCAGCATCAAGGGCAAATAAGGTCTTGAGCTGTATTAAAAGGGGCATTGATTTACTGCAGGAAGCGGTTATTCTTCCACTTTATAGAGCACTGGTAAGGCCCCGTCTGGAATATTCCATACAGTTTTGGTCTGCTTCACTCAAACAGGACATTATTGTATTAGAGAGGGTACAGAGAAGAGCAACTAAGCTGGTAAAAGGTATGGAAAATCTTAGCTATGAGGAAAGACTGGCCAAATTGGGGATGTTCATGCTGGAGAAGAGGCACTTATGGGGAGATGTGATAACTATGTATAAATATATAAGTGAATCATATAATAATCTCTCTAGGCAGGCCCTGTTTCGGGACCTCGGTGAAATTGCCCGTGAAGCGTCCCCGTCTGCAGCAATATCTTAAAAAAATCCCCGTGAAGCAGCCAATCAGGGCCCGCACTGCATAATTCCATAGGCAGGGGGCGCAGGTGAGAGCAAGCAGGCAACAGGCACCAGGCTGATGACATCACCAGCACGGCCACGAGGAGATTGTGAAGAGGAAAGGAGCGCCTATGCACCTCTGGTGGACTCGGCAGGATCGTGTTCCAGACAGTATCCAGTATGCTGCTGATTCCCCCTCTCCCCCTCCTACCAGACGATCAGTGGCAGGCAGAGAATGCTGGTAATGTAATGTTTATTTTCTCTGTCCAATGAGTTTCACTCCCCCTACTGTTCTCTTATCAATGCTTTCATTACAAAGTTTTAGATGCTTCACCTAATTTCTCCCATTGTGCCACCATTAACCCTTTCCTTACCTTTAATTAGCAATATTGCCTTTATGCCATCCTACTATGAATTCTGGGGGTAATGTACATGGAATTGCCTTTATGCCATCCTACTATGAATTCTGGGGGTATTGTACATGGAATTGCCTTTATGCCATCCTACTATGAATTCTGGGGGTATTGTACATGAAATTGCCTTTATGCCACCCTACTATGAATTCTGGGGGTATTGTACATGGAATTGCCTTTATGCCATCCTCCTATGAATTCTGGGTGTACTGTTCATGGAATTGCCTTTATGCCATCCTACTATGAATTCTGGGAGTATTGTGCATGGAATTGCCTTTATGCCATCCTACTATGAATTCTGGGAGTATTGTACATGGAATTGCCTTTATGCCATCCTACTATGAATTCTGGGGGTACTTTACATCATATTGCCTTTATGCCATCCTACTATGAATTCTGGGGGCACTGTACATGGAATTGCCTTTATGCCATCCTACTATGAATTCTGGGGGTATTGTACATGAAATTGCCTTTATGCTATTCTACTATGAATTCTGGGGGTATTGTACATGGAATTGCCTTTATGCCATCCTACTATGAATTCTGGGGGTATTGTACATGGAATTGCCTTTATGCCATCCTACTGTGAATTCTGGGGGTATTGTACGTGGAATTGCTACTATGAATTCTGGGGGTTTTGTACATGGAATTGCCTTTATGCCATCCTACTATGAATTCTGGGGGTGTTGTACATGGAATTGCCTTTATGCCATCCTACTATGAATTCTGGGGGTATTGTATATGGAATTGCCTTTATGCCACCCTACTGTGAATTCTGGGGGTATTGTATGTGGAATTGCCTTTATGCCATCCGACTATGAATTCTGGGGGTGTTGTACATGGAATTGCCTTTATGTCATCCTACTATGAATTCTGGGGGTATTGTATATGGAATTGCCTTTATGCCACCCTTCTGTGAATTCTGGGGGTATTGTATGTGGAATTGCCTTTATGCCATCCTACTATGAATTCTGGGGTATTGTACATGGAATTGCTTTTATGCCACCCTACTGTGAATTCTGGGGGTAATGTACATGGAATTGCCTTTAAGCCATCCTACTATGTATTCTGGGGGTATTGTACATGGAATTGCCTTTATGCCATCCTCCTATGAATTCTGGGTGTACTGTTCATGGAATTGCCTTTATGCCATCCTACTGTGAATTCTGGGGGTATTGTACATGAAATTGCCTTTATGCTATTCTACTATGAATTCTGGGGGTATTGTACATGGAATTGCCTTTATGCCATCCTACTATGAATTCTGGGGGTATTGTACATGGAATTGCCTTTATGCCATCCTATTGTGAATTCTGGGGGTATTGTACGTGGAATTGCTACTATGAATTCTGGGGGTTTTGTACATGGAATTGCCTTTATGCCATCCTACTATGAATTCTGGGGGTGTTGTACATGGAATTGCCTTTATGCCATCCTACTATGAATTCTGGGGGTATTGTATATGGAATTGCCTTTATGCCACCCTACTGTGAATTCTGGGGGTATTGTATGTGGAATTGCCTTTATGCCATCCGACTATGAATTCTGGGGGTGTTGTACATGGAATTGCCTTTATGTCATCCTACTATGAATTCTGGGGGTATTGTATATGGAATTGCCTTTATGCCACCCTTCTGTGAATTCTGGGGGTATTGTATGTGGAATTGCCTTTATGCCATCCTACTATGAATTCTGGGGTATTGTACATGGAATTGCTTTTATGCCACCCTACTGTGAATTCTGGGGGTAATGTACATGGAATTGCCTTTAAGCCATCCTACTATGTATTCTGGGGGTATTGTACATGGAATTGCCTTTATGCCATCCTCCTATGAATTCTGGGTGTACTGTTCATGGAATTGCCTTTATGCCATCCTACTGTGAATTCTGGGGGTATTGTACATGAAATTGCCTTTATGCTATTCTACTATGAATTCTGGGGGTATTGTACATGGAATTGCCTTTATGCCATCCTACTATGAATTCTGGGGGTATTGTACATGGAATTGCCTTTATGCCATCCTATTGTGAATTCTGGGGGTATTGTACGTGGAATTGCTACTATGAATTCTGGGGGTTTTGTACATGGAATTGCCTTTATGCCATCCTACTATGAATTCTGGGGGTGTTGTACATGGAATTGCCTTTATGCCATCCTACTATGAATTCTGGGGGTATTGTATATGGAATTGCCTTTATGCCACCCTACTGTGAATTCTGGGGGTATTGTATGTGGAATTGCCTTTATGCCATCCGACTATGAATTCTGGGGGTGTTGTACATGGAATTGCCTTTATGTCATCCTACTATGAATTCTGGGGGTATTGTATATGGAATTGCCTTTATGCCACCCTTCTGTGAATTCTGGGGGTATTGTATGTGGAATTGCCTTTATGCCATCCTACTATGAATTCTGGGGTATTGTACATGGAATTGCTTTTATGCCACCCTACTGTGAATTATGGGGGTAATGTACATGGAATTGCCTTTAAGCCATCCTACTATGTATTCTGGGGGTATTGTACATGGAATTGCCTTTAAGCCGTCCTTCTATGAATTCTGGGGGTATTGTACAAGGAATTGCCTTTATGCCATCCTACTATGAATTTTGGGGTATTGTACATGGAAGTGCCTGCCATTACGTTCATTAATATATTCACAGAGGGTGTATTTGTAAAATGGGGAGTGGTTAGTGGGGGGTGTCTTACAAAGTGGGCGTGGTCTAAAAAATTTACCACGGGCATACTGTATTGGATTTGTGCATCTTGCAGGGTCTCTTGACTCTGAAAATGTACTCTTTGCATTTGTACTGCTATTGAGAAATCAGGATAAAAGCACATAATTAGTAATGCAATAATTAAGCAATTTTGCATTTCAATCCACATATACAGATTATATGCAACTGTTTTCACAGGAAGAAATGGAGATCCATCATTTGTCGGGGTGTCAGAATTTTTGCCAATTCTCGTATCTTGTGAATATATGATATCCAAGAGAAAGCAGACTGATTGGGCATTGCTGGTCTTGCCGCGGGTAATGTCAATGGAATGCTGGGGGTTTGTTCCAGTACAAAGAATCAAACACATTAATGATATAACAATAATTATGCAATAGCTGTGAGTATAATGTAGCCTTGCAATGTCACTTTCCAGATGGCACAAGCATCCAGGAAGCATGGTGTCTGGTAAACACACAGTCTAAATAAAACTGGCAAAACCAGTTATTAAACATACAACTCACAGCCTTTCCAATAGTACTTCAAGTAAAGCATGAAAATGGAAAGGGTTAAAAAAAATGAGCAGTTCTATGCCCATTCCAACCCCTTGTCTTTCTGGTTCCATAGCTATCATGTTAGCAGCAAGCTACAAAAATATAATGGAAAGGTAGTAATGCAATAAAAAGACACTGGCACCATCATTCAAAGCTAAGCATATGACCTTCAAAAACGATTTAGTCTAAAGAAAACAGTTAGTGTTGATGTGGTATTTATATATGAAGAGCTTATTCTCCTACAAAAACAGGTATTTTCAGAGACATTGCTTTAGAAAATAAATCAGCCTTTCAAATCACAGAGAATGGTCTTTTATTTGCACTAAATATTAGAAGTACAAAAGCATAAGCCAAAGCCATTTTTACTTAGTGTATACATTCCAAGCAGAGCATACATACCATATAGATTTTTTCATTTGTATTTATGTAGAAAAAGAATGACCCGTGCATAAACTGCTCTGAACTTAAAGTAAATGTTGCTTGTTAGACCCAGTGGCTGATTATGGTAGATCTGGCCTTCCCCATTATTGCTCTCAGCTTAGACAGGAAGAGCAAGCAAGCAGGTTACTGCAATAAGAATAGCTATATCACCTAAAATGATCATATTTATGTTTTGCATACTTTGCTTTCTCTACAATCATTATAAGTGCAGCATTATATTTCTCAGCCATTTGTAAAAACTTCCAATTATGAACTTGTAGTGTTTAACAGCAGCCCTTTTAGGAAATGTTTGTTCATGTTTATTACTATGCAGCAGAGGGGACATTAGAGGGCGCCCTCTATAGCAGACCAGATACTATGCCTTAGGGATGATGCAGCCATGTGGAGCAGAGCTGGCAACTCATCTTGTTTGTTATATGTCAATAAGCTTTGTTCTTATTGGTTCAGGAATGTGACTGACAGTGTTGCTTCACAGAATGGTTATTTTATCTGTTTTGTGAAACAAAACTTTCATTTTGTGGAAAGAATGATTCCTATACTATAAAATCTTGCTTTTTGTCACAAATATCTATTTTGTCATTCAAATCTAGCTTGACATGCACTACTATATATTATGTCCATGTTTTTTTTTTTACATAATTCATTCTGTAAGTAACTTTGCACATAAGTGTGTCTGTTACATGGAGGTTATACATTTGTGCGACAGATTGGTTGTTAAAATGTACAGAATGGAGTTTGTGATATAATGACATCCTTTTGTGCACTAACCAGATTTTGTTCTCATTCTTTAATATAAATAGGTCTTTTGTATATATTTTTTATCTGTGTATGGTCACAAATACCATGAGAGACATTCATTCTGTGTATTAGGGATAGTTTTGTATACAGAATGTATTTGGGACAAACGCCACCCCATAATTTTCAACCAAAATTAAATATGTAACTATGTTACCCTAAAGTTATTTACCCTCTATAAGGCTTGGTACACTTTTTTTTAGTAAATTCCATTATCCCAAAACTTTATTTATGTAAAAGTACTGTCACCACTGCAGTGAATTACTAAAACTGCTTTGGGCTTGAAGTGATGTTCTTGAACTAAAACCATCTGATGTGACTGGGTTAAATATACAAGCACAAAAAAAAAGCAAAAAAATGTTTTCCAAGACCCTAATGCTGCATGTTTTAAGTTTAGAAAGCATAGCAACTTCATTATATACTGTATTACCAACCAAATGGGTGTGAATGACATACTGTAGTTTCCTTGTGATTGGCTGGTGAATACAAAGCTTGGAGTAAATATAGTCATGTTTAAAGTGATGTTGATACAGGTATAGGACCTGTTATCTAGAATGCTTGGGACCTGGGGTTTTCCTGATGGATCTTTCCGTAATTTGGATCTTCGCACTTTAAGTCTACCAGCAAATCATTTAAACATTAAATAAACCCAATAGGCTTGTTTTGCTTCCAATAAGGATTAATTATATCTTAGTTTGGATCAAGTACAATGCACTGTTTTATTATTACAGAGAAAAAGGGTAATCATTTTGAAAAATTTCAATTATTTGGATAAAATGGATTCTATGGGGGCCAGTCTTCCCCTTATTCTGAGCTTTCTGGATCATGGGTTTTTGGATAACAGATTCCATACCTGTACTATAAAATAACTGTACAAAAATGTTTTGGATCACGTAAACAGTTCTGCCATAAATATAAAAGTTTAATAATCCCTTTAACCCTTTCCCTGCCAACCGTTTTGTCCTGCAAACATCTACTGCCAAGCAGTTTTTAGATATTTTGCACTCTTTCACTTTAAGGGCCTTTCCTGGGGTGGTCTTTTAGTTTACCCAGGAAAACAATATATTGTTTTTTTCAGGACAACCTGAACTTTCACAATATGCAAGAATTTTGGTGTAATTCTACTTCTGTAAAAAAAATATAGGCTTCTAAGTGTCTAATAAAATGAAAAAAATCATGTTTCACGAAGAACAATCACATATATCAGAAACATCATTTATTTTATGTACGAGAACAATACCAAATATATAGTTTTATGGAGATTTCTCACTTGTATAGCTCAAAATCTACAAGCAGTACACAACCAAATTTCCAAAGCAACGCTCCCCAAACGGCATACTTTTGATTTCAAGGCCAAACATTCCACTAACAGTAGGCTTACCCTAGAAAACTACCCATTACTAGAAAGAACAGATTCTGGTGAACCAAAAATGTGTAAAAATATCTTTGTACTCTAAACTACCAAGTAGCAATTGTTTCCTAAAGTTATAATGTTTTATAGAAATTGGTAAATTTTTTGAAAAATGACCTCAAAGCTTCCACTCTACAGCAACATATCTCCCACACATCATTAGGTATCAATGTAAAACACCCCAAATATGAAATCCTGGGATCCACTGAACAGTTTGATGCCCAATATGTATAGGTGTACCCAAGCACGTGGCATATAGGGCCCCAAAAGGAAGACCCCCCGTTTGTTCTGTCATTTCAGATACTGCAAAATCAACACATTTACATAGTTTTGGGGGGGAGCAAAGGTAGAAAAAAGTACATTCACCCCAGAAAACCATATATTTTCGGAAAGTACACATTCCCGCGAATCCAAATCGGGTATGCATGTCTTTGTACTCCTTTCCTAAATTTGGCGATAAAAGCAACAGTTTTTACATTTTTGAAATTGCCTAAAAATATTGCAATTGGCCCAATTTCTTGCATACAATTGTAAAACACCATAAATATTGATGCCAAGGGTCTACTGAACAGTTTGATGCCCAATATGCATTGATATACCAAGGCAGCTGGCATGTGCGGACCCAAAATGAAAATAGTGCATATGATTTTTCTCCGCTGCCGATACGCCTTCTGTGAACATAGACCCTTGACTTCATATTATGTGCCTCAAGACCCTCCTAACAGCAAAGACCCCCCCAAAACCATATATTTTTGGAAAGTACACATTCTAACGAATCCAAAAAAGATAAAGACGTCTTTCTACACCAAACTACCAAACTGCAAAGCTTTTCTAAACGTAGAGGTTTTTACAACATTTCTGAAAATTGCCTAAAATTGTTGCAGTTTGCCGCATTTATCGCACACAATGTTTTACGTATAAAGAAAAATCACCCTAAATATGGACGTCAGAGGTCTACTGAATAGTTTGATGCCCAATATGCAAAGATTTACCAAAGTATGTGGCGTGTACGGACCCCAAATGAAAAACATGCATATGAATTTTCACGCTAGCCAACTAAACTGCAGAAAAGAGAGCCCTAACTGTGCCTTATGTGCCGTAAGACCCACAAAATGTAAAAAGACCCCCAGAAAACTATATATTTTTGGAAAGCATATATTCTGGCGAATCAAAGTAAGTAAAATAAATCTTTCTATACCGAAGCACCAAACAGCAAAACAATACTAAAGATTCATAGGGAACAATAATGCAGGTATAAAATTGCAATTAAACCACAAAAATAGCGTAAATCAATGAAATAACAAAATTATTGATCCGACAGCGTAATTAGTGGCCGAAATCGATTATCCAATAGACACGCTGTCAAAATAACATGTTTTTAGGCAAAACAAACGGTACAATGAATAAGTAAAAAAAAAAAAAAAACCTGTTTGCGAGTTTTTGTGTATACATATTTGTGCACTAATAAAAGTTGTCTGAGTGTGCAAATACATGTAATTAAGTGTAATAAGTGTACAAAATCGACCAAGTGTGCTAAAATAAAAAAATAAAAAATACTAATTTTTACTAAAATGTTTGCGTAAGTGTATAAATGTACTGTAGGTATGTGTAAGTGCAGGTAAGTGGGTAAAAAAACGTGCACTTACCGTTTTTGTGGAAGGAGGATCGCTGGAACAGATGGAGGCAGCCAGAACAGCGTGTCTGCAGAGTTACTGCGCAGCAGGAAGTGTGTGGGCGGCTGTGCAGCGCTATTTGCAGTGCATTTGCGACTTTGAAGTCGGATCTGCGACAATCGTGTCGCAGATCCGACTCGACAGCCCCCCAGCCTTGTTGCCCAGGGGGCTGTCAACCCTTCTGACTCTCTGCGGAGGCGGCAAAAGCCGCCGATGCAGAGAGTAGGGCTCAGCTGCAGGAGAACGTACATGGTACGTTCTTGGCAGCCTGAGCCCTGAACCGCCAGCACGTACGCCGTACGTGCTTGGCGGTTAAAGGGTTAAAGGAGAAGGAAAGTTGTTTACCACTTGGGGGTGCCAAATGTTAGGTAGCCCCAAGTGAATGTATTTACTTACCTGAAACCCCAGGCCGGTGCTCCTATCAGCAGAAAACTGCACTGGCCCGGGGTTATTCCAGCGAGCACCATGGAGCGCTCGTCTTGCAGCTTCTTCTTTCTTCAAATTTCCCAGGGCAGACGCATGTGCAGTAGAATGAAAAGTACTGACTTTTTAGTTAAAGTTCGGCTTTTCACTCTAATGCACATGCGCAGCTGCGAGAAGAATGAAGAAGCTCGAAGCTAAACTAAACTTTAACGAAAAAGTCGGCTTTTTCATTCTACTGCACATGCGTCTGCTCTGGGAAATTTGAAGAAAGAAGAAGCTGGAAGAGGAGCGCTCCGTGGTGCTCGCTAGAATAACCCGGGCCAGTGCAGTTTTCTGCTGATAGGAGCACCAGCCTGGGGTTTCAGGTGAGTAAATACATTCACATGGGGGTGCCTAACATTTGGCACCCACAAGTGGTAAACGACTTTCCTTCTCCTTTACAGACACAAGCTAAGGAGGCCAAATAGGTATGCGATTCAATGTTCATACAGCAACTAATCACTTCATAGGATTGAACCCACTACCTACCAAGGCTGGCCAACCAATACTTTTATTTTACTGAATTGGGCAGTATTCCCTTATGCAAGGTACTGACTCCCTATGCCATCTTTATTTGCCTAATTCACATGCAGAATAATACAGAGAAAAAATGGAAACGTTTGTGTTATCCCCAGGGCCACATTTTCTTACAATGACGGGTCTTCTGTTTAAAATGGTGTGTTTGGATGATCCACAGTTTCTGCACTCTGCACCGCTGGCATAAACTTAGCCTGTAACTTGCCAGTATTACAGGCAATGATAATAATAACAGGGGGCATGACAATAAGATGCAGCTATTTAGCTTTAATATACAGCATGTCTCAAATTCTCCCAAATAAATTAACAGATACATGTATTCTTACCTCCATAGTTAAGGTACTTGAAGGTCTTATCTTGAGCTGTTCAGCCCTACATTTCTGATTTTCATCTACAACTTGAAGACTGCATTCATATGCATCTGTTTTACCCCCTTCTTCGATCTAAAAACAGGCAAAAGTTGTGTAAAGGAAATAGAGTGCCTGACAAAGGAGATTTTTAGGATACAAATATTTCCCATAAGAGTTTCCAACTAGGCTGATTATTAGACAATATTCCTATTAAAAATCTGACCATATATCATATACTTGATATATAAAGTTACCCATGTAAAGAAAACAGATAAGGAGAACAGCAGGTGCTATTTAACAGCTCCTAACCTTTCATTTTAAAGGTCTATACTGAGCAAACAACAGTATAAGGAATGAACAAGATGAGAAAAATTTGAGTTTTGTAAGACAACAGAGAAAAGGATTATTACTGTCAAATGACAGCTTTCTTTTGGCAAGTTTTGGGTGTTATTAATAACACTGACACATGGGGCAATCTTTGGCCAGAATTTGCCTTCACTTAGATGTATGTGAATTGAATGAAGATCATGCAAGCAATTGTGTGGAAATGCAGCTTTTCCTTCACATTAGAAATGCATTTCATTCACATGCAATGTAAAAGTATTGACACGGCGATGTGTTTTCTAAAGTCACCCGAAGTTGCCTCACGGAGGAAACTTCGGGCAACTTTGGAAAACGCATCGCCGCGTGTGCTGTAGCGCAGGTGACTTTTCATTATAGCCTATGGGAAAACACGCTGAGGCAGTTCGGGGAGATTATCACTCAGAAGACGAGGCGATTAGTCGCCAGGCGATAAAATCTCCCTGAATCTCCTTGTGTGAACTAACCCTAACACAGTACTAGCAATTTCTTTCAGATTAAATCGGCTCACATCTGATATCTTATGCAATTTAAGGGAAGCATGCATATAATAAATCCCCTTGTTTCCCTTTATTAAATAAAATGAATATAAATAATTAAATGAAGCATGAAATTAGATGATCTTTTTTGGATGCACCTGAACAGTAAATTTTTCTAAAGAATGTATGTTTGTGCATGCTTTGGCTGTTTCCATTAAGGATGTCCTGAGCTCAGGACTCACTTGCTTATAAAGTTAAATATGCATACATAAATAAACATGAAATCCATTATAATATAAGAAGCTCATTGGCAATCTTTTAGAAGGAAACCCATGAAAGAATGGGGAGAATATGCTAACTTTAGAACCCAGAACCCCAGTGCTGTCAGGCTAACCATTGAGCCACAATTTGTGCACTGTCATCATTTCAGTCTGGCTTTTAG
Organism: Xenopus laevis; assembly: GCF_017654675.1. Taxonomy (NCBI): domain Eukaryota; kingdom Metazoa; phylum Chordata; class Amphibia; order Anura; family Pipidae; genus Xenopus; species Xenopus laevis. The sequence goes on along the minus strand of NC_054372.1, from coordinate 70,972,632 downwards.
AACCTCTTTTGAAGTCAGTTCCCAGACAAAAATGTTGATAGAAGTGTTATTTTTTCATTAGTCTTAGGAGTATGCTCACATTAGGTTATATATCCAGAAAAGTGAATATGGACTGATGCCCAAATCTCACCTAAATTGGCCTTAAGGCAGAGTCTCCATATCCATTGTTTAGCCCTACGGATAAGCAAACGATCAGTTAGGACAGCCAAATGACCAAACGAATCTAATCCACAAATCAAAATAGCTGATGTTCTTATCGGTCTCACAGCTAATAGTATATTCTAATAATATAGCAGGAATGAGTTATTTTTTAAGGGAATCCATTCATCCATGTACTGCTCTGCATGCTGATGATAAACCACAAAATAAAAAGATAAAAAAGTATGATATTAACGTGTGATGTTATGGGTCGAACTTCAGCAGTTGTACTGGGTCCATTTAGCTCTAAATATGGAAAAAAAATAATGGAAACTATTAATATTGAAGTAGGTGCCCAAAAATAGCGCTGCACTATTTTCCCATAAAAATGTACTCTGATATAGTGAATATAAGGGGTCCTGTTGCGATAAATTAAGACTTGATACTACAAAAACACATGGATATTTATTCAAGAATGTAACCCAAAATGGAAGGTAAATCATGCTAAATACATTCAGAAACAGTTTATAGCGTTTGTACAAAGATGAACAAAAGGTGCTGTATTTTTTTGTAAGGAGTGTCTCTCAATCTATACAAAGGTACAGTATAGCATGTATTCTTATACATACATTTACCAAAGGTGACACCTGTTTCAACATTCAGAACAAAGACACACTTGTTTTTAAATGAAAAAAGACGTATATGTATAAACTGCAGATACTGTATATGCTTCAAACTACTCTATATGTAACAGGTAAAACTCATTGGCCTCCATGCTTTTTTCGATACATTTATCTCAGCCAATTGTTGTTTGCAAGCAAACTGCCTATTAGTTACCAATGCCAAGTCCTGTTATAATACTAACCCCTGTATGCTAAACAGTTTGTTTAATACAGAAATTCATTCTTGTGCACCCTCAAGTTTCCTATGAATGCTGTGCTGCCCGCCATGTTGTTCTGGGTTTTAGGCATCCCCTGGGCTGCCCTGAGTGAGTGCATGCATACTACAGATATTTACCTGCGCATGTGCCCAGTCTCAATAGATGCAGGAGATGCCTGAGACCCAGAACAGCATAGTGGAGTAGTACTCGCAGGAAAAGTACTGTGGGCCTGTGAATTTTTTTTTTTAAGACTTGAAGTGCCAGTTTAGGGTAAATGACTAGAAGCATTGGAAGTTGTCTAACAACCCCTCCATGTGGTTCTACCTTTCATTCTGCTAAAAATACACTATCATTGGAATAAGCAATAACAGCTTCACTGTGTGTATAACCAGAGGAAGTAGATAGGGATGGGCGAATCTGACCCCTAAATTTATTTTGCTCTGGGGGCCAGTAACATCTTCCATTGGTGTATCACCCCATATACATGTAAATGAGAAATCCAGTGTTTAGATTTGGTTGGCAGAATCCAACAAATCTGGCTATATTCTACCACTAAAAAATATTCTTATTTAAACAAATTTCCGATCTGAATTTTGGAATTGTGGCAATCCAAGAAAAAAGGAAATAATATTTAACAAAATCTGAGTCAAGAATCTCCCATCTATCCAAAACCTGATCATGAGCACAGTGGCTTAAATACCAACGGGGCAGGAACAGTGGCGTAACTACCGGGGTAATAGGGGGTGCGATTGGGCCAGGGCCCGCACCCCCTCGGACGCCACTGACTCTGGCGGAATTCCGGGCGTATGGAGTGGGCGGGGGGCCCGGCTGCACGTCCCACGCCAGGGCCTGCCCCCCTCTAGTTACGTTACTAAAGTATACATTAAAAGGGTTTGTTAACATAGAGTTAAGGTAGAATTTACAACGAGGGCCACTGCAACACATATTGTACCTAAAGAAGCAATGGCTCTGCATTGCTAGGCTTCAGCTTTTCCTAACGAATCTTCTGCCATTTAATACTTTAATCTGAATTTATATTATCTGGATTTAAATTATCTTAGTGAGCTAAAAGCCCTGAACCAGACTAGTAGTTATGTAGATTTAAGTTCAAGCTAAATCAATGAAAAAAGTTTAAACAGTTTTTGTAGAGCTCATTCGTTTGCAAAGCATGACTAAAATATAAACGTCTATAAAGTTTACTGGAACCATGCAAGGGAAAAGAATGACTAATCTGGTAATTACTTTTTATTCTAAGTGAAACTGCAAGATTAAGAGCCTTCTCACATGACACAATCCTCCCCCTTTGAGATGACAAAGGATTACATTTCAGATCTCAGAGATTACAAGGCCCGAAAGCAATAAACTGTAAACTGACTTATGCAATTTTCTTTAATGGTTATATACTTGCCTTCATAGGACCAGGAAAATAAAAAAATGCTGACACCAGACAATGGCAAGTATACCTATACCATACTGTTGTCAAAATAAACAAAAGCAAGGAACTAAAGGGGCTGTTCTTGGAGAAGGTATGCTGTGGCAACCAGATGCACATAGGAGCCAATTTAAACCCCAAGCAAGTTTACAAATCACCCAGGGTTTTTTTTGCAGAAAAAACCACACTGCAATTGTCATCATATTACCTGAACAGGCTTTTGAAACTAAGGCAAACTTTGGCACCTAAAAGCATGAGCACAGGCAATATTATATTGCCCCTGCAATATAGACATAGAACTATAGCTATTACAGTACAACAGTAAAGCTGTTTACTGTTCAGGACTTTGTGAACCAATATAAACCTTTACTGTGTTTGCTACAGTGAGACACAACTGGGCTGCATTATGTTGGGGACAACAAAACCATTGATCAGTGTCAAAATAAAATCTCTGCATGATTCTTTAGGTGCAAATCATGCTGTGGTAAATCCGGAGCTACTGCCCACATGTATAGGTTCACTAGCATCTTGTCAAATTACAATTTTTGGATAAAAAATAAAGTTTGGATAAATTCCCAACACCAATATGTGCATTTTATTAGATCTGTGATCAATTGTTTGTACAATTTTGGCAACACAGTGTGAATACAATGGTTGTGTATGATTGTATTATTTAGTAGTATCACAGATTTTTGGTCGGCCAGGATTTACCCAAAATACTACACCAGATATGAATTATTTTGTATGTTCTCCTTAGCTGTTGTTTACATGCCAATAAGATATGGCAGATTTTATTGCCATATTTTATGGCAATCTTGTATTTGGAATTGTTCCACAAACACACCCTATTAGGCCAAAGCTTTTTGTTTGCTCAGCATAGTTACCATGGACCTAATCCAAGCCAACACCTTTTTACTACAGTTATGGTAGGTGTGACTCTCTGGTGATCTTCTGAAAATTCAGATGCAGAAAAATCTTTTTCCAGGACATGTTATAATGGCCTATTTAGTTTTAATAGAAAGGTACCCCAGGAAAATATGATAAAATATGGCAATGTTGATCACAATATGTGAAGGGGATATACCTCTACAATACCCAATACCTATTTCACATCTAGTTGTCTTTACTCTCATTATTCTTTCCTTTTGCACCATTACCCTTTCTAACATTATTCAGATTCCCACAGCTCCCTTTTCTGGTTCTCTTCACAATATGTGCTCTTTAAGTAAAAATCAGCATTAATCCATGAATAGTTTAGTTATTTCTCCTAACAGAAACTTGTCTGTCCCAGAAAAATACTACCATTGTCTTGGGGAGTATGAAGTCTCTGCTCTACTCACTGTCATTTGCATTTCTAATATACTATCTCATTAGGCTTCTAATTCAATTATTGAAGTGCCATTTGAAGACCATGAAGTTCAGATATTAACTTAACTTTCTCTTTGCTGGCTTCTTCAAAAACAAAGATGATTCCATACCTCTACAGACAAAACTGTGTTGTCTTTCTTTCCTGACCCTTTCTTCCTTCTTGATTCTGTAACTGCATCTGAGGACTCCCAACTTCTCTTGATACCACCACAAATTTCGAACCTATGTCTTATTTTCTACTTAAACACCAGCTTTTACACATACAGTATATTCAGCCCATGCTAGCCTCTGCAATGTTACCTTCTTCACTCAAATTAGCTAAAAGTTCATGGTTGACCCATTTTGACTCATGCTCATATATCAATCAATAGACAATGTGCAACCTGGCAACCTGCTCACTCTACTGAGACAGCCTTGTGTAGAATTGCAAAAGATCTTCAGGTTGTCAAAGCCAAAGGTCATTTCTCTATTCTAGACTATCTGCATTTGACTCCCTTCTAATTCTTTATTACCTTGGTGTAAGGAACTTACCCTGGTGGTCTAGCGGCAGCGGGGTCCACGCCGCGTCCTCGGCGTGGACACCCGCTGTGCTGCTTTCTTCCTCTGCTGGTTCCTCTAGGGCGCTCGCGCCGCGCGCGTGCATTATTTAAAGGCGCAGTGATGCTGGCGTGTGACGTCAGCGCGCAATGGTGCCAAATTCAAATGTATTTAAGGGGAATTTAGGTTTTAGCAAGTTGCCCGTTGTTAGGTTCAATTTGCTTGTTCCTGGGTGTTATTACCTTGATTCCTGCCCTGATCTACTGTGTTTGACCCTTGCCTGACTGAAACTTTGCTGACCTCTCCAATCCTGACTTTTTCCTGCCTATTACTACGTTGATCTCTCCTATCCTGAAACCTAGCCTGTCTATCGAAGATTCTACCCTCTCCATCCTGATTTCGGCCTGTCTGACTATTCTTACTGCTTGTGCTGGCCCGGCCTGCCTGTTCCTGGTGGTTTCCTATCTTCTAGTACCCTTGTAAACAGTCGTGCCCCATTGCCTGCCAGAACTTATGCCTTGCACCTCTCGTTAAGTCCAGGTGGCATCTGAGTAAGCCGAGGGCTCCTCCCGACGCCAAAGGCGGTCACTTAACTGGTGAAGTCGAGCCGTGACCAGGGTGCTTGGCATCTGTTCTGGCGTAGGGTGCCGACCGTGACAGTACAATGGGCCCATGAGAAAGAAGAAGATGGAAGAAACTCCTGCTACTGTATTCCGCAGACTACTGAATTGCTGTACTCAACCCTCCTCCAGCGCCTTGATGAACAAGAGGGAAGACAGAACTTCATTATTCAGGGTCTTCGGTCTCTTTCCGAGAGGTTGGATGCACAGCAATCTGAGACTCTTGAAGGGTCTGTTCCGTCAGCTACTCTGGGTAATAGAGGTTTTTCCCATGACCCAAAAATCCCCTTCCCTGATAAGTTTAGTGGGGATAGAAGTAAATTTTTTGTTTTTCAAGAGGCATGTAAGTTATACCTCAGTTTTTTCCCTCACAACTTCCCTACTGGTGAGGATGAAGTAAGGTTCGTTATGACCTTAATACAAGGTGACCCACAAGTCTGGGCACTAAGATTACCTCCCTTTGACCCTGCCCGTCTTTCCCTAGAAGCATTTTTTGCTACCATGGCCGTGTTATACGATGACCCGGATAGTGCTAGTTCTGCCGATTCCGCTATTCGTAAACTCCGTCAAGGGAAAAGAGTTATTGAGGAGTATTGTACTGAATTCCGCCGCTGGTCAGTTGAGACGGGGTGGAATGATACAGCTCTTCGTAGTCAATTCCGGGTGGGTCTTTCTAGCTCTGTCAAAAATAGCCTGGTTAATTACCCTCCTTCATCCACTTTGGATGACCTCATGAAGTTAGCCATCCAAATTGATAGGAGGCAAAGGGAGATACGAGCTGAGGGGGTTACTGATTTCCCTACTATATGTAATGACGAGTTACCAACTTCCTCGTTTCCTAACCCTCAGGGGGAACCCATGCAATTGGGGGCTACACGCTTGTCTTCTGAGGAAAGGGCCCGTAGGCGATCCCTGGGTCTATGCATGTATTGTGGGGATAAGGGGCATTTCCTTAAAAATTGTCCCAAGAGGCCTGGAAATTCTCAAAACCTTGGTGGAGAAGGGAAGCTCCATTTGGATAGAGAGATTTCCTCTCCCCAATTTGCCTCAAAAAATTTAGTACCTGTAGTTTTATCCTGGCCTGGGGGTTCTGTTACAGTTTCGGCCTTAGTGGATTCTGGGGCTGGGGGAAATTTTTTAGATGCTGCCTTCGCAGAAAGGTATAATATTCCCCTTAATCCCCTCACACCTCCTATGAGGATTTCTGCTATTGATAAAAGCCCACTGGGGTCAGGTTTGGTAACCCAAAAATCCAAAGCATTATCCATGTGTGTGAACAATATGCATTATGAAAAATTAGCTTTTCACATTCTTGATGGTTCCTCGTCCCCGTTAATTCTGGGGTTACCATGGCTGCAGGTGCACAACCCCCACATTGATTGGGTAACTGGGGAGGTTATTCAGTGGGGTTCCAAGTGCCAAGATTCATGTCTAGCTTCCACTCTGATGGTAGCTGGTACTTCCTTAGAGAAACTCCCTTCTGTTGAGCATAGCTCTAAGTCTTGTTCTGGGGTAAGTAGTTCCCTATCGGCAGTTCCATCCGCTCAAGAAAGAGCAGTAGTTAAGCCCCATAGGGAGGTACCCAAATTTCAGGTTGGGGACTTGGTTTGGGTATCCACAGGGAATATTAAGCTTAAAATTCCAGCTCTTAAGCAGGGGCCCAAAGTTATAGGTCCATACCCTATTGTGGAAATTGTGAACCCAACCTCTGTCCGCCTTGAGTTACCTGAGTTATTTTTATTATCTAACCTGTTTCATGTTTCTGTGTTAAAACCAGCCATACAGGTCCACCAACAATCAAGTCCTCTTCCAGTGTTGGTGAAAAATCTGGTCAAGTCTGATGCCAGGGTGGACTACCTTAGGAGACAATCCCATCCTAGGTCTCCTGGTAAGGTTGAGGGTCCGGTGGCCCCTCCTAGAGAGGGGGGTACTGTAAGGAACTTACCCTGGTGGTCTAGCGGCAGCGGGGTCCACGCCGCGTCCTCGGCGTGGACACCCGCTGTGCTGCTTTCTTCCTCTGCCGGTTCCTCTAGGGCGCGCGCGCCGCGCGTGCATTATTTAAAGGCGCAGTGACGCTGGCGTGTGACGTCAGCGCGCAATGGCGCCAAATTCAAATGTATTTAAGGGGAATTTAGGTTTTAGCAAGTTGCCCGTTGTTAGGTTCAATTTGCTTGTTCCTGGGTGTTATTACCTTGATTCCTGCCCTGATCTACTGTGTTTGACCCTTGCCTGACTGAAACTTTGCTGACCTCTCCAATCCTGACTTTTGCCTGCCTATTACTACGTTGATCTCTCCTATCCTGAAACCTAGCCTGTCTATCGAAGATTCTACCCTCTCCATCCTGATTTCGGCCTGTCTGACTATTCTTACTGCTTGTGCTGGCCCGGCCTGCCTGTTCCTGGTGGTTTCCTATCTTCTAGTACCCTTGTAAACAGTCGTGCCCCATTGCCTGCCAGAACTTATGCCTTGCACCTCTCGTTAAGTTCATGTGGCATCTGAGTAAGCCGAGGGCTCCTCCCGACGCCAAAGGCGGTCACTTAACTGGTGAAGTCGAGCCGTGACCAGGGTGCTTGGCATCTGTTCTGGCGTAGGGTGCCGACCGTGACTATGTAGTTGGGCAGCATCCTGATTTTATTTTTTACCTTTCTAACCAATTTGATTCTGTCATTTATGCTTACAAATTCTGGTCAGCAGTTCCCATTGATGTAGGGATGCCCCTAGGTTCTGTACTAGCGCCACTGCTATTTTCTGTTTTCTGTCAGGAGTCGAGGCGAGTCCGAAGGTATGAGCCTCCCCCACGCTTCCCACTGAGTTGCGCCCTGAGGGTTGAGACAGGATGTTCCCAGATAAGGAATAGCAGGAGTGCTAGATGAGCCCACAGAAATAACAGTTCGTAATAAGGGCCAGCACTTATCTGCAGGAGACGAAGCGAAGTCTGGAACAGGCCGGGTCATACACAGGAAATGATCAAGAAGCAGGAACCAGTTGAGGGATATCCAGAAGAGTAGTCAGAAAGCCAAGGTCGAGATCAGACGAGCAAATACAGGAATCCAGGGATAATCAGAAGAGTAGTCAGGAACAAGCCGTGGTCGAAATCAGAATAAACATCAGTAGTATACGCTTAGTGTCAGTAAGACGATCACCTCGCACTGGGCCTAGGTCGGAGTGACCTTTTAACCCCAGGACGCATGTTGGCGTCAGAACGCGCGCCTGCGTCAGAACGCGCGCGCGCGTAAATGCGCGCCCGCGTCAGAGCGCGCCCGCGTCTAAACACACGCGCGCATCAGGACACACGCTCGACCCCGCAACAAGCGCCGGAGTGGAAGCACAGGCCTGGGGAGATGTCGGCTCAGCTTGAGCCAGATCTTCTTGATCCCGACATTGCCCCCCCTCAATATGCAACCTCCGGGTGCATGTGGAAGCCGGTCTGTCAGGATGAGATCTATGAAACAACTCAATAAGTTGAGGAGCATGTAAATTACTCACGGGTTCCCATGAATTCTCTTCTGGAGGAAAACCTTTCCACTGGATTAAATATTGAAGCCGACCTCGCCGGTACCTAGAATCCAAGACGGCCTCCACTTCGAATTCCTCAACACCTTCAATAGTTACTGGAGCTGGGGGACTGTGGTCTCTTCCCGAAAAAGTGTTCTTCACCACGGGTTTCAATAAAGCTACATGAAAAACAGGATGAATTCTGTAAGTAGCAGGCAATTTAAGTTTGAAAGTTACCTCGTTCACGCGTCGAACAATGGGGAAGGGACCCAAAAATCGTTGACGCAGCTTCTTAGACGGACATGAAAGTTTGATGTGCCGGGTAGACAACCACACCAGGTCTCCAACTCGAAACTCAGAACCCTTCCTTCTCTTACGATCAGCAAAATCCTTAAAATTGTTCTGTGCTTGGGCCATTGCTTGTTGAATTCTTAGGGTATTATCAAGAAGAAAAGAAAGTCTTTCTTGAACCGCGGGCACCTCTATACCTTTAGGAAGATTAGGAAGCACGTGTGGATGGAAACCATAGTTAGCGAAAAAAGGAGTTTGCTTGATGGAGGAATGAAGAGCATTATTGTAGGAGAACTCAGCCAATGGTAACAGCTCACTCCAATTGTCCTGGAGGAAGGACGAAAAACAACGTAGATATTGTTCCAACGTTTGGTTAGTCCTCTCTGTCTGCCCATTGGATTGTGGATGAAAAGCCGTGGAAAGAGCCAGCTTAATTTTCAGAGCTTTGCATAATGCCCTCCAGAACTTAGATGTAAACTGTACTCCCCGATCCGACACAATCTCGTCTGGAACTCCATGGAGTCTGACGACTTCTTTAATAAACACCTCAGCCGTAGAAGGTGCAGAAGGTACTCCGGAGAGGGGAACAAAATGTGCCATCTTGGAGAGTCGATCCACAATTACAAAAATTGTATTGTATCCTTGCGAGGGAGGGATGCCCCTAGGTTCTGTACTAGCGCCACTGCTATTTTCTGTTTTCTGTCAGGAGTCGAGGCGAGTCCGAAGGTATGAGCCTCCCCCACGCTTCCCACTGAGTTGCGCCCTGAGGGTTGAGACAGGATGTTCCCAGATAAGGAATAGCAGGAGTGCTAGATGAGCCCACAGAAATAACAGTTCGTAATAAGGGCCAGCACTTATCTGCAGGAGACGAAGCGAAGTCTGGAACAGGCCGGGTCATACACAGGAAATGATCAAGAAGCAGGAACCAGTTGAGGATATCCAGAAGAGTAGTCAGAAAGCCAAGGTCGAGATCAGACGAGCAAATACAGGAATCCAGGGATAATCAGAAGAGTAGTCAGGAACAAGCCGTG